>NC_086159.1:32349441-32652471 GCF_035149785.1 Candoia aspera
TAATGTTTATTGCTAGTACATAACAGGAATCCTAACAAACTGAAGAAGCGTGGGAAAAATCCAGACATATAAACCCCAAAGGTTAAGGCGGTGTCATGAGTAAGGATGGCGAGCAGGGGGCTCCCATCCAGACTGTCAAGCGCATGTGTAGCACTGAGGAATTGGTCAGCCATTCAAAGAAACACAGATCGGGACCGCCTTAACCTTTGGGGTTTATATGTCTGGGTTTTTCCCACGCTTCTTCAGTTTGTTAGGATTCCTGTTATGTACTAGCAATAAACATTAGAGACCAGTTCATTGTCTCAGCGTGTTTCCTGGCTGTTAGGAAAACAAACTGAAGAAGCGTGGGAAAAACCCAGACATATAAACCCCAAAGGTTAAGGCGGTCCCAATCTGTGTCTCTTTGAATGGCTGCCCAATTCCTCAGTGCTACGCATGCGCTTAACAGTCTGGATGGGAGCCCCCTGCTCGCCATCCTTACTCATGACAGGCGGTCCCAATCTGTGTCTCTTTGAATGGCTGCCCAATTCCTCAGTGCTACGCATGCGCTTAACAGTCTGGATGGGAGCCCCCTGCTCGCCATCCTTACTCATGACAGGCGGTCCCAATCTGTGCCTCTTGGAATGGCTCACCAATTCCTCAGTGCTACGCATGCGCTTAACAGTCTGGATGGGAGCCACCTGCTCGCCATCCTTACTCATGACAGGAGGAGACAATGCAATGCTAACGCCACCGCCGCCTACACATGTCAGCTTGTGGCGACTTGGCGTTATCTATAATATTTCAACCTACCTACACGTGTTCTGACAACAGGTGTTTATTGTTATTATTAAGTAGACATGTAAGCTTTCTTATTTGATTATTAAACTTTGCTTTATTTGCCTACCTAACAATTTACGATGGGCTTGTTGTGCTATTTCTTAAAAAGTATCTTTATTCCTAAATAAATTTACTCCAGCATGGCTTCAACGTCATTTCAACAGAAAACAGAACCCAAAAAAGAAAATAATAATAAAAAGAAAAATCGCAGATGAAGGAAGAGTATTCAATGAAAAATGGACAGATGAGTACTTTTTTGTCAAGACAAATACTAAGGCACTATGCTTAATTTGTAGGGAAAATATGTCAGTTTTCAAAGACTACAATTTGAAAAGGCATTATAAGGAAAAACATGCTGCCAAATTTGAAGCGTATCAAGGAATTTGTCATAAAGACAAATGAGCAGAACTGAAAAAAATCTGTCTCAACAATTTTTTTTAAAAAAGTCACAACTCAAAAGGACTGTTATAAAAAGCTAGCTATTTGGTAGCAAATCTGATTGCAAAAAAATCAAAACCATTTACCAATAGTGAGTTTATTAAGCAATGTATGGAAAGTGTGGCAGATATAATTTGTCCTGATAAAAAAAGCGATCTTTCTAAAATCAGTTTGTCTCACCAGTCTATAGCCAAGAGAACTGAAGAAACAGGAAAATCTATCGAAAGAGGTTTGAAGAGTAAAACTGCTAATTTCAAATTTTATGCTTTGTCAATAGATGAAAGTACTGATGCTACAGATACAGTTCAACTTACCATTTTTACTAGAGGTATTGGTAATGAATATGTCACTGAAGAAATGGCTTCTTTGGTGCATTAAAAGACACATGTAAATCTCTTGATTTGTACGAAGCAGTAAAAATGACATTAAAGTGATTTTTTTTAACCACTGTCAACATGTCTGGTATATCTCCTGCTGGCACCCTGGCGATGGTTGGTAAAAGTGAGGGACTTACAAAATTGATAGAAGACAAGTGCCACCAGCAACTCACATTTGATGAAGTATCACTGCATTCTACATCAAGAAAATTTATGCGCGAAAGCTTTAAAAATGGATAATGTCATGTAACTTGTCATCAAAGCAGTGAATTTTAAAAGGGCCAAGGAATTGAATCATCACCAATTCCAGGAGTTCCTCAAAAGTATTGATGCTGATTTTGAGGACATCATTTATGTTTCTAAGTACAGTGGCTAAGTCAGGGTAAAATGCTGAAAAGATTATATGATTTGTGAAATGAAATCAAGTCGTTTATGGAATCAAAAAGAAAATTTGTGCCAGAACTTGAAGATGAAAAATGGCTCACAGATTTAGCATTTTTGGTGGATGTGACTACTCATTTAAAGGAGTTAAACATGCGTCTTCAAGGTGAAAAACAACTTATCACTGCAATGTTTCAAACCATAACGTTTGAAATGAAACTTAAAAGTATGGCAAGCTCAAGTTATGGAAAGTAATTTTATACATTTTAATACGTTGGCTAAACGCAGTCCTGTGTACAGTGAGAAATATGTGGCCTTGCTTTTTGGTTTGATACAGGAATTTGAGAACAGGTTTCAAGATTTCTGGAAAAATCATCAATATTCTGTATATTTTCAACTCCATTTTCAGTCGACATAACTACATTACCTCCGAATTTTTAATGGCATGCATAAAGTTGCAATCAGACATTCAACTCAAAGAAAAATTTGATCATGTCTCTCTACTGGACTTTTATAATGACCTATCTTCCCAGAGAAAAATATCCCTCACTTCACAATCACACATTCATGACATCGCTTTTTGGCAGCACATACATTTGTGAGCAACTATTTTCAAAGATGAAGCACATGAAGAATAAAATTAGAACTAAAATTTCTGATGAGCACCTGAGAACTCACTGAGAATTGCAACCTTTCATTGAACCAGACACTGATGCATTAGTTTCACAAAAACAAGGTCAAATATCCCACTAGTTTTATGTTGCCCTCTTTTTCAAATTTTATAATAAAAATATTAAAAAATAAATGAAGCTTTATTACTTATATACATTAACTATATATTTTGTGTGTGGCCCAAGACAATCCCTCTTCACTCAATGTGGCCCAGGGAAGCCAAAAGGTTGGACACCCATGATGTATGTACTTGTTGATGCTATGACTCCTATTTATTCATTTTATTTGTTGCCAACCCTGCATCATATAAATGCATGTGCAATACTCTGCTTTGAAATCTAGCATGGTCTAGGGATTCAGTAGTAATAAAGTAGCTAAGTCATCTGAGAACTAAAATGAACCTGAAAATACATTTGATCTCCTAGCAATTCTAACATTTGCCACAAAGAAAGGCATCTCAATCCTGTGAATAACATTTAATACTCTGATGATCTGTTTTTCTGCTTTATAAGCATATTGTATGCAACCCTGACAGTTCACACAGTAGATAATTCAGGTGGCAGAATGGCTAGCAGCAGAAAAAAAAAACAAGACTACTATAAAATAAGGTGATAATTTCAGAAATCTGGAAGTTTCTGGAACATATGGAATAACAAAATATGAGTTGAAGACAGCATAGGAGAAGGAAATGAGGAAGAAACAAATGAATTCATTTGTTCATTGTTAACAGGATATATATACGGTGCGTGTGTGTGAGATAAGATTAAAATTCTCCTTTCTTGCACAATACAGGACGTTTCAGGAAGAAGAAAACTAAATGGAACCTTTTTTTACTCTCAAGAACTTCTTTGAGGAATTTTTTTCCTTGTTACTTAAAACTCTAAAAATTCTACCATGTATGTGTAAACACAAGCCCTCTATTGCCTTATAGCACTGCAAGGATTTGTGTCGTCTTCCTTTTGTCCATCAAGGCACATACCACATCAAAACTACTTTTGTACACTTCCTGAATTCCCAAAGAGACACACTCTAAGGATATACTGCAATGTTTAGCTGAAGATAAACTATTTTGAAAAATAGCCAATATACAAAAATAGTGCAACATAATTCCTGCAGGCAGTATGAACTTATTTTTGCTATACGTACATCTTTCTGGAGGTTTCTCTTCCTCCTTGTTGGGCTCTTTTTCTTCTGTGTGGTCCAGTTCTTTCTCTTTTTCTTCTTCTCTAACTTCTGTGAGAAAAACCAATCATTTTTATCTTTATGTGCAAAATTATTGCAGTTTATTATTTATAAATATATATACAATAAACTGAATCTTAGGCTTAGAAAACCTGAAGATAAAATGAACATCTAAAGCCACCTGTAGTGGCAATGTGAAAGACCATTGTTATTTCGAGGAGTTTAAGTGACATATTTTTATTTTCTCCTTCATACAAAGAAGCTTAGAGTTTATTTTGAGTTATACTAATGTTTAGCTGGCTTGGTTTTTATTTCTGTTTGAAAGGGGCAGGGGAGAGAAAACCCCAAGGTTGTTTTTGTTAAGCACTAGCTTATCTGTATAGCTTCCCAGGCTCTTGGATTCTGTCATGAACAGGTGCTCCAGACCCCGTAAACTATCCAATCAAGGTCAGATCCTGCAGTCTCAGTACCATGGAAACAGGGTCACAAGGTTTTACAGTCAGACTTTGATAAAAACCTTAGGATTGCCTTTTGAGTTTGGGAGCTTCTGCACAGACCTGAGCACTGGGTGCTGTGAAAACTGGGGTATCTCCGCTGTCCTTGTTAAGGAGCTCCTGACAGTCTATGGGAGATAGGGTTTCAACTTGCTTGGTATGCAATGATTTTCCTTACTTTATGCTATAAATTTAAGTTTATAATAAAGCTTAAAATCTCTTTATCAACTGATGTGCTTATTGTCTCTGCATCTAAAAGGACCAATTGTCTAAGCACCTGATCACTGCTTGGACACTTGGCAAAACACATTTTCTAAGCCTTTAATATTCTCATTTAAATTTATTTAATATTCAAAATAACTGTCCAATTATTCGAAGCCAAGCAAACAGCACTTCTTTATGGTACCCAGCTGGGCCCCTTTTCCAATTTTGCAACACTAGAACTTGTACAATTCAAATTTCTAAGATCAGCCCTTCAAGTCTCAAATTGTGTCTCTAATGCCACCCTGTGACTAGAGACAGGCTTCATGAAAGTGGAGGCTAGAGTGTGGGTAACTTTTTAAATACTTTTTCCCCCTTGGCCTTGCCCCATTAACTAGAAGTGATCATTTTCAATCCACATGGAAACAGGCAGTGGCAAGTAAAATCTCATCCCTGTGCTTCTCTCCAGGTCTTCTACTCAGCATGGGATATGATCAGGCCAAAGCACTAATTAAACATCATATAGCAGATACAGAGCACCAACTGGAATTAGCCAGGACCCCAACCCTTATTGCCAGTTAATCCAACAGGCTGCCTTCCCTATAGCAAACCTAACTTATCTCAAAGTCTCTAAGCACTGGAGGGCCTTTATTCTGGCACGTTATCATGCCCTCCCCTCAGCTGTCCTTGAACGCCAATACAGGAAGATTCTTTACCCAAAGAGACAATGCTCCTGTGACTCTGGACACACAGAAACAACACAGTATGTGATTCTCCAGGGCTTGTACTACAGAGACATTCGTACTAGTCTCATCTCACCATTACTGTCATGGTTCCTGTTCCAATGTTCCTGGAAAACATCGTAACGGGTTCCCATGCCATGGTGCTGACATGAGTTCTTGTACGGGAGGGAGCTGCTTCTGTTCCTTGTACCAGGCCACGATGCGAGGAGTGAAGAATGAGGAATGCATGTTTGGGTTATCTCGCCTTGTCAAGGACGTTTCCTGCAGACTGGCAGGAACCGTTAGGGGCACCTGTGGGCATGGAATTGTGCTGATTTGGGGGAGAGGGACTGGAAGCTGCTTGGGGTTTTATTGGGAGACATCCCACGCTTTTACTATTCTCAGCTTTGCTTGTGATTCTGCATACTATTCATTATTAAATCAGATATCCATGAAAGCCTTGTGTGAGTCTGATAGTAATTTTGAATAGGCAATCATTACATAAAGCTGAGAATCATAAAATAAAACCATTAGTTCCTACCAAGAATCACTTCTTGTGAGGGATTATAGTTAACGATGACTGAATTGCAAAAGAGCATCAAAGGACCTGAGGAGCCTACCAGCTCAGCTCCTGAACTTGCAACCAGGAGCAAAAGGCAAGACACTTCCTCGGAGCTGTTAGGTGCCTGAACCCCCCACACGAGTCGTCGGATACAGAATCGGACTCAGGGGAGTCAGAGCAGTGGGGTGAAGAGAGGAAGACTGGCACCTGTGGAGTCCACTAGTGAGCTAATTATCTTGGATGAGGTGGATGACCCGCAGCCGGGGACATCAGGGACATCCTGGAAATACCGAGTCCCGCTGACACCAGAGAAGGAATCCACCACAATGCCGACGAATGGGACACCAGGAGGGCAGGTGAGAAGGGATTCCCCAACCCCCCAGAGACTGCGAGTGCTGGAAGCAAAAATGGAATCCCTGGAGAGTTTGTTAAAGAACCTGTCCATGTTGATGGAGAACCAGGGGAAACAAGGGGAGGACACCCATCAGCAGCTTTCTCCCATACCCCTAGCCAGGCCGGCAGCTGATCGGGGATGGAAATCTACCAGGGGCGGGTCCCCACCACGCCTTCTGTATCCCTGCCGTGCAGGGCCAGACCTTCCGTCACTTGGAGTGACAGCCCCCAGGCAGCAGCAGGACCAGGCCCATCCAGGGGGGCAGTGAGAGACTTTTCAGTAAAATTTAATGGAGACCCAACGAAGCTGTCATTCTTTCTAATCAATGCCAAGAGCTATATGAGAGAATTTGGTGCATGCTTCCCCACAGAGGAATCCAAAATTAACGCAATTGCCACCAAGCTCAAGGGTAGAGCAGCAGACTGTACATCCAACTACATGATGCTGATTCCCCTGCTCTAGATAGCTTCAATGATTTCATGTGGGCATTGAAACTGCACTTTGAGGAACCGCTGGCTAAGGAGCGGGCCAACAAGACTTTAAAGGAGCTCTCTCAGGGCCAGATGTAGGTAGCTGACTATGCGTTAGAATTTAAGGCACTAGCTGGGAAAATCACCGATTGGTCAGAATCAATGACCCCACCTCGCTGTACGATTGGATTTGCTGGGCTGGGAATGCTGAGAATGCCAGGTATACTTTTTTACAAACCCGTAAACCTGAAAGAGCTCACCTGATTGCCAGAGGCCCCAGGAGTGAGGCTACAGCTGTCAAATGGAGCCCCAAGCTCTGGGATGAAGAGAGAGAGCGCTGCTATGCCAGAGGCCAGTGTCTTTGTTGTGGGAAGGAGGGACACTGCACAGTTGAATGCCTGAGGAGCAGAGCTGAGTCTAAGCAGGGGAAACCACCGGCTAAGTCACCACCAACCATGTGTTAAATGACAGCAGCGAAGGGAGAAACAGAGGCTGAGGATTTGGTGTATTTCTCCAGGGAGTCAGAGGGCGAAATAAAGGAGCCGGCAGGGAAATGCCGGCCACCTGCTGTGAAGGGCGCCAGCGAGCAGGCGGAGGATGATGGGTGCGAGGACCCCATGATGAGTGACGATTGCCCCACTTTGATGTTGAAAGTGAAACTAACATCCCAAACAAAATTTACCAAAGTTTGGGCTTTGGTTGACTCTGGATGTTCCTGGTGTTTGATTCACCCCAATCTAGTCACGGCATTGGACCTTCCAAGCTTCCCTCTAAAGCACCCACTAATATTCACCCAGCTGGATGGCTCGGAAGCTGGGTGGGGGGTCCAGCTACTCATTTTACTGGGGCTGTGGCAATGCAAGTGGGCAGCCACCTTGAGACTTCAAAGTTTGTGGTAGCCCCAGCAGGAAGCCCTTCAGTCATATTGGGGATGCCCTGGCTGAAACATTGAAACCCCTATATTAACTGGGAGCACAGGACTCTGACTTTCAAAGATGGATTTTAAAATGGCCCCACCGAAATAGTACTCAACCGAGCCAGAGTTTGTAAGGTGGGGGTCAGCAAGGCACTTTTCATACTGCCGGGGCTGGAGGAACTGCCTCCCCAATATCGTGAGTTTGCAGACGTATTTGGGGAGGTGGAGGCTGATCAGTTACCCCCTCACTGGAAGACGAACTGTGCCACTGAATTGGTCCCAAATGCACAACTGCCCAAGCCAAAAATTTACCCCATGACCCAAAAGGAGTTGGATGCTTTGAGAGACTTTATCGATAAGAATTTGGCACGTGGCTTCATTGAGCCTGCCAACTCCCTAGTGGAGGCACCGGTATTATTCAGGGAAAGAAAGATGGTGCGTTGAGACTTTGCACGGACTATCGAGGGTTAAATGGCATTTCCATCGTGAACAAGTACCCCCTCCCTCTCATGAAGGGCATGTTGGTCCATCTATCCAAGGGGAAAATTTTTCCCAAATTGGATTTGCGAGAGGCGTACTTTTGTATTCGCATAAAGGCAGGGGATGAGTGGAAAACTGCTTTTAATTGCCCATTGGGGTCATTCCAATACAAGGTTTTCCCCTTTGGCCTATCGGGGGTACCCGGAGTGTTCCTGCAATTGATCAATAAAGTACTACATGGCCATCTCTTTAAAGGGGTGTTAGTCTACTTGGATGATGTCCTTATTTACACTGAAACAGAGGAAGAGCATGGACGCCTCCTGAGGCAGGTCCTGAGCAAGCTTAGAGAGGCAAAGCTCTATGCAAAACCATCTAAATGTGAATTCCATAAAACACAGCTTGATTACCTTGGCTACAGGGTCTCTGTACGGGGCATTGAGATGGATCCAGCCAAGGTACAAGCAGTTTTGGCTTGAGAACGACCTCGTACCAGAAGGCAATCACAAAGTTTTTTGGGGTTTACTAATGTTTACAGACAATTCATTCCGTATTTCGCGGAGATAGGGCTGCCTCTGACTGACTTATTAAAAACAAAAGGGCAAGGCGAAACCTGCAAAGTAAAAAATCCCAGGGCTGTGCTGCACTGGACTGACAGCTGTCAAGCTGCATTTGATAGACTCAAACTGCTTTTTACTGCCGA
Organism: Candoia aspera; assembly: GCF_035149785.1. NCBI lineage: Eukaryota > Metazoa > Chordata > Lepidosauria > Squamata > Candoiidae > Candoia > Candoia aspera. The sequence goes on from NC_086159.1 coordinate 32,358,250, forward strand.
GCCTGTACTACAGCACCCAGATCCCAATTGCCCCTTTGTATTGCAAGTGGATGCTTCTGACACCTCCACTGGGGCTATTTTGTTACAAAAGGACCCTGAAAACAAACTGCGGCCCTGTGCTTATTTGTTCAAGAAATTTTCTGATGCTGAGCGGTGTTGGCATGTTTGGGAGAAGGAGGCGTTTGCTGTTAAGGCAGCTCTAGAGACTTGGTGCCACCTGGAGAGTGCCAAATTTCCTTTTGAGGTGTGGACAGATCACAGAAACTTAGAAGCACTTCACATACCTTAGCCCTAAGCAAATTCATTGGGTTCAATTTTTCAGCCGTTTTAATTTTCAGTTAAAGTACTTCCCAGGGCGCAAAAACTTTCTAGCTGATGCTCTTTCTTGCCTTCCTCAACATGACAGACAGCCAGCTGATGTTGACACAGTTTTAGCAAAACCTCAGCTGGGCTTGGCTGCTGTAACCAGAAGCCAGTCTCACTTGCAAAAAACTCAGCCCCAAAGGCAGAAACCAAAAGTACCTAGTCAATTACATGCTGAGTTCACTCAGGCTTTGAAATCTGATACTTGGTGGCAATCTCATAGAGACAAAGTGACTTTTACTGATGGCTTATGCTGGGTGGAACATAGACTCTATGTACCAGAGGCTTTACGTGTGAAAATTTTACACTGTTCTCATGATGACAAAACGGCTGGCCATTTTGGATTTGTAAAAACTGCACCTCATTCGCCAGTTTTGGTGGCCCACACTTCACAGTGATGTAAACGAATATGTGGCCACTTGTCCTGTGTGTGCCATGTCAAAAGGCAAAGAAGGCAAGACACAGGGACTGTTACAAAAGGTGGCTGACCCCACTAGACTCTGGGAGCAGATCTCTATGGATTTCATTGTTGATTTACCTCCCAGCCAAAAAAAAAAACAGTCCTTTGGGTAGTTAAGGACTTTTTCTCAAAGCAGGCCCATTTCATCCCTTGTGCTTCGTTGCCAATGGCCCCACAATTGGCCAAGCTTTTCTTACACCATATCTACAGGTTACACGGTAGCCCCTCCCGCTTAATTTCTGATCGCGGAACCCAGTTTACTTCTCAATTTTGGAAATCATTTTTGAAGTTGATTGGCACCAAGTAGGCTTTGTCCACTGCTTCGCATCCTCAAACGGGTGGTTCAACTAAGATTCTTAATGCCACCTTAGAATAGTTCCTTAGAGCTTACATCAACTATCATCAGGATGATTGGGTGGACTTACTCCCCTTTGCAGAAGTTGCATACAACAATGCTGCATACCAAAGTACCGGGGAAACCCCTTTTCAAGTTAATGGACACGACTTTGTACCAATTCCAGAATTACCCCAGCCTCCCTCCCCATCTGGCTCAGCGGCTGACTGGGGCTCCCGAATTTCACACTCATGGCCAGTCATTCAACAAGCCTTGGCTGACGCCCAGGCCGTTTATAAAAAACATGCCAACCGGCACTGCTCCCCAGCCGATAACTTTAAAGTTGGAGATAAAGTTTGTCCACCAAATACATCAGATACGCCCAACCGTCCAAAAAGTTGGCACCCAAATTTATTGGGCCCTTTCCTATTGTTGACATCATTAATCCTGTGGCTGTGAAGCTTCAACTTCCCCATAATTTAAAACGCCTCCATCCTGTCTTTCACTGCAGTTTGAAGTCTTTTCGTGCCTCGCACCGCTGGAACCCGCCTCCACCACCCCCTCCGATCATGATTGATGGACACCAGCATTTTGAGTTAAAGGACACTGGATTCCAGAAAGCTTCGAGGCTCCCTGCAATATCTCATTTGCTGGAAACACTTCCCTCACCCTGAATGGGTGCCTGCTCGGCACGTTAATGCTCCTGAATTAATTAACCGCTTTCATCTTGCCTATCCTGACAAGCCGCATATTTAGCTTCTTGCTTGTTATTAACCTTTTTTAGTTTTCTTTTTCCAGGGGGACAGAATGTCTTGGTTCCTGTTCCAATGTTCCTGGAAAACATTGTAACTGGTTCCCATGCCGACACGAGTTCTTGTACGGGAGGGGGTTGCTCCTGTTCCTTGTACCAGGCTGCGATGCGAGGAGTGAAGAATGAGGAATGTATGTTTGGGTTATCTCGCCTTGTCAAGGACGTTTCCTGCAGACTGGCAGGAACCGTTAGGGGCACCTTTGGGCGTGGAATTGTGCTGACTTTGGGGGGAGGGACTGGGAGTTGCTTGGGGTTTTACTGGGAGACATCCTGCGCTTTTACTATTCTCAGCTTTGCTTGTGATCCTGCATACTATTCATTATTAAATCAGATATCCATGGAAGACTTGTGTGAGTCTGATAGTGATTTTGAATAGGCAATCATTACAATTACTGCATAAATATTCAGGGTGCACAGGATAGTTCTGCACCTCCCTGCTGCAGTTCTCCATTCCACTAGCCATTCCCACCAGTTGACCTCCCTCAAAGTATGGTCCTAGAAGTTTGGTGTGACTTCTGTGCTGCTGACTTCTCTTTTTCTGGCACAAGCACAGCTTCTATACTCTGCTGCCACAAATTCTCAGCCACAACTTCCACAATCAACTGCTTGATCTGGAAGCTTTTTTTCCCCCATTCTCTCCAAAACTTCTCAACATGGTTACACATGCCAATCTCCTCTAAGGTCTTTGAGTTTCTTCCCAAAGCCCCGAGGACTCCCTAGAATCCTCCTTGATAATTTTCAAAAGTCTTCCATTTGGCCAACTCACCTGCTTTTCAGCCAGACTAGCCACAATACGCTACCACTTCACTTCTAACTCTCTGGAAGTCAAACATTTTAAAGCTTTCTGTTTCATGCACGCCCTGTTCAGGTAAGTGTCTATGGGCATGATAAGAAATATCTTGTGTAGTGCAGCACAGGTGTTTTTAATTAGCTGCCTCATCATATTTTTCTTAAATCACACTTGATCTCTTAAAACAAGATATATTACATCAACACAATGTACTAAAAATGCCATTAAAAATCAGTAAGTTTAGCCTGGCAAAACATGTTCTTGAGAAATCTGTACTGATTTCTGGTAACACCTACACTGCTTTCAAAATACTCACACGGTTGCTTTACAATCTGCTCTAGCATATTCCTGGGTATTGATGTCAGTGTGAGAAGAAAGCTTGATAATCTAAACACCCAGGTTGCTCTTATCACACATTCATTTTATTCTTGAAGTTCATGTTTACCTTCAAGGAGCATATACAAGAAGAAAAAGGCAGGGTGCCTGACGGGAAAAGACAGGCTTGCTGATTGGAAATGGTGGCTGGAATTGGTAGCAGAATGGGGGGGGGGGGCGATGCCATAGACTGATAGATTTAGTGTTAGTGGACAGTGAAAGAAGGCTGCTAAAGATGCTGTGTTGGTTGGCAGAAACAAGGCTCTTGAAGACTCTGATCTGTTCCTGAGTTAGTGAAGACTTCCAGAGTCCCACAAGAAGTGACTGAAGACAGAGGGCAGGAAGTCTGCATGGGATGGTTCCAGTAGATGGTTCAACTGGCAGGCCAGCTGGTGGGGATCAGCAGTAGTAGTCCAGACAACTTGACTGGCACATAGGCAGTGCTGAGAGTCCAGGAATTGCCTTGGCCAAAAGGAGCAACTGGATGTGTGCAACATGGAACTCAGGCTGACAGTCAATATTAGGCCATGGTGGGGATTAAGAGATATATCAGCCAATAAACTGGTTGGTGGTGAGTGGAGAAGCAAAATAAAAAGGCATAGTTCTACAAACTGTAGCCTTGCCAGCAACAGCTGATTTTGCCAAGTGGAAAAGGTAAAAACCAAACAACTTTGTTACTAGATTGAAAGACTGCAGGCCTATCCTGTAGCTAAAAGGCTCCAGCTGAGAGAAGCAGCTTAACTGGAATATCAGTACAGAACTCCAGTTGGGCCCAGCCAGAAGCTGCAGTTGGAGGGCAACAAATCATCCCAGCAAAGGACAAGAGAGATGCTTAGCCAAAGTCAGCAGTCACCAGACCAACTTAAAAATCCACCAGTCCTACCCAACTACCAAGAGTCTGGATCACCCAGCAACTAGTGAGAAAGAAGGGGGTGGCGAGGAAAAAGAAAGAAATCTGCAGGAAGCATGAGCAACCCATTGGTGACAGAAGTGTAGATGCCATTTACAAGGAAGGGAACAAGATTAAGAGGTAAGGACAGGGGCCTCCCCATACTTTGCAAAGTGCAGAGTCAAGATCAATCTGACGTGATAGACCAGCTTATCTCCAACACTGAACAGCTGATTTGGACCAAGCTACTTGCAAGAGAGAGGTACAACAGATAGAGGAAGGAAGGATTGATACTTAGTTTTCCCATATTGAAAGGCTAAGCGAGTATCGTGTTCAGGTTTCTCATCATCAGGGAGAAACTAGCCTTCTGAACAGGAGTCGTTTTCTTTGTGTTCTAGGAAAGGAGCCAACCAGCTGGAGATTAGAAAGTATAAGGTTGGCCTGGTTTCTCAAAAAATCCACTTAAAAGGGAAATTGAAAGTTAAATTCCTTGACAACACACAGAGTTTGGGAAATGGAGAAGGGGGACACAATTTAGAGGGATGCTTTATCTCACAGATTTTTCTGCAACAACTACAAAGGTTTTTTTCCCCCCCACCAAAAAATGTTGCACTGAGTTTCAGTACTATTCCAAATCTCTGGTATAATGTCCTAACAGCCAGGAAACACGCTGAGACAAGGAACTGGTCTCTAATGTTTATTGCTAGTACATAACAGGAATCCTAACAAACTGAAGAAGCGTGGGAAAAACCCAGACATATAAACCCCAAAGGTTAAGGCGGTCCCGATCTGTGTCTCTTTGAATGGCTGACCAATTCCTCAGTGCTACGCATGCGCTTAACAGTCTGGATGGGAGCCCCCTGCTCGCCATCCTTACTCATGACATATAACTTGGTAGCATAGGTGGGATGAGGAGTAGATCCAATCACCATGACAGAGTGTCTCAACCAGGCACTAAAACACATGCTGAAGAAATATGCATTTTTGAATCTCAATTATTGGGATATTTGCTTTCCTATTTGTGGTTCACATATACCATAAATATCTACAGAATTCAGTCCTGTAGAGCTTTTGTATGAGGCAGCTTTGGTGTGTGTCACATATAGTAAAGAGGAGTTGAACTAAAAAAAGTAGAAGGTCCAAAGAAGGTGCAGAGGACTACATCGCAAAAGCTAAGCCAAATAATACAAGAACTCCTAAAAGTAGCACAGAAGAGTCAGAAATGCCTATATGATTTTAAGCACAAGGAGAAAAGTACATACAAAGGGAAAAGTCTGAGGAAGGAGGAGCAATGCTTTTACTTCTATTAGCCAGGAATGTAAACTTCAGGCAAGATGGTATTTAAAGCTGTTGACAGAATAGGGCCTGCCAACTACAAAGAAGACTTATACCATGTTAATATACTTAGGAAAGGGTTGAAAACATATTACTCAACAACTGCTATCTCCAAGTGCTACCTGCTGCCATTACTCCAAGGTACAGATGGATCCACAGAACAGAGGTATTCTTAAGAAAAATGCACCAGTGAGCCAAATACTACCAACTTGGTAAAACACAAGACTGGAGATGCCAGACCAATTAGAGAAAGGAAAGTTGAAGGAAATGCTGGAAAGGGAGATTCAGAACATGCTACAATTAGGTGTTATGGAACCTTTCTACAATGAATGAGCCTCAACCATAATTTAATATCTATAGCTATTAAAAAAAATAGATTTTGTGTGGATCTGAAGTTAAATCAGGTGATTAAATCTGATAATTATCCAATACCCAGGGATGATAGCTTAATAGATGAGTGGTGCTAGGTAACCATCCACATTATTTAAAAAATGACTACTAGCAAATACTATTAGAGATCATATTAAGGAAGATGACACTCACAATTCCTTAGCAACTATTATCATTTTGTGAGGATGCTGTTTGAGCTACAAGGAGCTCCCACAACCAGGCTCTCCCAGACTATAGTATGTGAGTATATGAGGTATACTTGGATATTTCCTGGGAAACACATTTACAACATTTTTGCACCATTGTGGATAGTCTAAATCTGGATTATAGCAGACTATAGTACTTCAGGTATACAGCAGGCTATCAAGAAATCAAGTCAAAAGAAAAACCAGTGCAAGCCTTCCAATAAGTGCAATCTCCCACATGATTGCAGGGCATTATGGAAGTTTCGTGTCTCACTTTTCCACTAATATACAAGCCATCACATAAGGATGGGAAGGATCTTATACTGTATTTCTCTAAAATAACTCTCATCTAGGGAGAGAACATATAATACAATAGGGAAAGAGGTTTATGTCTTCAAATGTGCAATGGGAATGGCAATAGAAATTTGATCTTTTGTGATAGGACCGTAATAGTCAGATAAACCTCCATGAGGAAATGTTTCAATGTAGACCAGACCTAGAGGTGGTCTGGATGACGATACCAGAGGAAGACTTCAGGATCCCATCTCAATTCTTCACTAGAAGGGGATAATGTGAGTGGACTGCTCAAACACAGCTCTCCATTCACATCAGCTCGATCAGGCATAAGTGAGAAAAATTTTATAAAAAGCAGGCTGGCAATGGCAGTTGAGGCCAGTAGCAAAGACAGAGAAGGCTCCCATAGGTTTCTGGGGACTGATGGTGGGTAGACAAGGTGAAAAGACTATCAAAGATCATTGAACTGGCAGACAGAGACAACGCTATTAAAAATTCCAGCTGTGTTCTGGAGCTAGCGAAGAGTTTCAGTCCCAGAAGTGACTATAAAAGACAGAAGACAATAAAGGTCATTGGTGAGGAATCCAGACAAAAGTCTTTAGGGAGCAAAATTAACACATTGGCCAATGGTAAGGATCCTGATCTGGCAGCAGCCTTGGTCACATTGGTTTTCGGTTTAGGAGTACCATGAGGGATTCCTCTCACAGTCAAATTGACTGACTTGTAGCTCCTGATTTTCCTTTTTGATGATAGGGACATTTGCCATATTCATTCAAAGTAAAGAAGCATTTTCTGACTGCTATCAGTCTCAAGATTCAAACCTGTCCCTCCACTCTGCTCTTTATAATTTCTTGATGGAACACATATTTCCTTGCTGGAAAAGACTGATTCAAAGTAGGAGCTGAGTGCCTTTTCTTTGCTAGCAGTTAGCATTCTGTCATACTCATTGAATAGCTGGTATATCATCTCTCCCCCTTTTATTTTGAACGTACATAAAGAAGCCCTTTTTATTATTCTTAGCATCCTTGCCTAGTCTCAGCTTATTCTGAGGTTTTATTTTCTGAACACCATCACTACAATTACAAGCTACCTTGCTGTACCCCTTGGTGATCTGTCCCTCATTCCATCATTCATATATTATTTTTTTTCTTTTCAGATATACACTAAGATTTTCTGTAGCCATGCTGATTTCTATGTTCCTCATTTTTATTCCTCACTGAAATTACAATTTTGCTTTTAATAACTTTTTCAGCCACTGCTGTAACTGATGTACATAATTGCTTCAGTAACATTGTATATTCAGTTTACCCAACAATCTGTGGATGGTAGACTGTGGACAAGGATCAGAGCCAATAGCAAAGTGGAAATGAACTATCAAGGAAACAAATCTCGTTTTGTTAAATTTATTAAGAAAATGGTTAAAGTAATAAGCAAAATAATCTTGGCCAGTACCTTTGCTGTCAAATGTGAGCTTTCTATATGTTATTTAAAAGACCTGACGTCTACGTTACATTCTCTGTTGCTTTTGGCAAAGGAGTGAATGCAGCCTGTAATTTCTGAAAAGTGAGCCAGCTTGCACATGGGCAATGTTTACACAACAGTTAACAGCCTCATCAGTGACAGAATTCACTTTTATACCAAGGGCAGCGAATGCCTATCAAACTTTTGCTGTAAATTGAGGACCCCAATTAATACAATGAATTTGGGCAATCTATTAAATCTAAACGTTTGAAGAAAAAGGAGGAACAAACAAAGAATAGAACAGACTGATAATAACCAATATCATATCTTACCCGTGAGAGCATGATAATCAGAAAACTAAGACCACAGATATTTTCTTCCACAATTTGACATGTATAATCAATCACAAATTGTTATCAAGCTTGCTAGGTAATGTAGGTTCTCTTTAATTTACAGATATGAGAATTCTTGAGATACTGTATGTAGTATTTTGCACAAAATAAAATACCCTGCAGCTGGATTATAACAATTTATACACTGGAGGCCTAATAAAATACTCATTTCTAGTGAAGCAAAACCACATTCTAGCAGTTGCAATAATAACTGATAAGTCTAAGGAATTTTCCTGGCTAGCAGCTCCTTACTGATGGTGTAGCTTTAAGTTACGGTAGTAGTAAAATACGGGTGTGTAACATTATCTCCTTTCTGGAAGCTTGTAAAAGTATCCCTCCATGGTAGTGTTAGAAATATCTATCTCTACAATAAATGGAACACCAGAGTCAAGGTATTTCATAATGGGCCTAGATGTAAATTCTTTATATTAGACAGCTTGCTGTAACTGTCAGACAGAATGCACTTTTTGTCTCCAAGAAGATTGTATGCAGTGATACACACAAATAATGAAATAAGCCACCTATACAAACTGATGAAACTAAAGTATTTTTGAAAATTTTGAAAAACGTTGATATTTTGGGGTAGACTTTAGCCTCATCATTCACTGACTATACTTCAACGAGTGGAGAGAGCTACAAAAGGTACATCTAAATCAAATTTCTCTACTTCAGCAAACTAGATTTGCATTTAGGAATAAAATCTTCATTAGTGTCTCATAGCCCTATCAACTAGATGATGAAGCAGCAATCTAAGAGGTATCAGAATATGCTATTCATAAAATGTTGGAAGACCACTGAGGAATTACGTGAAAGAGTACCACAGTGTACTTGTAATACCTGTATCTTGTTTGAAATGAGGGTTAGGAAAGGATCCAGGAGGGAAAGAAAGGAGATAACGGTTCTGAATAGTAATCTTGTTCAGAATTCTGAAACTGTAACAGAGCTAGAACTTTCCTCATTTTTCTCCACAAAAAGTAATGGAGTGGTGATGAGGCAAGGGAAGACTGAATTGACCTCTGTTGTAGGTTTTTTTATAGGAATTCATGGAGTGCACCTGTTTCAAGCACAGAAAATAAATACAGATGCCCAAATGCATGTGAGGGTTGGGGATTAACTTAACAGTGCAAGTGTAGGAGCTACGTGATGAAAGCTGATTTGCTTCATCCTTACCAAAGATATCTTTAGCATGCAAATTTTTAGCCTCAGGAACACTGTGTCATAACTGTATTTGCGCTGAATTAATTCTTTGTTCCCTCAAGAGACCCCTTCTTAACAGTATACCACTTCCTCAAGACACCATCACAAGACCCCACCATCCTAGATAATTTCCATCCAGTTTCTAACCTTCCCTTTTTAGGGAAGCTTCTAGGGAAGGTGGTCGTGCTGCAGCTTCAGTGGGCCCTGAAAGAAACAGATTAGAAGTAGATTATCTGGACCCCTTTCAGTCAGGGTTTAGGTCTTTGTATGGGACTGAGATGGCATTGATCGCACCCTTGGATGACTTCTGGCAGGAGTAGTATGGGGGTGATGTGTCCATCTTTGCTCCTCTTGACCTCTCAGTGGCTTTTCTTAAAATATTTTTAAGAGTATTTTTTAACTACAATAGTAAAATATAATACAAAAAAGAAAAAGAAAAATAGAATGAAAGGTGCACGAAAGCAAAAAAGAAAAAATACAAAGAGAAAAGAAAAAGAGAGACTTCCCACCCTCATCACAAGTATAAACAGTTTCTCTATCTTTTTTTTAATGTGATTTTTATTGAAACTTAAAAAAAAAAAAAGACAAAAACTAATACAAACCAATATAAAGGAAGAAAAAAGGAAAAAAGCAAAGAGAAAGCAAAAACTGCAAGGAAAAAAGTTGAAGAAAAATAGAAAAGAAAGAAAAGATACGAAGAAGTAGCTTCTGATATTCTTCACAGCAGTTATAAGTACAATTATATTTTAACCTTTCTCTCTAAAGTTACGTAATACTCTTCTTTTTATAATCTATCCTGTCTAATAATCAAAGCCATAAATCACAAGTTCATTTTTTTATGTTTTCACAAAAAGTCCATAAGAGGTTTCCAGTCAGTTTAACTATATCTTCACTGCCTCTTAATTAACACATATAAAACTCTTCATCCCATAACTCAACTCTTAACTATAAGCAACATCTTTTGCAATCCACATCAGCAAAAAGTCTACAATAATATTAGTTAACAAATATAAAACTCATCGTTCCATATCTCAACTCTTAACTATAAGAAAATACAGTACACGTCTTTTCCAGTCCAGATATCAGCAAGTCCAGAAAGAACCACCCAAAATAACACGTCCCGTTTTAACCCTGATCAAATAAGCCAGCTTTATGTTCCTTCCTCTTGCATAAAACAATCTTGCTCTTTATTCCATTCAAATGATTATTGTCCCTTGTCTCAAAGCCTATTTTTAAGTCCATCAGAAAAAAATTATTCCAACTACTCTCTTGAATTGGCATTTTTATTTCCTTCTTAATTTTTAAAGCCCCATCTGATTTGGGGGGGGGGGGCATATCCAGTGACAAATTCTTGTTCACACTGTTCTCCACAATCATGTCAAATAAGTTTTGTTCCAATCTTTTTCTGTAACAGCTTCTTCTGGGAACAGAGTGTTCATAAGAACACACAACACAGCTGACATTGTTGACTCAAGTCCTGGTACCATTCCTCAGAAACATCTCTGAACACCATTATAAGTTGCTTATGTTGTTATATCTCCAATACTGAAATTCATTTTTCTTTTCCACAAAAATGCATTTATTCTTTAAAATTAATTTCAAAGTCTTAATATTCAAAATCAAATATTCTAACTTTTTCTGAGCCCTTAATCCATTTAAAACTTTCTACAGACAAAAGCTTGTGTTCCTTTTTGCTGTCTATTTTGAATTCATTTTCTTATATTAAGGATTGAAGGCACTTACCCGATGTTTCCAGCCTTGTCATTTTGAACATGTCTAACTTCTTTAAAGCAGTTAATATGCAATTTCTGAAAGTGGTTAGCAAAGGAAGTGCAAACTTAGTGTCCTTTAAAGGCTCCAAGTGAGGCTGGAGCAAGAATGCCAAATTCCCTTCTCCCATCCTCCAGAGACCACTGCCTTGCAGTCTCCTCATGAGGAGCAACCATATGGAGCACAATGTGGACATTTTCATGTCCTCTCTTTCTCCAGAGGTCAGAGGAGCTGATCTACTCATCAGCTCCTTGTTCATAGCTGCAATCACTGGCTCTTTTTGTTGAGCCAGCTCAGCCTGCCCTTTCTTCCCCAGAAGTTGACCTCTCAGTGATTTTTAATACCAGCAGTCATGGTATTCTTCTGGGGCAGCTCTGGGGTGGGTGACACAGTGTTGTACTGGTTCTCCTCCTTCCTCTAGGGTCAGTTCCAGTCAGTGTTGATGGGGAGATTGAGCTTAATGGACTTAAATCTATTGTTGTGGGGATATATGTACCAAATGAGGATAAAAGTAAATATTTTAGACACCTTCTGAATGAATTACCTGAAAACATGCAAATGTGAGTAGATTAATAGGTACCGCTTTGGCGGGCAGGTAACGGCGTTCCGTGTAGTCATGCTGGCCACATGACCACGGAAGTGTCCACGGACAAACGCCGGCTCTTCAGCTTTGAAACGGAGATGAGCACCGCCCCCTAGAGTCGGACACGACTGGACTTAATGTCAAGGGAAACCTTTACCTTTACCTAACTTCCCCACAATTGGACAGGACACCTGAAAAGGAAATTAAGCTTAAACAAGAAGACTCCCACAGGCTTTTTTTTGATATGACAGAAAAGTTGGCATTAATCGACTCCTGGCGACACAAAAATGTACTGGCAAGGGAATATAACTTTTACTCAGAAAGACATAAATCCTTTTCAAGAATTGACATGATATGGATCTCAAATAACTTAGCCAACAAAATATGTAAGGTTAATATTCTACCAAAGACTTTTTTCTGATCATAATCCAGTAAGTTTGAAAACAAAGAGACCTTTTATGGCTTTTAGATGGAGGCTGAACGAAGCTATTTTACAAAGAGAAAATGTTCTGGCTGATTGCAGGAAGAGTTTAAAGAATTTTTTTTGATATCAATTTGGACGAAGAGATTGACCTAAAAACTGTCTGGGACACCAGTAAGGCAATTATGAGAGGTCATCTTATCTACCATAACTAATATAAAAATGAAGTCTAAACAAAAAATGCAAATCATCTTGGATCAAATTAAAGTAAAAGAAATTGCGTTACAGAAAAACCCAGTGGAAACTGATATTTTACATCAACTTAAATTACTACGCCAACAATTATCTATGATGACTGTGAGGGAAATTGAAACAAAACTGAGTTATGTTAAACAGGGAAACTTTGAGTTTGCCAATAAGCCTGGAAGATGGTTGGTGTATAAATTAAGGAAGGAAAGAGAAAAGAAAATTATACTAAAAATTCAAGAAGGAAATACTGAAATATTGGATAATGATGGAATTAAGAAATCGTTTTACAACTTTTTTTCCAATTTGTACAAAAGAGAAGAAGTCTCTCTGGAAAAGAGATGAGTATTTGGAGAAACAAAAATTACTGAAACTCTCATAATCACAGAAATCATCAATGAGCAATCCCAAAAGTTCTTTGGAAATAGTGGAGGACATAAAAAGAACCAAACTGGGGAAAGCACCTGGTCCAGATGGCTTCCTAGCATTGTATTATAGATGCTTTGAGGATCAGCTTCTTCAGCCCTTTCAAAGACTGATGAATGCTATTTTGCAGGGCTCTGCAATGCCTGACTCTTGGAAAGAAGCCAATATTGCACTCGTACCAAAAGACGCCCAAGATACTACTATAACTAAGAATTATAGACCAATTTCTTTGTTGAACAACGACTACAAAATATTTGCTTCAATACTGGCTGAAAGAATGAAGAGAATTTTACAGGACTTTATTCACAAAGATCAATGCGGATTTCTACCCAAAAGACAATTAAGAGACAATGTGAGAATAGTCTTGGACATTACAGAATATTTACAGCACCATAATAAACAGCAGGCAGCTCTCATCCTTCTAGATACAGAGGCCTTTGACAATTTGAACTGGACTTTTATGTTCAAAGTTTTGGAAAATATGGAGTTTGGAGACAATTTTATACAAGGAATTAAATCAATTTATATGCCTCAAAAGGCACGTATTATTGTAAATGATGATCTAACTAAGCCCTGCCACATACAGAAAGGAACAACGCAAGGATGTCCTTTGTCACCTTTACTCTTTATCCTAGTTTTGGAAGTCCTGAACAGAGACATTAGACAAGATGATCAAATAAAGGGTTTGAAAATAAAGACGACGGTCTTCAAACTGAGGGCATTTGCTGATGATTTAGATTTAATACAAGACCATTTGAATGTTGTTGAACATCTGATGAAGAAATTAAAGGAATTTGGGCCACTAGCTGGACTGAAAGTAAATTTAAAAAAAAAGATGTTGATCAAGAATATGACTGCACACAATCAAGAAATGTTGTTGAGTAGGACTGGTTTTGTAATTGGAAAAAAGGTCAGATATTTGGGGGTGACATTAACAACTACGAACAACAGATTGTTTCAGAATAATTATGTTAAATTGTGAGGCAAAGTTAAGAAAGACTTGGTAAGGTGGGAAAAAGTACAACTGATGGGTTGGATATTGGTGATTAAGATGAATGTTTTGCCCAGAATGTTGTTTTTGTTCCAGACAATACTGATTTTGACAACAGACCTACCATTTAAACAATGGCAGAAAGATATCTCTAAGTTCATTGGGCAACGGAAGAAACCAAGAATCAAATATAAACTGTTACAAGATGCCAAAGAATGAGGAGGTCTAGGTTTGCCTGATTTGAAATTGTATTTTGCTGCCTGTTGTTTGCTATGGATTGGGTGACCTTGAAGGACACAAAATCATTGGAATTAGAAGGACACTTTCTACTTTGGATGGCACACCTACTTGTGTTATGACAAAGTTAAAGCCAGTAAAGATTTTAAAAATCATCCTGTTAGGTGTGCCATGCTGAGGGTTTGGAATAAATATAAACCAATATTGTCCCCTAATGTACCTATGTGGTTGTCACCTCAAGAAGCTTTTTTCAGAAGAGAGGTGACAGGTAAACCATGCTGGTTGAGATATGAAGATTTGCTGAACTCTGAAGAAGGGATACCTAAATTTAAAACAAGGGAGCTGCTAGAATTGGAGGGTTACGCTTGTCACTGGTTTAATTATGCACAACTGTCAGAAAGGTTCAATCTGGATAAGAAAGTACGTAATTTTGTTCATGAAAAAACACAACTTGACATGGAACTTTGTACAAACGATGAGCATCTAATTAAGAAAACGTATAGAATGTTGTTGCAATTGAACTTAGAAGATGACTACGTTAAAGACTATGACTAAATGGGCTAAGAATTTTGGGTACAATATTATGATTGAACAATAGGAGAATATGTGGAACAAAGGTCTGAAATTTACTTTGAACTATAATTTGAAAGAGAATTTTTATAAAATGATCTACTCCCAATAAGCTGTCTAAAACGTATAATGGGCTATCAAATGTCTGTTGGAAATGCTCACAGGGGGAAGGAACCTTCTATCATTTATGGTGGACTTGTGGAAAAGCTAATAAATTCTGGAACCAAATATGTAGTACTCTTCAAAAGATTCTTAAAGTGGACTTACAATTGAAACTGGAGCTGTTTCTCTTGGGCTTGATGGACCAACAGTTTGTAAAGCAACGTGGAACTCTGTTCTTACATATGATAACAGCAAGACTCCTATATGCTCAAAGATGGAAGGATGCACAAATTCCCTCAATGGAGGATTGGATGATTAAGTTGATGGAATTGGCACAAATGGTTAAGCTGACAGCACTGATAAGAGAAAACACTGTAACTAGATTAGTTTCCATCTGGAAGCCGCTCCTGGACTATTTGCTTTTAACGCAAAAGAATGAAGTCTTGATTTTAGCTTTTGATGACTGAATAGTTTGATTTTAGAGATACAAGGTTACTAAATGTTTAATTAATAGTAAGGGATTAACTTTTAAGTACTTTTACACCTGTGCTGGAAAAGGTAAGAAGGATATGCTTTTTTGCTTATTCCTGCACCGTTTTAGCTTTTCCTGTTTCTTTTTTAGACTTGTATTCTGTCGGTCTTACATTCTACATTATGTGTCTTAATTATATCTTGAACAATTACTAATTAATAAAAAAAGGAAAAAAATAAGCAAGAACAAATAATATTCAGAGCCAGTAAAACTTTATATAGAAAAAGGGCATTCTTTATCCTTTTCCTCTGAACTTCCTAGGTGCATTCATTTGATCATCACTATAAATAAAATGTTGGACTAGAATCATAGTACTGGGGGGGACTGCTTAGGCCATCAAGTCTAATTTTCTGCTCTCTACAGGAATTTAAACTGAAACGTCCATGACAGGTACCTGGATTGAATCTGACTTAGTAAGAGTCACTATGCTGTTATGATGTATATTTTTAAACAGTTCTCCCCATTCCCCTGGAAACTTTGTGCAGGATTTTGCTGATGGTGAAAAATATTGAAAACCAAAGCAATACATGAATACATTTCGACAGAAGACAGCAGGATCCTGTGAGGAAGAAAGGTAAACTGGCAATCTCCAAGTTCTGTTAAGAGCATATTTTGTCTAGGGACTCACCCATTTACATATACAGGAGCAGCCTATTTATTTCTAGAACAAGAAATATCAAAATCTCAATAAATCGATTTTTCAAATATCTTTAAAAAAAAGAAAAAGATGAGAATGTATAAAAAACACCCTGGCGTTCTATTATCTTGGAACTGGGAGAAGCAATTAATCTGTCTATAGAGCACAAGTCAAAAGAGGGGCATTCATCATGCTGCAATTTCATGGAAATCTCCAGATGTAGAACATATTCTCCATCTAGAAGAATAGATGGAGAAGAGTGGTTACTCAGCTACACTACATAGTGTTCATGATCTCTTCGTGCAATCTGATAAGAGGAGGATGTTTCTCCACACGTGTCATTTACATGTGGCTTTTTTCTGAAGACTCTTTGATATGAATTAGCCGTGATTATTTAAATAGGCTTTTCTCATGTTGGTTCACACCTGTAGGTAATACCTATACACTTGAAATGATAGTACTTTCAGAGCCAGTCATACTGTCCCCAGCTCCAGTAGGAATATCATCATCAGCAGTGGCAATGTATGATGGGATCACATTCCTGTACAACACGGTTTTGGAAATGGGCTCTCATCCCCAATAAGGTTGGCATCTGTAGTCACCATGGGACCGTTCAGACAGTCCCTTACACTTTGGTCACTTGAGTGTAAGGGACTGTCTGGAGGGTCCCATGGTGACTACAGATGCCAGCCTAATTGGGGATGAGAGCCCAATTAGTGTTCTAATAGTTTTCAAAACACCCCTCTTTTGACTTGTGCTCTATAGACAGATCAATTGCTTCTCCCAGTTCAAAGATAACAGAACACTATTTAAGGTAGTACATTTGTGATGTAGACATACAGTTACAAGGTCCAGTATTATACCGAGACCCATAGTAGTGTGCACCTGATACGCTTTACATGAGGCTGCCCTTGAAAACCACTTGGAAGCTGCAACTAGTACAGAATGCAGCAGTGCTGGCAATTATAGTCATGCCACATCATGCCCATGCAATAACTTTGTTTTGTGAGCTGCACTGGATATCTTTAGGGTTTTGTGGATATTACAGATGCTGAGTTGAGTCTGACAGGATATTTTCTGAAGCGAAATTGGTTGTTCCCACAGGTGAACCTGAGGAACTTCTAATGGAAACATCTGAATGAAATGTATAAGCAGGAACTGATCAGATCCACCAAGGCTAGGAAGTCATATGGTTATGATAGCATTAACCTTAATGTCTCTTCCAATATGCTGGTGCATGATACACTTTTTCAGGAGCCTGAGATTTAGGATGTCTCTCCAAATTCCTTGGTTTGTTTTTTTAAAGCTCCATAAAGAAGATGCAAATCATACTGGAGAAGGCCTCTTCTGTAGGTAAATTCTCTACTGTGCAAATGTTCAGTAAATGCTTATTGCCTGCTTCATCCTGAAACATTTGTTTTGGGGATAGATAATGGCAAGATCCTGTCTGTTTTTCTTGTAAATCTCAGCTACTACCCCTACCAAACTATTTCTTCTGCCCACCTCTTCTTGCATGTATGCTCCCAGGAGTGCCAGACTTTTGCATTATGCTCAGTTTGGAGACAGTGGAATCAATTTGAGATGTATTTCCTCAGTTCTTGCATTTTCTGCTTTGCCTGCTTGGTATGTGTTGTCAAGACTAGAAAATCTCATGGTTGTTTCTCTGTCAGAAAAAAGTCAAGATGCAGTTTCAGCATGACATGATCACACGTCTTCTGTATTCACTCTTCTCCTTTGTTGCTGATGGTAAGGTTTTTTTTTCTTATTCTTGCTTTCAAAGATTCATTTTGACTCCCGCACTAAACAGCTTCTTCCCTGAGAAAGTCTTTCCTGTGAGGTTAGCACTAATTGATGGTCCACCTTCTAATGTTTGAATACAGATCCCACAGCTTCATGAAGCCATGAATATGGCTACAAACTATGAACAGTCCAACAGGTTCTGCTTGTCTGGCTAGTTTGTTGATGCTTTGCCTCAGGTGTTTAGTTTCTGTCTAGAAGAAGCTCAAGCTGTAGCAGTGATGAAGAAACAGCTGCAGCCCTGACTACTAGTAATGATATTTCATGGGCTCACTTCAACATACTGTCTATTCCTCATTTGAGTATCCTCATAAGTGTCTCCTCTCCTTTTGAGACTATTAATTTGGAGATTAGAGCTCCTCCTAGTTCATCAATACTACAAGTATTGCTAACCATTCCTTGATCTCTCTGAGTGGAAGGTACTGCTTATTTGTAACATAAAGGATGCCCTAACTTTGGTCAGCTCCATCTGCTCCTTAATTATTTCAGTTAAGACATTCAAAAAGGGAACACTGAGATCTGTGGAACACCCTGTAGATAACATCCCTGTTAATTCTTTCAGAGACACTGGCTGTTGGGTTGCTGGGATACAAGTGGAGTGTCTTGCTGACTTATTAAGCATTGCTGGGAATGTGTCAGCATTAAGCTCTAAAAGGGAGGTGAGCTTTGCATGATGTTCTCATCCAAAAACTGGTCCTCTCCCCATCTAAACTCAAAGAAGCATTCGACTCAGATATATTTCACAACCTTTTTCTCAGTTTCCCAAAAGAGTATTGAGATGCCTTCCTCATCATTTTAGGTATTTACGGCCAAGAACCCTCCCTCTATTTGTAGCACTTTCAGGATAGTTGTCACCCATTTTCCCAAGTCTCTTTTCTTTGTGTCCCTTGAATGCCTTGATCTCTTTCTTCCTTTGGAGCATGTCAAGGATCATGAGTATGTGGAAGATGGAAAAAAGATTTATTTGATGGGTTTCTGGAAAAAGGGGGTGACTTTCTTCCCTCTCGTCCTGCCTGTCTGGAGTAGCCTATTTAAACAGGTTTAAATTTGCATGTGACTCTGTTCTGGAGACTATCTTCCTTATCAAGAGGTATGTTCGCTGGAGCTCCCATGGCTGCTTGGGTTACACTTGGGTTAATACCTCTAACTCCTCTAGCCAGAACTGCCATGCTGGCTGCTGTTAGGCCAACCTAAGCCTTCCTTGTTTCATTCCTCTCTACCCCGTGCCATGTACACCACATCCAGGACATTCAGTTTTCCTGCCGCAATTCTGCCAATGGAAGAGAGAGAGATCTAGCACTTTTGTTTGTGGCCTGGAGAGGTTGGCTGCTGCTGTGCCCTCTTTTCTAGCCTTTGTTGGATCTGGCTGCCCACCACTGTTTGTGCTGTCTGATACATTGGCTTGTTGTTGTACGGTCACTGTTGTTGGTGCAGTGCCCCGTCTGATGCAGGAAGAACAGTTCTAAGTGGTCCATAGCCCTAATGGAGGCAGGTTTGTTGCTGGCATTTCCTCATTCTGCTACTTTGCTTAGTTATGTATGTTGCTTTTCTGCTTGGTCTGACCTTGTGACTAGCTAGACAGGCTGTTTCATCCTTCGCCTGTGTTCTTTGGTCTCTTATTTGTATTCCAATTAGGTGGCACAGTTGCTGGAAGGAGTCACTTTTGCTTGCTGCTTAGTTCTTTTTCTTCAGCCCTCCAACTGGAGTTCATGGAAAAGCCACTGCTTCCTAATACTACTTAGAAGAGGTGGAATCAAACCATTCCTATAGTCTTCAACTTCAGTGACATAATATTTGAGTGAGTGTTATGCTTTATTTTGGGCATTCATGGCAAATTAATGTAGTAACTCCCAATGGTTTAACAGCCTTCTTACTTAAGCTGGGAGAGACAGGTTAGAGAATATGGTCCTGGGAGACTAGAACACTCAAGCAAAGACCACTGTTTTTCATAATCACCAAGACAGTTTTAGGGTCAGATGACATATAAATTTGGCTGCATACTAAGAAAATCAGATGCCTTCCTCTACAGCTTCTCAACCAAAACTGAAGGTAAATGACTAGGGAGTATTTTCTAATGCGGTATCCTGTCTATAGAACACTTTCCCTGGGGAGCTTTTTTAATCTCTTTGGTTTGTTACTTTTATTTTTGAATTTATACTATGTCTGTTTATTCCAATACTTGAGGGAACTTACAGCAATAAAAAAGTACAAAACAGAAAAATTCAAATTAAAACAATTAAAATCAAAATCAAAACTAGTAATTAAAAATAACAAAGACTTAGCAAAAGATATTTACTTTTATCTACTTCTTAAATACTGGAAGAGTAGAAACTAAACGCATCTCCTCAGGGAGTAGATACTGTTTTTTATCAGCTGTCTTAAGTTTTTAAACATCTAGTTTGTTTGGCTTTCATTATATTATTACAAACTGCTCTCAGAATATTTAAAGGGTAAAGGTAAAGGTTTCCCTTGACATTAAGTCCAGTCGTGTCCAACTCTAGGGGGCAGTGCTCATCTCCGTTTCAAAGCCGAAGAGCCGGTGTTTGTCCGTAGACACTTCCGTGGTCATGTGGCCGGCATGACTAAACGGAACGCCGTTACCTGCCCGCCGAAGCGGTACCTATTAATCTACTCACATTGGCATGTTTTCGAACTGCTAGGTTGGCAGGAGCTGGGACTAGCAACGGGAGCTCACCCCATCACGCGGATTCAAACCGCCGACCTTCCGATCGGCAAGCTCAGCAGCTCAGCGGTTTAACCTACAGTGCCACCGCATCCCTCAGAATATTTATATTGATAGAAATTGACCAAAAACCCAGTCAGGATAAAGCAGGAATCAATATACACAAGCCAATATTGGAGCAAATGTATAACCTGAATGGGATCAGTTAACAAATTTGACAGTGCTTCTGTATATCATGGTGGTGGTATAACCAGAAGTCCTTTTATTACTTCAGGTTGGAATCTTATCTACAGTTTTATCTGGAAAATGGAGACCTAGTCACAATAATTAATAATATGGTAAAATCAGATTAAGCTACTGTATTATGTTCTACATATTACTAGTTTTGCAAAGTACTTAAAAATTGCAAGTAGCTATAACTAGACCAGCTAGTACTTCTATGAATGGAATACAAAGTATCATTAGAATATCATTTTTTTACCAGATTTCAAGATCTAATTAAAAGTACAAATATTCAGGTTAGACAAATATAAGTAACTTAGATATAAAAAATCTTACTTTACAACTTTCTTTACAATGTTTTATAAAAACTGAACATAGATCAAAAATATGATCATGAATATAACTTCTGATTATATTTTATTCTACTTGCTAATATGGAGATGGGAGATAACAGACATGATAACTGACCTTTCTCTAAAAAAAGCGAACAAAGTCAGTGTGTGCAGAAAATCATTCCTGTAGTTCTGAGGATTTGAATTTCTGGTCCTTAAGTGTATCACCTATCATGGCAGCAGACTATTAAGGAAATCCCACCTGGGAATACTTCAATGATGACTGAATGTAAGAGAGGAAAGTATGCAAAAAGGAGGTGGTGTAGCAAAGAAATGAAAATGTTTGTCCAAATCATGCTGAATGATATTGAAAAGAGCCTGTCTAAACATGAGGGAGATTCTTAGGTTATCATTTATTTGTTAGATTTATACCCCACCTTTCATTCAGGAGCTCAGGGTGGTATAGATAGTGCTCCCTACAACAACAGGGAATGGGCTGAGTGAGTGACTGGCACAAAGTCATCTATGAACCTCTGTGGCTGAGGTTGCAAGTCCAACCCTCGATCAGAATCTGGGTTCCCTGTTGCAAGTCCAACACCTTAACCACTACATCACACTAATATTCTCTTTCTCATGCTTCCCCACCCCTTACAGGTCTCTAGTCACAACTTTTGGATGGGTTTCTCAAGTTACAATTCTCATGTTAAAGAAAAACACAGAAGTTTTTACATTATGATAATCAATGAAGCTAAACAAAATAGGCAGATGTTTGCTTTGCAGTTCCACTTCTATTAGTGCGTGTCCCATAATGCTAACTACATGGAACTTGTATGCTTCGGTAGATCCACCTATTGCATCTTCACTGTCATCCTCAGTGCCATCATCTATGTCTATCATTTCAAAGTTCTCTGGCAGGTGTGTCATGTATGCCAGAAAGACTTAGTTTATTACCCATAGTTGCAAAAAGAAACTTGATCTTGCAGGAATAGGCTGGAATGTAATAATGAGTATATTGCAGTAAGAAGCAACTGATAAAATAGTTCACAAAAGTTGTGAAACTTACAGAAATGACACAAAAAAGTCACCTGAGGCATTCCAAAGGATCTTTGAGGAATTGGGAAAGAATGTTACAGCTACAATAACAGAATCAATAATTGACTATGTCAATGCATCATTTAAAAGAGATCTGAAAGAGATGAAAAAGAAAGTCGAAGAATCTATAGGATAACTAAGTGTAGAGGTGAAGCAAATTAAAGTCAAGGTGGAAATTTTGGAAAATAAAATAGAATTAATGAACAGAGAGGAAATACAAATATTAAGTCAAAAGATAAAAATGATGCAGATAATGGATTGCTACTGGCTTTACAAGAGAAAGAATCCTGTTTGAGACCAAGAATACAGAACTTATAAAACTTGGTGAAAATAGTAAGGAGAGGGTTCTTGAAGCCTTAACTTTTTTTAGGATGGGAGGAAGAAGATATGGATGGAGATCAGGTTCTATGACAACATCTTAATGTCAAGATTAATAATGTCAGAATACTACATAAGAGAAAGAGATACAAAATTTATTTGTTTGATCAGGGATAAGACAATAAGTACCTTTACAAAATACTGGAAACCCTTTATGGACTTTTTGCTGAAGATGGATAGAACTGAGTTAATGAATTTTGGATTTACTGATTGAAAAGGGCTGGATATGAGAAGAAATGTTCTATGTAATGTAATTTGAAATGGAAAGGAGTGACATTAAGTCTGTTTGTAACTGCTTTAAAGAAGATCAGAAGTCACTTCCTTAAATATCTTTCTTTCTTTGCTTTTTTCTTTTCTATTTTCTTTTCTATTTTTCTTCTATTTTAATTTTTCTCTTAATCTTATTTTGTATTACCATTTCCTAGTAAAATCTTCAATAAATTTTTTTTAAAAGAAGCTTAAAGAATTTCAAAGACCTGTTAAAAGAAACAAGAAATAGAGTTATAGCAATATCCAAAAAGACACTGAAGATGGAAACAGAGACAGAAAAACAAGCAGTCTTCCAAAGGACCCAACTCAAACTGGTATGCCAATGGACAGACAATAACTGATTCCAAGATCAAAGATGGAAAGAGTACTGAAACTCTGTGCAGTACAGATGTCAACATCCAAGATACCTTAGACGATTTTCTTTATTTAGAGGAACCACTTTTAAAGTGAAGATGAAATTAGATCAGCACTTTAATCATTACCAAATTGGAAGGCTATAGGAACTGATGGAATATCTCCAGAAATACGGCAAGCAACAGAAGAATCAGTAAAGTTTCTAACCAAACAAACCAAGAGTACAACACTGCAGCCAACAGACTGGAAGAGGTCAGTTTACATAACAATACCAAAGAAAGGAGATTTAACAGTGTGTGCACTATCATACAATATCCTTAATTTTACCTACTAGCGAAATAATGCTTAAGATCTTCCAACACAGATTAGAACCCTACATGGAAGGAGAGTTGTCAAATGCTACATGGGCTTCAGAAAATGCCAAGAAACAAAGACATTATTGCTGATGCACACGGAATAATTGACAAAGCCAAAGAATACCAAAAAGAAGTTACTATGTGTTTCATTGATTATAGAAAGGCCTTCAGTTGTGTCAAACATGTCAATCTGTGGAATGTATTTAGAAGAACAGGAATCTCAGAACATATCATTGTTCTCATGCAAAGCCAATATACAGTTAGGAAGAACATACAACATACAGTTGGGATAGAACGTGGCGCAACACATTGGCAAAGGGGTGAGACATGGCTGTATACTCCCTTTATTTATCCAACCTGTATGTGTAGTACATATTGAGGGAAGTTGGATTAGAAAATGTTGAAAATAATTTTAAAATTAGAGGAAAGAATATCAATCACCTGCACTATGCCAATGACAGTACTTTAATAGCTGAAAATGCAAATGATCTGCAAGCTCTAGTAATGAAAATAAAAGAGCACAGTGAAACAATGGGGCTAAGATTAAACATAAAGACCAAACTAATGACTATAGGTACATCAACCAGCCTTAGAACTGATAATTAAGATACTGAAGTGGACAGTTTTTGCCACTGTTGACTATCAACAGTGAAGAAACCAACAATCAAGAAATAAGCTGCAGACTAGCACTTAGTAGACTGTTAATGAAGGCCTTGGAAAAGATATTCAGATGTTGCAATATGGCTATACTGTACCTATGAAGATCAGAATTGTACAGACAATGGTTTCCCTTTTTCTAGCTTGAAGGTCTGAAAATATAACCAGGAGTAGGGCCTTCTCAGTAACAGCAAATATGGAACTCTCTCCCAAGAAATATTTGACTGGCTCTCACATTTATGGCATTCATGAGATAGCAAGTACTCCACCACAGACTGCTTTAAGTTTACACATTATTTGTTTTCCTTTTCTGTTGTTTCAAATATTCATATTATCTTCAAGCATTGATAGTTCTGTTGTAGATTTACAACTCCCCCCCCACCTTTTCAACTTCTGTTGTCAACTATTTTGAGCTCCTTCAGAGAAAGAGGGACTGTAAATAAAATGATAGATGAGATGTAGTAAAGGGATGGTATGGAAGCATTTTTCATGAATGGGACATTATGGCAGGCTGTCCAACTGGGGTTTGAGGATCCCTTCTTTGTTCAGGCACAGATTGCCTTCATCTAGTAAGATTACTCAGCCCTTTATGCAGTACTAGGGGATGGGACTGCCATGAAGAGGCGTGTCGGGAAAACCTACCAGTCAACTTAGTTACTACATTTGAATTCTACCCACAGTATTTTAAATCATTACATTTAGCTGCCCTGAAAACCTTGCAGCTAAGAAGCAGGATAGAAATTATTCAAATAAATAATAATCTTAATGGTTAACAATATAGGTATTGTATCTTACTGAATGCTGTTACTGTCCAGCCCAATTAAAGTCCAGCTCAAGATATCATTCCCAAAAGACCTTTGCCCTCCACTGATCAGGTAACTATCAGCACTACTCTTTAGATTAGAAGAAGCATTTGCTAATATTTAAAGAAGAAATGATCAATATTATTAAACTCAACTTTTGATCAAAAATTGACTTTTCATTTCCACATCTGTTTTAATCTGGTATGGCTTTTTAGTGTTAAGGTTTGGAATTTAAGTTATTTGTTTTATTGTTAAATAATTTAAATCATATACTGCACAGCTCAAATAGGGTCAAGGGCATTATATAAATGTTAAGTAAAGTAGAAATAGCTGTTTAATTTGAGCAATTTTCAATTTAGATGAGGTTAGAATTACACAGAAACTGGTTTTCTAACTCTCTGACATATTTGAAATACTGATCAACTGATTCTTCTCTGCTGTCTTGAAGAATTTTGGGGATTATTCCATACGTAGTTAAAATACTATTTAATCAGATTGCTCCAGAAGATGGCATTGTGTTATTTTGACATAAATTTTCTTCAGAGTTCAATCCTCTCCTCAACAGAATTTAATGCTGACAATCACACCAGCGTATAAGACTCTTTCAAGGCACACTTCAGCTATGGTCTTTTCTTCTCAATTAAGGTACTTCTCAACCCTCAGAAACAAAAATTCTTCAACAGTTTTTTTAAAATCAAACATAATTAGTAATTTCTATTACAAAATATTATTGCTGAGAATAAATCCTGCTCAAATTTCACTGTCCAAAGCAGATTCATAATAAGCGAAGTAGGAAAACAAGTAAAACTACAGCGTTAATATCAACTGATTACATTCAAATATTCTAGTAATGCACTTTGATCTTATATACAGCAACAAAATTCAGTCTATTCTGCACATAGTATAAATGTAGAAACAAAATTCAAGCACAAGTAGGTATCAACAGCATAGGTCAAATGCCTCTAGAATAGCTTTTAAGGCTAGCTGCATTTGCTGTAGATCTTATTTTGTGTGATTTGGCATTCTACAGTTGTTGGGAGTTGGGCGGCATATAAATTTCAAAATTATTACTATTATTGAAAAAGGCTTTGAAGTTTTGAGGAGTTTACTATTTCTGTGGTTACTGTATTATAATTACATTTTAATTTTTAAGAAGTCATATGATTTTGATCTTCTGACTTAATGTTTATTCTACATTTAATGCAGCTAATTTGTTATTTCACAGATAAGGCAATTATTTTATGCAAGAGATGCCTTTAAGTTCAAATACAGAGCTCTTCAGAATGACCATTTAAGATGGAGAAAAAAAGATGCCACTCACCTGGAGGATTTCCATGATTTGGCATTAATACTACAGCTCCTTTGTCACAACAAAGTTCTTCTTCATCAGAAAGAACCAAGAAAGCTTCTTTGGGTAAACTTTCATTGCTTTCATGTTTGGATGGAGAATTTAAACAATTTTCTACCTTTTCTTCCGGACTTAAGCTGGGAGTCTCCACAGGAAGCAAGATGGGTTGAGAGAAACAATTTAACTCATCTGCTGGGGCTAGCTTTTCTAAAATTGGAATAATTTCATCTGTTTCCATGCTGGCTGCATTTCCCAACATACCCTCAGTTAGTTCATCTACAGTTTTTTGAGCATTGGTCTCTAGAACATCTGCAGATTTGTTAATTTCATTCTCTGGACCTTCATCTATATTCAAACTACTAGATATTGCTTCCTCATCAATGTTCTCTTTTACAACAGCTTCCTCTGCACTACATTTTTCCTGCATAGGCAGTTCAGGAGTAATAGCCAGCTCATTTGTTTCTGCTGGTTCTATCATGTAGTCATTAATGTTACAGGTTACTTTATTTTCTTCTTCAGTCTGATTTGATGAGGCTTTCTGGTCCAAAGTATCTTCTACATAAACATCTTTATGATTCAGGTCATCTTTTATAATGATTTCTTCTTGGATGTCATTATCTTTATTACATTCAAGTACTTGACTTTCAGGTTCAGGGCTTAAAGATGGGCTACTGTTTTCATGATGTTGCTCAGAAACCACATTTTCTGGAGAAAGAGTTTCAAATTTTGCTGTTAAGTCACCATGCTGGTTTTCCTTGTTATCTGGACTTTTGACATCAGTGATTTCATCAGCTTCTATTTTTCTGTCTTCAGAATCAAGACATACATCTTCTAGGCCATTCACCTCTCTTTCTTCAATGCAGTCAGAATTTAGTAAAGGAGAGCTGATATCTGAATCCCCATTTTCATGTTTTCCATTTAACAGCTTCAGATCAGTGTTCTTCAAAAACTCTTCTTTTACTTTATATACACTTTCAAGCTGTTGTCTATCACTTGCGCGCATGGTTTTGCGGGCCTTAAAAACTTTTTTTTGAGGCTCTTCACTGTTTTCCATCTTGATTCTTAAAAAGTAGTTTTAGGACAAAAAGAAAAACAAGGAAAATTCATCAGTAAAATTTAACATTAAGCACAACAGGGTTTTTTTTTTTTTTGCAAAATCATTGGGGAAGATGATTTGGGACTTTAACAATGAATCTTATTGGAGCTTTTTGTGGCACAGAATTCCTTTTCATCTATTTCAGGAAGTCATCAAGAACTGGTAATGAAGTCAAATGTTGGTGGCACCATGCTGAAATTACATTATATAAATTGTCAACTTTCTAGACCAATTGTGATAGCAAGTCTGTACAAATTGGTAGAGATTAGAGGTAGTCCTTGCTTAACAACTGCAACTGGGACCAGAAACTCCATCGCTAAGCAGACATATGATCTCACTTCTGCTGGGATCATTAAGCAAATTACCCACGGTCGTTAAGCAAGACATCACATGAGCGTGACTTGGGATTTTACTGCCAACTTCTCCATTGACTGCTTGTTGAAAGCCAGCTGTGAAACACACAAATCACATGGGATGCTGTGGCAGTTGTAAGTGTGAGGACTGGCAGTAAAGTTACTTTTTCAGCACCATAACTTTGAATGGTCACTAAACAGGGCAGTTGTTAAGTGAGGTCTAGCTGTACCATCTCTGGTAGCAATGTCCAATGGGAATTCTTTCAGTAGAATTTTTTTTGAAAAAATGAAGAAATCTGAAGAAGCTTTCACTAGGAATTCTGCTGCATTTATTGTCCAAATATCCTAAGGCATTTAAACTGATGTAGCATAACATTTTAAGTAAATTCCTACTGCAGAAACATCACAAAAGATTTTTAAAAACTAGAATGCATCTTTCACTGGTATTTAAATGTTTGAAGAAAAGCTGTACAACACCAAAGAAAAAGCCTATATTGGATAAATATATTCAAATTTTATCTCCATTTATTAACCATAATTTCATAATGAGAACTATTTTACAAATATTGTTTTGATCAGAAATATAGATCTTTGAAATGTTTCTATTTCTCCCTAAAATTGTATATATAAATGCATGTATAAATGTTTCATTCCCTTTTGTGTGTATGGTTTTATTTATGTCCCTGGTTTATTTTAAAAACCTTCTTTAAAAAGCATTTTCTTGAAACGTTTCTTCAATTAAAAAAAAGCCCTCCCCCCAAAAAAGGTGGGGAGGACAGGGGAGGGAATATGTGCATTGCTACTAACATTTTACAAACCATCTGACTCATTTTTTCTGAAGAAGCCTGGGAAGCTTATCCTGAACATATATATATATGTCAGAGGGAATTACTATTATTATTTATTAGAGTTATTATAGCCACGTACTCCAAAAGACTCTGGGTGGCTTACAATATATCAAATACTGAATACAATTAAAACAATTAATGACATAACAACAAAATATAACAATCTAGACAAGAAAACAGCCATAATACAACAGGGGGTCCACAAACACAAACTCCAGGTCCTAAGGGGCTTTCAGAACTCTAGGAGAGTTCTGAACACATAACTCTGGGGAATGGTATTCCAAGGACAGGGGCTACAACAGAGAAGGCAACAAGGAATGTTTAATAATAAAGTAAATAGATGCAATGTAAATTCTTATATATAAGAATAGATCCCTCCTTCTCCCTCTCTCCCCCCTTTCTTTCTAACTAAAGGGTTGTATGATATTCCCTAAAGTTGAAATAAATGGAAGGGGATATGACAGAGGTGTACCTTCTTTGTTAGGTTTAAGGGCCTCACTTGGTCTTTGAATTGTGTGATAATAGCCATACCTTCAAAAGTAGGCAGGGTCAAGATAAAGAAGTGGATGGGGCCAGGGATATGTGTGTGTATAAATAATTTAAATTTAATTACAATAATTAAATAAAATTAATATTTAAAATTACAATTCAATTGTGGTATTTTTAAAGGCACATGTTGCCCTGTGGTGTGACTTTGTGCATCCCTGCCATATGAACCTTACATACACCAATTTGAAACCCATGGAAGAAATTAGGAATATATATGCAATTGAATTCATGTAAAAATAAACTGATTTTGACTTCACTTATAAAAACAGGAAATTATATTATTAGCTAATTTATAAGAAGAAAGTAGAATAAAAGCCTTATGATAAAAACACTATTTAAACAAAAACTTAATGTAAAATATAGCCCCCACTAATCCTAAAAAGCTGTAGCTGCATTTTGTCTCTTTCCTGAAATGGGCACAAAACTGAAGAGCTCAATTTTCCCTGTAGCACATACATTTCACACTACTGCTGTTAAGAAAGGTACACAGGATCAGATACAATAGTTAACACATTCATAATCCTTTTAAAAAGTTGATGAGTTTTCCAGATTTTCAGTATAGTGATATGTGAAACAGAGATTTAAATTAATCATTTATAACGGTATGTTACGGTTAGGATGATGAAATATAACCAATTATTTTTACATAATAATGTTAATTAAACATCCCTTTAAAATATCTGAACATACTGTTAAATCTGCACTCAAAATCTCTTAAGTATTAAACATATGATCCTGCAGAATCTATTGTTAAAGCTGACTTTTCTGTGTAACTGGAGATGGGGAAGAAGTTACAGCATTTCACTAAGTTTTCTCAACAAGCACCACTGCTTGCAGAACAGTCATGTACACTTTGCTCTTTGCTTGCTTTCTGAAGGAGAGATAAATCAAACAAAATTCCTTAATTTGATAATTGTTCTGCAAAGTAATATGCATTTTTTACCAAAAAAATCCACATGAATCTCATGAACAAAATTTTTTAGTTATGGTTCTGTAGCATAAAGGCTTTTGTAGCAGTATGTGTAATTTTGAATTTTTTTGGAAAACGAAAACTTTAAGCTAGTTAAAAAAAATTCCATTACTTAAAAAAAAAAAAAAACATCATGTACATTATGATGATTCAACTGTTGCCAAAGCCTCAGGAACTTTGTCATCAATACAAGCTTCTCCTAATTTTCTTTTTGCAAGAAAACTCTCCCTTTGTAATATGAAGTGTGAGAACTTATTTCACAAGATTACTTGAAGGTTTTGTTTTGAAGTATTTTGTGAAAATGCATGCACCATCTGTCAAGCTGTTAATTTCAAGCTCCTGCCAACTATCTTTTGAAAGGTACATTTGTCCAGCAAACAAATATTAAAATTAATGCAACCTGGGATGGTAGCAAATGCAAGATGATGCAAAATGTTATTACACACTCCATTGCCACCTGTTTAATTTACTATATATTTCAGAGTTCAGCCTACTGCTTTTGATGAGCTAAGCTTTTTTCAAAAAAGGTAAATGTTTGTAATACCTATTGTTCTTTACTGAATTAATATAGAATTACTGCAACTGCAAAGCACAGTAAGCAATTTAAGCTACCCTTTTGTTCATGCAAGTATCTATAAGTTCCTACAAGCTCCCCTAACCATATTTATCTGTATCATTAATAAGCTATTTTGATATGTAAATAAATTTAAGTATTATGACAATCATGTTACTGATTAATGGTCCCAAAACATTAAGTAAAGAATTCATGTTAATGTCAATTTTTGAGTAGAATGCAAGCATGTCCATCTCTCCTCCCATACTCAAGACGTGATCGACCACACATAGCAAAATAAAGATGTTTTGCAAAGCTATCTCAAGTTATTAGTAAAAACTAAATTTAAAGGACAATTTCAGGTCACAACCACAAGGGTGCACACTGCAGCTACTTAACAGATTTGTTGTTAGCAAAGAAATCAAGAAAAACCAAAGCAGTATGGAACTAGATCACAACCACTTTAAATAATTTGGTGATACCTATGCAAACCAATTAGTGATTCTCTATTTTGTTTTTTTTAGAATAAAATTGCTGTAAAAAGATTTCCCATTCTTCAAATAGAGCTCATATGCATATAGATCTGGTATAGTTAACTTAAAGTCATACATGAGAAACAGTAAAATAGAGATGCAGTATTTCTGCTTAATTTTTTAATCCAGAAAATGAATTGTGTATCTGCAATTTATATCCAGTGCATACAAAAACATAAAATAAGGACATTGTAATGAGCTTTGATCTCTTCCAATACAAATGATTCCACAGAATACAGGAAATTCAGGAAAGCTTCTATGACTTAATTCAATGGATTCAAAATCACCCACAATTCTTAGAGATATATCTTACCAAGAAATAAAGAGTTTCTGGAATTCAACAGTTTTTTGTTTTTTAAAGTTTTGCAGTTCAGAGCCAAATGACAAGTTAGGAGACAGAACTATGCAAGAAAATCTTACTTAGTTTTGCACAAGTTTATACTTCAGCCTATGTTTAATGAAGATCCTTCCATATCTAAATATTAAAACATTTGTGGCATTTAATTAAGTTACCACCACCAGAAGAAATTCTTTAAATCATTATCACTTTTACTTAGTGAAACGTTTAGTCAACATTGAGGTAATTTTCAGTACTTATTTGAGAAAATGAGTAACAAGTAACTTCTAGAGCGATACCCCAAAATGTCTTCGCCCTCATAATTATGAACTTTTCCTTTCCTTCCCTAATACTTTTTCCAAAAGCAAGTTCATTGCTACATGGCAACAAATATAAGTATTAGCATAGCTGCTATGGATTAGCCTATACTCATGAAGTCATGAAAACAGGTAAAAAACTTAGCCAATCACCTTCCAGTTCAAATGTATTTCGCCTGGCAACAGGGGAGACAGAGAAGATCATGAAAAGACAACAGTATAGACAGACTCAAAACATACTGCACACGGAAGTTCTATACATACTAAAAGTATTCTAGAAGAGCATTTCTATTACAGTTCCAAAAACAAAGTGTTTCTCCAACAAACACAATCTACTTATAGAAGAAAATTATACAAGCAAATAATGTTCATTGCTAAGTGGTTTTGCATGAAGTGTTGCCTGCAAGGTAATTAGGAAATCCTTGGCTGTGATATCATGTTCTAGATAAAGAACTATAGACTTTTCTAAAACTTCGCTCAGACACTGCCAAACAGCCCATTAAATGCAAATGTACACTTGCATAATGAACGCTGCTTTGATGTGTCAAGAATATATAAACATGGAGAAATGCACATTGATACATTTTGGAGTAACAGGCAATTTTCATACATAAGTATTACATAATCTTACTTTGTGTTGCTTGTTTTTTGCTTATGTTTTTTGTCTTACTTCCCCATTTATTAAGAAAAACCGGACTTCAAGGACTATAGTCTGTACAATGGTTTCCATTTAGAATGAACATAAATCAGTAGGAATAGAGATAGAACAGCAACAACAGTATTCCTACTTTTTGAGCTCTTGCAGTTTCAGAAGCACACTCAAGAGGGAGCTACTGTAGTCACACATTTAATTTGTGTGACTACGGCACAGGAAAAATAAATTGGCAACTGTGCTTTACTGTTACCAAACCCTTTCCTGTGAAAGTTTATCTTATCCAATTGGGTCAAGAAAGCTGATCCTGACCCACCAGTTAAAAACGTGAAATCTCATTTCTGCCTAGCAACAAGAAAAAGTTATAAATAGTACTGAACATTTAGACAGGGCTTGAAGAAAAATTAAACTGCTGAATATCTAGAAAACCGTATCATCTTTGACAGTATTTTGAGAATTTGGTGGATTAATTATATCATTCTTTAATATAATTCTAAGTGTAAATCTTCTATGTGAAGATTGAAAATTGTTGAACTAGAAGTTTCCATGCAACACGTTTTGAGGTTGTAAAATGGAGAGTCTAACCTAGATCTGAACTCGTATAATTTCAGTATCAATGATACTTTCCTTTTAGAAGCTTGTACATCTCCTTCAACCAGCACAAAAATAAGCTACTGGCATTGTCAGTTTCACATGCAGTAGGATTTGAGCCTGCTTCTGAGCAACTCCCAAAAATCCTGCAGGTGATTGCTAGAACACTGGAACTACTTAATTACAAGCTAGTTGAAATCCTATGCAAATCAATCATATTAATCAGTCATGGTTTATTGCTATTATTATTGGTTTATTCTCTCAGATATTTTTTCAACATGTATTGTACCTTTGTTAACCATCTCTGCATTATTTTCTTAGTTTGGATTGTGAATAAATTGCCCTCTCAGAGGACAGCAGCATGGTTACATAAGCATTCCTTTGTTTTATAAAGATGGTAAATAACATTCAGTGTAGTGTAATGGGAACCTGTGTAGTATAATGATTACAGTGGGAGTTCTTAAGTTGGTGATACAATGACCCCTTAAAATGATAAATGACTGCGTGCAACCTCTCTCATGAAGCCCAATAAAAGAAAATCTGTTGTGAGTGATTTAGAAATCTCTCAAAACCTGCTCCAGATTTTGCTGCCTGCTTGAAGGCTTGCCCAAGCAAAACAGGAAGTTTTGACAATGCTCTCATTGTGCCTTCACTAAGAAACTCATTTTGAAACAGCAAATAAATATTTGATACTAAAAGTTATACAGTATTTAACATTGTTTTTAACTAGGATGACAATGAGCCAACAAAAAGCAAAACCTGTAACTATACATATTTAAATTTTAGCTGCTTTCTTATGTGTGACTTTGTAATTATATTTCATACCTCATCTTATTATAGCCTTATGCCACCAAGTGTCACCTTCAGAAATCACAAAGGAAATTACGTAGAAATATATCAAAATTCAGAATTTCAGTATTAAGAAAGTAGCATTTATAAACTTCCAGAAAGCAATGATACGTTCTATTACAAGATACAACTTCAAATGTAAGTTGTTTCTACTGATTTCTCAGAAAAGCGTGTTGTCTGCCTACTGCTACTGTTTTCTTGTAAGATTTCGTCCGGGAAAATTAAATAAATCTGCTTCTACGTGCATAGCCACAGACAAAAGTGGCTTATACCAAGCCCTGTACAAAATAATAAATGTGGATCAAGTAGATGTACTTCAATTTTGGGAGACATGACAAATCAAAATTTGGTTACAATACAGACTTACCTCCCCCCCATCCCAGTTAACCTACAGATTTACCTTTCTATTAAAAATGACAATATTTTTTCTGAGTATTTTTAAAACCTGTCCTAACAAGAAGCCCCTGAAACCATGTTGCCATATTATCAGCAAACCAAGTAAGAGAAACTATACATAAACAAGACATAACAAGTCTAATGTCAGACAAATTACTGGATATTTGCATAATTCCATTGGTTGGCAGCTGAAGACTGGCTTGTACAAGCCCAGCAGCACCAGAGGCAAAGAATCAGCAGGAAGCAGGAAAAGATCTGCCCGGCAACAGGGCTAAAAATAGCATACCTACTAAGCACTAGTACTACTGTATGTGAAAACAGCAGAGCTCCATGGTATCTTCCTGTGACTCTCCATATGCAAAATTATACAAATACAGTGCTCTCCCATAACAGATCAGCAGATATCTTACATAGTTAACAACTTTTTATTCAATGTTTTAATTAGGCATAGAACACAAAAATAAAACGGCACTTTTTGCCCATTATTTCTTTTTTAGCATTAAAAACAGGAAATACAGCTCAATTTTTAGAAGTGCAATTAAATTTAATTGTATAATTTAAAAATGATAATGCTGTTAAGATTTTCATCAACCATTAACTATATGTACATATAATGCTACACATATAGACCTACCTATAATTTAATAGGGAGGCATTTAACAAGTTTGACTAAAAATATAAAACTTCATCGGTTAAATCACTCTCCTTCATTAAATAAAACCTCACTGCATTTGAGAAATATCTCCTTAGTGGAAAGAGAGGCTTGCCTTCCATGATGTATTATCATTCAAGCTTCAAATCAAAAGTTTCCTTCCGTGTTAAACAAATCAGTGTATTTCAGATTAAAAGTCTTTCTATTTTTAAATTCTCATTATCCTAAGCACATAAAAAATGAAGTCAAGCAAAATGAGCTTCACTTTAAAAAAAACCAGACATTTAATGATCAAATATCTACATATAGCAGACAGAATGTAAACAGCTTTTTATTTTCTTTGAACAGCTTGTTAAATAAGTGACATTAATACATGAAGCAAGGGAGAAACATGGTGGTTAAACCTGGTCTCTCTTCCCTTAAATAAAAGCAATTTTAACTCAATGGTAGCGCACATGTTCCGCATGCCTAAAATCTCAATCCCTGACATCTCCAGTAAAACATTATCTCATAGCAGTACTGGAAATTATTTATTTCTACTTGGTATCTGAAGAGGTGACTGCCAGTAAGAGCTGACAGAACTAGGATAAAAGTATTTATAATTTGGCTCAGTATAAAGACCATGATATCAAACATTGCATTGACTTCCCAAAGGGGCATTTGCATGATATAATAAAGAGCTCAATGTTAATTAACATGGAATTATGCACTGCATCTTAAATCCTCTCTTGATCTCTTCTATCCTTAGATGCGTAGAGCAAATATGTAGTGGCCACCAGTTTTGACTACCAAACTGAAATATAACATAATTTGCCAATTACACTCAATCCTCCTTATCGGTGGGGGTTATATTCTTGAAATCCGCCATGCAAATGGAACAGCGGTTATTGAAGCATTGTTCTTAGTGAGATCACATGATCTATTATCAGAATGACACGGAGACTTGTTAACACAACAAACACTGCAAGAACAAGAACAGTTTCCCTTAGTGTAGCTCATGTCAGCACTGCATGGTAAGGCTCTCAGACTTTCTTCCCTACTGTGCATGGCCATGTATAGCCACATTCAGACCACGTTTGAAGGAAAATGTGTTACCCTTTTATGGGAGTAAGCAAATCTATGGAAACAGAATGTGCAGATAACGAGGATTGAGTATAGTAACAATGGGCTTTCCTTCCTGATTACTGATATTGTTATTCATAAGTTTTAAAACCCATCATCTAGATTTCTTTCTCAGTTTATTTAATATATTATATTAAATAATGAAATCCCACAATCTTTATAAATACTTAGTTGTGTTCAAACCAATGAGGAAAAAAAGGTTATCCTGGCCACAAGTTGAGTGAGTCATACCCTAAGAGGACAGATGTTTGGCTAATAATACTCACTCTGCTTTTTTTTTAAACTCTGGGAGAGGTAAAGCGAGTCACAAAATGGATTTGTTTTTTTCAATTATGAGTGGCAATTTCATTGCATGCTGAGTTGGTTCACTGGAGTGACATGCTTTGCTTGATGCACAACTTACATTTAGAAACTACAAATTCTAAAAGCAGACTCTGAACTACATGGAATCCTGGTTATAATGATTATTCTGATATTGTTTTATTCAAAAGATCCTACTCTATCTAATCCCAATTTCCCGACTTTCACTTTTACTTACTCTTCTGACACTTAGTCCAAGTAAATATTTATCATAGAAAATGAGGGAACAATGAAAATAATTACAATCTGAAGAAAGGAAATAAAAATCATGAAGACCAGATGCAGAAGTTTTAAGTTTATTGCAATTTGGTATACACTTGCAGCCATCTAATATTAAAGAGGACTCCAAGGTTCCTTCATTTGAAAGAAAAATATGAAAAATCTCACAATTATTCCCAATCTGTCTTCTATTATCCCTATATTCCAAGTTGTAATTTTACTGGATTACATATTGATAAAGCTCTCTACTAGTTATCTGTATGCTAAAGATTAGTGCCTCTTTTCCTTTTTCCAGCCCTCAAGACTCTTAGTTCCTATGGAAGAGCAAAGACCAGCAAAGGGAAAAACAGAAATAGAGGAAGATAGTATTAAGTAAACTCTCATTTTTCTCTACTTGTAACTCCTTTCACCATAGATTTTGCCACTCATAGTTACTGTGGATCATCCTGCTGTATAGCATTTTAATTGCTGTGGTTCATTCAGATGTCCAGGCAAAAAAAGCAGATGTCACACTACTATAGACTTGTTTCCTTCCCCATTCCCCCAAATTAAATTTTAGAGAAAGAATGGTAAAGAATGGTAACAACTCTTTTCATCTTTTATATTCATTTTATTTTTTCTTGAATTAACCTATTGCTTTATTTGTAGCTTCTTTCTGTTTTACATTTAATTTCAGTGGATTCCAGACAGCATTATCATCAGGATTTGTTGTGGCCCTTCATATAGTTACCATTGTTTTGAAGAAGAAATTCTTGTGCTTCATTTTAATACTTTCCCTCTAAAGTAAGGCAAATCAAGAAGCTCCATCAGTCCTTAGAGGGAAAATAATCTCTAAACATATACAGGATCTAACCCCAAGAAAGTGGCTCTCCAACAATTATTTCCACATATTTTCCTTTGTATAAGCAGCCATGCAACTTACTGTATAACTGTATTGCCTCTGATGCTTTTCATTCTCTTTCTTCAAGAAACTGGTCATACAATTTGTACCTAGAGATATGTAGGTATAGATGTACATATGTTCACAGATAAGCAGTACCAAGATAAAGCTATACAGAAGTGGGCTACATCATATTTGTCAATTCTGAGAGGAGGTAAAGGGGGGAAAAAGTCCCAGTCATAAAGGAAGGCCAGTCTTTGCCCAATGGACTCAAATGGCACAGCATCTTTATTTGTCCATAAAGAAAAATAAAATTACAAATCTGCATTTACAAGCACATTATGATTAAAGGACACATTATTTTCTTCTTTCCACATCTTGCTGGCCTGTACTGTGATACCCTGTTTTAAGAATCTGCTCCAAGGGCTTGCATATTTAGATCTGGTATGTGGCTATTTGTAAACGATCTTGTTCTGTGCAACAACCAAATTATGGAACAGTACACAATAATCATCTAGCTGAGTCCCACAAGACCTAGTCTCTGTCCCTCTGTCTAGGTCGGCTGGATCCTGACTGCCATGTACAAGGCAGATATTAAAAAATGAGACCATCTGAGTTCTAAGGTTTCTTGCTAAGGCCACTAATTAAGCACTCAGTAGGTTGCTTAATCATTCACTAACCTTAAGATTTTGATTTACAAATGAATTGCTTAGTTATGTAATATTAATAAATGTTGAACCATTTCAAGCTTGGTTACCATGGAAAAATGGATGAACTAATAGACTAATGGCAAGATCTGCTTAGTGAAGTTTTGTCAGGTTTTCAGCACCAAGTGAAACCCTTTTTTGTTCTCCCAGACTTTTTAAGATTTGTAATTTAGAATTTTTAAAACATTGTTTTTTAAAAGTTTGCTATTTTTTAATACTCCAAAACTGTTCTTGCAATTCTTTTCTTAGTTGTTTGGAATAACTTAACTGTTTCGTTGATGTTGTTGTTACTATACATATCACTGAATGCTTTATTATAGCAACAATAATAATAATAAATTATCTTTTAAAGATGGTTTTTAAATTAGGTAAGCCTTCAGTCTGTAATCTTAAATACATACATGACATAGATTTCTATCAAAGTCAATTAGGATAATAAGATGAAAACATTTCTCCTCTTGGTCACATGCAGTTTAAGCTTTTCCTATGACTCTTAGATTTATTCTACAATGCTGCCACCATAATTATTCTTGTTCAATGAGCTATATTTCCTACACATGTACTGATGGAATGTGAAATTAAATGCTAGAAATAATGAACAATTATTTTAAATATTCACATATAGCTCAGCACTGAAAAAAAAATGCTGCAAAAGCTATGGCAAATATTTTGTACAATATGAAAGGTAAAAACTTAGAGCAGGTTTTCATTTACTTATCTAAATTTTATAATCTGATGGATTTGTTCAATGGAGACAGAAAAAAAAACTAAAATGCTGATTATTGGTTTCAAATTGAGATTCTTTATTTCATTTTTACTATATTAGGAACATAGCACTCTATTTCCAAAATGTACTCATGTAGTCTTGAGAGCTAGAAACTTTAGAGTAAAATCTCCAATCTCACAGAACTCTTCAGAGTCTAGAGACTAAACAAATGTTTCCTGGTGTGGGAGGAAATAATCCACATTTTCAAATAATATCTGAATATCTAGTTATATATTTTTAATAATATCAGACACAAAACAATTTTTTTTTAAAAACCCATCACTATTTCTCTTATTCGAAGTATGCTATAACAGTTCTGTAATTAAATTTAGCAATAAAAATATGGGTTAAAACTAAAGCAAAGCTCTTTTTATGAAAGAACCACTAAACATGCTCAAAAATCTCATCTCAGAACCATCTATGTCAATTATGTCCATTAGATAATCAATCTGTGGCTATCTCCAACAATCATGAACCCTCAAATATACTGCCACACAACCTAATCAAGCAGCTTTTTAAATCTTGAAAATATATTTAAAAACTTACAAAAACTTGGAAAAAATTATAAAAGATTATGAAACTACTTTTCTTACCTGGATATAGCTTGACACCCATCAAATGAACTTCCTCCTCAGCTTAGCTGCTTATGTATCAAAACAGTAGAAGCACACTTCTAGGTCAGCCATCTTGAGAACAGGCTTTATTTGTCTTTACACAAGCAAAATATATTGTATTTTTGTTGAACCTGCCTACTACATGACCTTTCATTTAACTATCCACATTTCTGGAAAAACAAGTGCCAAGATTTTTATTTACAAAACAAATGCTCCTAGAGGAACCACATTAGCTCTCATAAAGTACATAGTGTGAAAATGTCAGCTGCACTAGAAAGCCTTTAGAATGAGATTATTGGCGATGCTTGCTGCAGTGCTAGCAGTTGCCTGCACAGAAATGTGTGCAATGTGATGTCTCCCTTATACCATGCCATAGCAGAAAAATGCATATTCTAACACAAGAGGAAGCAGAACATAAAAGTCAGATAAAAGTTAACAATGCAGTCTCTGAACAAAATTTTAAATTTTGTTTTTCCTTACATTATTTTAATAACTAAGTAC
Source organism: Candoia aspera (assembly GCF_035149785.1). Taxonomy (NCBI): domain Eukaryota; kingdom Metazoa; phylum Chordata; class Lepidosauria; order Squamata; family Candoiidae; genus Candoia; species Candoia aspera. The sequence goes on from NC_086159.1 coordinate 32,398,198, forward strand.
ATTTTTTCAAATTGTATCCATTTTAAATATTTACTAAATTTTTTCTTCCATCACAGAAAACAATTGCTTGGATATTCCAGATGAGGTAGAGTCCACCATAGAATCTTTACTGCCTGCTGATAGTAACAGAAATGTATATAAAACAAGCATCTATTTCCTAAAGTAACTGCAGTAGGATGCTGCTAGAAATTTTTCACTATGTGTTGCTTAAAGGTGAATAGTTCTGAAAGAACTAAAAGTTCAATGACAAGCTGCCTCAATCAAAATAGAAATTATCAATATTTTCAGTATATACTAAAAATATTAAGTATGGTATTTGACTATTCATGTGTTTTACTACTTTTTAAAAAAATTCTCTTTCATACATGACTGAAATAATTAACAGTCCAACCTGGTTTGTTTAAAAGTTATTTTGAGCTTGTACATACCTTGTAAAATAAAACTGTCCTGTATTTTCCATTTTTTTGATTAAATTATTGTAAATGTTTTGTTTATCTATACTTTGGAACTTTTTAAATCTGGCATGTCATCATGTTTGCACTGGATAAGAAATGTCATTGCTATTTCAATTAGGTATGACTTAAAACATGGACAATCCTCATGAAACTGGTTATCTCCCCCCCCCCCAAGCTACTGTAATAAAGCCAGAATGCTATTATTTTGAAATATTTTAAATCTCAGTTTCAATACTTCTGGTCAATAGTCTCAAGGTTCTATCGAATTGCAATCAAGTTTTTTAGGATGGTCTGTTAATCTAGTTCCTCAGACAACTTTGACCAAAACAGAGCTGAGGTTCCTGGCTGACCACCAACATGGGCTTCTTCCATTCCTGTCCCCAATTAAGTTTTATATTCCAGAACAGCAATGTGAAGTAATACTAGTAACCTCTGCTAGAAGTTGCTATTGCAATTCCTACTACTAGCAGGATCCAATTTTCTAACTGTAGCTGAATCTCAATTTTAAGTTATTATCTTTGTTCTACTTTGGCATCCTATTTATCTTACCCCTGCTGCCCCAAGATCCAACTTGTGTGTGCATGACAATACGAACAATGAGAAAAAAGATTCATTTAAATAATTGTACAGTCTATCAGTGAAAACACAGGGTAAGATGCCTGTAAATATTTTTCCTGCCTAGGAAATACATATAATGTTAACATACATTTTTAAAGTTGAGAAGATTATTTTGTCAGAATACCAAAAAGTGTGTTGCTGTAAATGCAACATCATGAAAAAATTGTTAGGAAAAAAGTGTTTATATTTAGTTATAAACTCAATTTGCTGGACTTCATATAAATAAAAATACAATCCATGGAAGGCTACTAGAACATTATCTCAACAAAATAGGTTAAAGATTAATATCAAGTATTTTCTTTAAAAAAAACACACCATACTTTCTTCATTTGAAATAATTTGTCACCTAGAGAAAGTAGAAACTTTCCCTAAAGTGGTTTACATATACATCTGCATAAAAACAGTTACTGAAGCAAATCATTTCAGCAAATTATGATTTTTATGACTGAAGAATCATCATATACTTTGGTTATCTGAGGCTAGATTGTAATCCATTACTGATTCACTAAGGAGTAAATCCCACTGAAATCCATAGGACTTGCCTTTAGATAAACATGCATAGGATTGAAAAAAGCAATTTCTGAAAATAACTCAATACTGTCATTAACAAAGGAATTAAAAGAAATTATTTCAAAAAATAATCACAAGGTAGTCCAGTTCGGTCAAATGCAATCTGAAGAAAAAGACTTTTGGAAAGGCTTTAAGACAAACAAGGAAGAAGCTTTGCTTTTAACTTCAGGAAAAATGGTTTTATATTTTTGAAACCTGTAAATGTCTAATCTCTGGCTAATTTAATACAACTAAATGGTGATGATCCAACCTCAACTATCAGGTGGACTCTGGAAGAGAATCTGAGAGTCTTGAGTTGTGAAAGACTTTAAAGAAGGGGTATGGAATCTGAGAATGCAAATGCTGCTGAGTTATAATTTGTAGTACTCTTAGCATCAGCCATTATTTTTAGAGCTACAGCTCAGCAGCTACTGGTGACCGATTAATTCTTCTTTGACAACATAGAAACATTTCTATATACACATTATTATTTCAAAAGTCAGTGGTGACTTAGCTCTGTAATGAGGGATGATGATAGAAAATGTCCACTCTTATTCAAAGCTTCACAGCAGGATTAGAGAACTTTCTGCCCTCCAGATATAGTGGTTTTAGACACCCACAGAAGCATTTTAGGTTATAGCCAAAGATTTGACAGTACATTTATTCACCCTCTGCCCTGGATACTACTCTTAGTGATGACAAGTCATAAGTCTCAAGAATAACAGAACAACCTACTGCTTATTTTAGGGAGTTCAAATATTCTGATCAACATTATGGAATGGAAGATCAATTGTTTAATACACTGCAGTAATAAAACCTGCTGTTGTTATTTGAAGGACTGGCTTCTTGTTTTATTTAATAAGATTATTTATACCCTATGTTTCTATTGCCACAAACACAATACTCTCAGAATTCAGACATAAACTAGCACACATCACAAAAACAGTAAAACCAAGATGTATCTCTACAACAGGTAAAGCAAATTAAGGTCTGTGACACTTAGACCAACAAATTTATAGCCATATTAGCTTAGAAAACCTAAACCTATTTTTGCTATAATAGAGTAACACCCCCATTCTTTTGGAAATAATTTCAATTCAAGGATTCAAATCATTAATGCCATTCAATCCAACATGTCAAATACCCTTTTAAATAAGGTTTTTATACAGCAGTGAATATCTATGGGAGTGTGAGCTAGGCACGACTGCCTCTGGTAGAGCGTTCCACTGCATAGATATTTGGTCATAGAAAAAGGCTTTCTCTAGGGTCATAACTATGACCTCACTGCCCTTGGTAATTCTACCCAGACGTCTGTGCCTTCAGTGAGAAGGTGCTTTTCTTAAGAACTATAAAGGGAACAATTCTTCCTTCAAAATAAAATCTTTGGAAGAAAATAATGTGCTAACCTAAAGTAAAACAATCAACAATACTGTTTATTTCCCCTCACATGTCCTGCAGTACTAGATATTGACATCCACAGCCATCCAATTTTCGACAGTTATTTTAGCATACAGCCATGTTAGGAGCTCATGACTCAACTGAGTGTATTATCTCACACTAGTACAGATATTCGTAACCTGTCAAGCTTGATAAAGTCGTGACGTATATGTATGCTTCCATGAAACATTTTTGAAGTTTGAAGAGGAAAAAATTTCAGTCTCTGTTCTACTCACGTAAGGAACATGTCCCAGAACTACTTTGGGCAAGTCACAGGTTTCCTAGAAGTCATGCAGTCAGCACTATCTTTGGCTCTGTAAAATGCACTTTTGAATGCAGGGTTCTGTTTACAAATTCAGTTTCAATCAAGCAGTGAAGATTGATACCAAGTAATAATTTATTTTGCTACTAAGATTGCAAAATTTTTCTATGAGAAATACTTATGGAATAGGACTCACTTCATCTGATTTTGTTCTAATAATAATTATTGGGGAAAGTACTAATGATTAACCTGTACTAAAATGGCTTTGGTTCATTGATTATATATTTTCTTGAAAAAAGATCCAGAGCTTCATTGGCAAAGGAAACCAAAATCTTAGCTTGGGTAGATCAGGCTGTTTCATATGTAAAAATAAGAGCAGCTTGAATAGGAAACAAAATTCAGAAACTGAATGTTGGAGATAACTAAGAGGCAAACTTTCTCTATATGATAACCAGCAGGTCTATATGTTAAACTGACAACCTAAATTTTCATCAATTGCACGATAAATGCAATGATGCTGCATCTGTAGCATTTGACTTTAAAAATGACACAGATTTTGCCTCATTTTCACTTTTATCCTGAAAAGCATTTCTCAGTCTGTGTTTACAGAAAGTCATATATTCATTGCAGATTTTTTTAACCTTCAGATATTAAAAAAGGTACTTTAAAAAGGCACACAATATATTGTTTTAAAAATCAAACTTCTAAAAACAACTGTCATTTATCATAGTATTACACGAATAACCCAACAATAAGTTGCTCTAAATTCAGATTACTTCAGAAGGAATATTTTAAAGTAGCAACTATACCAGAATGAAAAATCTAGGTGAGTTTTCCAAAGCAATCTTGTTTCCTGATGAAACCTTCTCACAAACTCAACCAGATTACAAATGATCTAATGGAAAATTAGTCTATAAACAGTGAAAGAAAAAGTTTATCAAAACTGATTCTATCTCACTGAAAGATTGTATAAGCAAAAGTAGAAGCTCAGATTATTGAAAAGGTCAATCTTGCAATGTCAGTGAGGTCAGCGTGCTGAATTTTGGGGGTGGGGAAGGAAGAAAAGTAATGTAAACACCAGATTTAATGTACAATTTTAAAACAATTTTAAATGGAAAGTACCTGATGGTCAAGATATATATCTTTTTATATTGACAAATCAAAAAGCAAGGATATAAAGTCCAAGTGAATTATTTCCGTGCTTGTATTTTTTAATACTTAAATTTCTAATTGTTACCTCAGATTTTATAGAATGTGAACATTAATAAAACCTTTTATGAAAAATGGTAAAATCACAGTGAAAGAAATTGAGCTAACAATGGTAATATCACAAGCCTAGACAGGATTGTACTTAATCTTCCACTTCTGAGGCACAATCTATCTGAAGCTGTGCAATGTTGAATTCCACTGTTTCCATAGGAGAACCAAATACATGCTGAAATCTCTAATTGAAATCGAAGTTAATATAGTAGGCTTTTGACAGAACAATGACAAAAGAAGCATTTTTTTATCCCACAAAATAACTGAAAGTCTATTTTCTATATTCTTCTAAGATCCTAAAAAAAATAACTACTAAGTGAATGGTAGAGTATTTATGCTAATTAAATAAACACTACAAAACACTGGAGAAAAAGAAAACATTTTACAACATGGAAATGTACAAAGCAAAATAATTCTACCTTGCTTCCTGTTAATTGTTTACTTCCATTGGATTGCAGTAATTATGGAAAGTTCTAGGTTTAGAATAGACATTCTTTTTGATATTTTGGGTAATAAAGTAAAATATAGCTAATATTTGAAAAATGTTCAACTTAAAATTGCAACCATCTAGAATATTTCATAAAGGAATATAAGTGGAACACAAGTAAAATTTATTAAATATATGAAGGAAGTTTATTTCTTTTTATAAATTGATGATTTTGCAAAACCTCCTTGAAATTTATCAACAAAAAGACTGTCATTATTCATAAAATATGTAAAATAACTAAATATATATTTTGTAATAGATCTTGTTTTATCACTAATATTTTTACTGTTTACTTTTATAACTATCATATTTGCCAGACCATTTATCCTTTCAAAAGCTATGCACTGATAAATAAATGCCTAACTCACATAGAAATCTTACTCAAAGTACAACAATGAAATTGAAACATATTCATTATATATTTTATAATAATGCACATTTTTCTCCTGGGAAATTTGCCCTCTAACATATACTCTCAACTTCCTCAAGTTAGCTTTTTAATTAAACATATAAGAATGCATAAATGTAATAGCCATTAATTTTAAAAGGATGGTGGAGGAATGGTTTGATTCCCTTGATGTGACAATGAAGAGCTATTGCCTCTTCTCATGGAACTGCTTTTTGAAAGAAAGAGACCTCCCTATTGCACTAACACCAGTGATATTCTGTTAAGTGTAAGCAAGACCACATCCTGTAAAAGGCGGTAGGCAAGTTTTGCCCCAAATGTGTGTGCAGTGGTCTGCTTTCCCCTCACAGAAATAGCAGCATTTGCTTGTAATTTTTCAAAATGATACCATTAGTATTCAGATCAGATGTCACACAGACTACTCAATTATACTATAGCAGGACTGAATAAAAGGAATTATATTTTGGATAAACCTGACAGATAAAATGTAACATTTCCCCTTTTAGGTGCAGCATATTTCCTCATTAAGAAATAATGGCTTTTGATAGCCTACAAAGAAAATACGATTTATTTTATGAATAACAATTCTGGTATATCTTTTGACTGGGACATTTATATGAGATGTTACTACCAATCTTATAACTAATCTATCTCTATATCCAGTGTCCTGGAGCAATATCAAACATATCCTCCTAAAAATTCATTAAAAATTAGAACCACCTAGTACTTTTTGCTTCAGTAGGTGGCAGCACTTGGCCGAGCTTTTCTGGACACAGAGGATAAGAAGGGGCAGGCCTGTTTAGCACATGGATGAAAGAGTATCATGGAATACCAGGCCTACATGCTAGACTGAGGAGTTGAAAAACATCCATGAAGAAGGCCATGGCAAGTGTCCATGAAGACACCGGGAATCAAACCAAAAAAAAGGATTCAATCTTAATATCTGCTTTCTGAACTTGCACTATAACTTACCTTTCTGATTTAAGTCTTAGGTTAGTCCTCATGCAACTCTAAGATATCTTTAATAAATCATGTACAACAAAATAAGAATATAAGCCATAATTTTTTATGTAAGTGAACCTGTATCTCAAATGAACATGCACCAAGAACTAAAAAAAAAATTTTTTTTTTATCTAATACTGTTCATAATGTAGCAAATTCAAAAACTTAAGGCATAATTTTTAACAACATAGTATATAAATGCATCATTGCTGGTTAAATGCTACTCATAAATTTACTGTTCTATCATGTTCCAGATATTGAAAAATTTAAAAATGATTATGTTTGTAAATATACAATTCTTAAACCTTTTATAAGCCTTTGTGAATATGGTTAAAAATCAGGCTTAAAGTATTTAAGTATTTAAAACTGAATAAAAAGATTAGCAAAAATATACTTTTTTTGTTCTTTGATCTGAACCTCAATAATTACATACATTTATGGTAATTTTACATTAATGTGACCTTTTGACCCCAGCCCTCAACAGAATGACTTTTGCAAACCTGCTTAAGTACCTAAAATTATTCACCAAAAGCTGGAAACTAAAAACAAAAAAACTCCTGTGTCAGTAGTTTTATTTCATAGCCTCATATTTGTTAATACATATATCCTGAACTAATTCATGAAAAACAAAAACTTAATTGTTCTTACCTCTGAATCTGTAACATGTGACTGCATCAGATTTGCTCATTAGCATAGAGTCATGCTAAACTGTTCCAGAGACAATTTCATCAGCCATTTTGAGACTGCACTGTTTCAGCTGCACTGAAAGTGTGATTAAAATGGCTGCAGTGTGTTTTCAGTCTCAGCCAGTAAGAACGTAGCAATGTGTGAAACACTTGTCACAAAGCACCTCCCTCCTTATGGAGTATACACTATTAGTGCTATTAGTGCATGTGCTGCAGAGATATGGCACAAGTGCTAGAAATAAAAAACTCACAAGGCACAAAGACTGTCTCTGTGAACCAATCAGTATCTTAGGATATAATATCTAATCCTGAACTGAATCCAAGCAGCTGCAAGTCCATGTCACATATTATTGACTACAGGAATGAAGCCAAATATTACTGGCAGGCAAGGAATGCTACGCAGGAGGAGCCTGATTTCAATTCCTCTTTTTCCTTACAGCATTATAAATTCTGCTTAAATCATTTACACTATACAATGTTATAAGAAATATTTTTATAAGATGCTACAAAGGGAAGCATTAGGTTTTTTTTTTAATCAACTACACGTTTCCAACATAGTGCTTTAACTGAAAGGTCCACAATAATTTTTAGTCCACATCGAATGATTTGCAAAAATAGTAAATTGCAATAACATAACTAGGCCTGCGTATTTGTTAAATATTTAGAGAAATATTTTACCTTATAGCTGGAAGGAAGGAAGGAAGGAAGGAAGGAAGGAAGGAAGGAAGGAAGGAAGGAAGGAAGGAAGGAAACACATAGAACAGAACAAACTAAACTGACAGCAAACTATACCATCACATAGGTTAGTCTTAATGCAAGCAAGTTAATATTTTTTCTCAATATGTAAAGGCGGGATAAAAATCTAATAATAAAATATGTACCTAAAAGTATGTATTCTCAAAATAGTAAATTCTATATCTGAATCATGGACATTTTGGAGGGTTGTTTCTCATCCTAAGGAGTTGCTTAAGCAAGTTCCATTGCTTAATATAATTATTTTACCAAATTTATTTTCAGTATTCGCAATGCATATTTTACTGCCCTGTGCCTGAGAATGAACTGCTAGAAATTAAAATAATCAACCCAAAATTATTTTCACTGATATTGAAAATTAAAGCAAATACCATGCAGTACTACTTAAATGTCCAAGGTGCCTGATTTTCATCATCTAAATCAGGGGTAGAGAACCTGTGGGTTACTAAGATGTTGATATAATGCCAGTCCCTGCATCTCTTACCATTAGACATGACGGTTGGGGTGGCTGAGAGCTGTAGATCAGCAACACAGTCTTTCTATCCCCAATGTACCTAATCCTAATCTTTACTCTCATTCTTCAGAGACCGAGGCAAAACTACTAACACCAAAAGTGCTACATAAATAGATTACAACATATATAGAACAACCAACTTGGTATCCCATGGGTACTAATATGGCCAGAGACATTTGGCTTGGTGTCAGCAGATTCCATGTCCCATCTAACATTTTTTAGAGTTTCTTTGAGTGAGAAGCTCTCTAACAACTCTTGAAAAGAAAAATAATGCCTCTGGGCCCCACAATCTTTTTGGAAGTGTTCCTGATTTCAAAAGGACAAAGTAAATTGAATTGTTTACATGGAGAGTATAGATGCTGATACAGCATAACTTCATCAATAAGCTTGCTGGCAAACAGGTATTGGTGACTGATCCTGACCACATAGCACCTATTTTTTGAACAACGTTACTATTACTAGTATTAGTTTTCATTTGATATGAGCTTATACTAAATGTAGTACAGACAAGAATAGAACAGAACAGAACTAACATTTATTGTCACTCCACTATACACCAAGGTGCACATTAAAATGAAATTCTGTTGCAAGTGGCTCACAAAAAATAATTACTATATATTTACTATTCCACTCTCCTAATCATTAGTCCTGCAAAAAGAAGTGTTTTAGGGGCCTTTTAAAATCTTAGGAGGAGTGTGGACTGTGCTAGTTTGGACCAAAGGATGGGGAAGAGAGTCAGGATGTCAGCCAACAAACTATTATAATTGTCCAAGAGACACCACTGAAGGAGAAACTGCTTGGCCACCTCAACAGCAAGAAATGGTCAAATGTTATGTCAGAAGAGAAGAGTTACAGATTCTTGTGGTTTTATCAGTGAAAGGCCTTAGAAAAAAAATCTCATTGACAAGAATTCCAAACTTTGCACAGCCAGTGATGACAGTGGTTGATAGTCCTGAAGAGTAAAAGAAATAGGAGGAGGAAAGAAAGAACAACAATTAGGATGAAAAACAGTACAGTAAGTTCAGTCTTGTCCAAATTAGTTTAAGGCGGCAGGAATACATCCACCTGGAAATCCCAGGAAGACAGCTGGAAAGAGAACATCATCTGCTTCACCCAAGACCAGACCAGAGAAATACAACTGGATGTCATTGGTATAAATGTGATAGGCGAATAATAATAATAAAAAAGAAATCAAAGAAATCTGAGACAGATTATACAAAGTGAACAAATGTGGACCTAAAACTGAACCCTGAGGAACACCCACAGATAAAGAGAAAAGTTGAAAACAAAGACCTTTCCTCATAATCAAAAAACTACAATGGGAAATACAATGACAAAAAACTCCATATAATTAACACCTAATGAGCTCAGACAGAATAGTAGAATTCAATGATCAAGAGTCCTGTGACAAGTCCAACAGCACCAATACTGATGATTGATGGCATACCTTAGTCATCAGCAAATCACAACCTAAGCCAGTGCAGATTAAGTAGAATGACCTACCAGAAACCTGGCTGTAATGGTTCAGAGAGGTTATTTACTGACATATCAGAAATTAAAAGAGAACAATTTGTTCAATAACTACCAATGAAGAATCCAATGAAGATAACTTATCTTTTTGAAAGACTATGAAAATAGGCATGTTTTAGGGAGTTGGGAAAAATGTCTGCCATAAGCAAACAGTTGGCCAGCCTACTTAGGAACAAGAGGTAAGAGAAAAGAAGAGATACATAAAGAAAAGGAAAAAGGATGTGAAGTATAGGGAGCTTCTGACACTGTTCTGGCTACTGCTGCTTCCAAAACCAAAGTAAATGAGAAGCTAGCAGTGACACATGAACCCTGCACAGAGATGGATCTCTAGAGCATTTTGATTTTAGACTGAACTATCTCCTAAAGTCCTCAGCTGTAAGTGAAGAACCTTCAATAGCACCACAGGCAGAAATCGATAAGAGACTGGAACATGTAGAAGTTAGTTTTCTAAGGGGCTTGACTGGAAATTAGGATTTAAGTAGCATCAGTGCCTGACTTGTTCTAGCAATGCAAAGTAATCAGTAAGAGCTTTATGAAAGGAATCTCAATTATCAACATACATGTCTGTCGTGTTCCCAGATGAAACGTTCCCAGAACATCTCATCCAACCCGCGTGCATGAATGGAGTCAATGCATGTTGAGACTTGCGAGTCAGTAGAAGTCAGTAAAAGTGAGAGGGGGACAAGCCAGGAGTGTGAAAGCATCTTGTTTGGACTATCTCTGGCATCCAAGGTCAACCAGCAGAGCCATTGAAGACATCTGCACAGAACTGAACAGACTGGCACGAAAAGGGGGGCTGCATACCAAAGAAGGGGGAGGGGGTTGAGGTCATTGGACTGTTTAACTTGGGGAAAGCACGGGAACTTCTATTCATAACTTTTCCCCTGTACTGCACACTACACTCCATTAAAGAGATTTCTACTTAATTTTGTACGAATCAAATTTAATGGTAAACTGAGTAGGCAGTCATCACAATGTCCTTTGCATATTTCCATTTGACTTTACATATATGAACAATCCATAAAGCTGGAGACAATTTTAGATGGAGACTCTTTTTTAAGACTGACTTTTCAAAGAGTGGAGCCAAAAGATCAAGCATTGCTTGGGTGGCAAAATGTAAAGACTGTTGTCAGCACCTCAGGCAATTCTGATTCAGATGAAGTCAACTGAGAAGAAAGAAGAGCCAGAGTAATACCAGAGAAAGAGCTAACAGAAATAGAAGAGAGTAATCTAATCACAAATGTTTGATAAATTGGAGGCAAAAAAGACATACTTTGAAGAAAAAAATTACAATAAATTGGTCAGAGTTTCTTTGAATAAATCATAGAATGTGGGCTGGAAATCTTAAACCGAAATTAAGTCAAGGACGTTATAATGTGAATGAGTAAAGGGAATTTCAAACGATTTCATGTCAAAAGAAGTTAACAGTGAATGAACAACTTTACTGAAGTTAAAGTAAGTATCAGAAATATTGAAATGCCCAATCAAAAACAACAGAGCATCTAGTTTTAATAAGGGCAAGAGCCATGAGCAGTTACTGAAGATATAAATGTACAAGCCCAGTTAAATAATAAAACCAGGCCACCACATCTAGGAGTCTGGAAACTTGTACTAGTTGGAATTTGTCTTGGGAAAAGGTAACAACAGACACTGTATTATAGGGCTTAACCAAGTTTTAGTGATAGCAGCAAATAAATAGATTAGATAATCAGATAAAAACTGAGCCTTCCTAATAGTTGAGTAGGCATTCCACAGCAATAAAAATAACTCTGTCAAGAAGGAGCAATAAATAACCAACCCAGCTGGGGACAGGAAAACCACAGGATTCTATGTTATTTTCAAAAGCAAACAAAACAACAAAACTCTAATGAGCATATAACAAATGCAAAAATCCAACACTATGCCAACATAGATTTAAGAAAATATCCAGTATAATTAAGACCATTAATTTTAAAGAATAAGACACACCTACAGTAAGTGATCAAGAGGTTTGAGATGAGATGGTTTGATATAATATAACGATGTAATACCTAGGTCCACCTAATAGTTCAAATAACTGATACTTTGAAACAGGAATGTAGCCACAATAAATTAAAATAACCTGATAGGTACCCTCCCCTTAATTATCATCTTATGAGAACACCAACATTATCTCATAATTCCAAATGAGCTCCCTGTTCCCCCAAAAGACAAAGCATGCAGCTTTGGTTTGACTAATTTTATTTAAAAGATAGTTAAGCATACATAAGTGCAGAATCTCCAGTGATAAAATAGGATAGACTGTTGAAACTAAGAATTTATTGAAATAACTAGTATTACCACTGGAATTATCAATAGCCACTCAAAATTGAAGCCAATTTTTAATTGGACAATTATCATACCTTTCAAAATTATAGAATTAAGCGGGTGGAGGCCAGATTTACAATGTCTTATCTGAATTTTAATGCAAGGCAAGAAGAGAGGGAACAATGTTTAACTATTACTCTCTTTGTCCATTCTAAAGAAATGCTCTGCTCAGCAGAAATCTAGCACCAAAAACCTGCCTAGCAGCAGGTAGCTATTTAGCAAAGAATCAGTGAATATAGGGTTGTATTTACTTTCCTACTCAATTTTCATTATCTCAGTAAATATGAGGATAGGACCATTTAGATGTACCTTTACTAATATAATATTCTAAACATCCTTTCCCCTCTCAGCAGACGCAAATATGCTGTAGTAGAATGCATCTATTTTAAACGATATTGTAGGAGGAGGAGATGGATAGCTTTCAAGTGTGACTTTCAATCTTATTTTGTCCACAATTCTCAAAAGCCTGTTTTTCCCCTAAAAACATTAGCTTTCAGTGGGTCAGAAGATTTTTCTCAATAAAATAGAAAAGCATTCAAAATATGGAGACCAAAAAAAAAAAAAAAAACTTCTACACAAATTTGTTTTTGAGCAGAAGATGGGCAATATGTAATTCAAATAGCTTTTTGAAGGGGAGGGCAGAAAACTCAATACCTGGATATCCTCCATACTGTGAGAATATTCTGCTGGTCCACACTGCTTACCTGCACAACACAGAAATCTAAACTCAGCAGTGAAATGCAGGTATGTCCATAAAAGGCAATTTTAAAGCACAGTATAAAGAATATAATCTAAGACGCTTAGTGGGAAGGAGATCCTCCAATCAACTAGCTGCCAGTCACTTTTACCAAACACTGGGTATGGTTCAAAAACATGGTAAAGAATACAAAATGAAAATATTTAAGGATATGTTAACTGATTAGGAACTTGAATTACTTTCTGTGTTTTGTGCCTTATGGTGCTATTTCCAAATCAGCTAAATAGCTATCATATCAGCCTACTGAGTTTTTTATCAAAAGTTCATTCAGCTTTATTTATAAAAAATTTGTATTCCACTTTACTCCCAAGAACTCTGGAAGGCATCAGCATTTACATATGAAATTAGCGAGTCTGCTTAGACCTATAAACATACATTTACATAATTCATTTCTATCATGGTGGCTCTAGCACTCTTTCAATGGAAAACAACAACTTGTGAATGGTTAAGGCAACGTGCTAGAAACCAGGAGATGAGAGTTCTAGTCCCACTTTAGGCATGAAAGCTGGCTGGGTGATCTTGGGCCAGTCTCTCTCTCTCAGCCCAACTCATCTCACAGGGTTGTTGTTGTGGGGAAAATAGGAGGAGGAAGGAGTATTAGGTATGTTTGCTGCCTTGAGTTGTTTATAAAAACAATAAAAGCAGGATAGAAAATAAATAAAATAAATTAATAATAATGTATGTGAATATGTTCGAGGACAAGGTCTGAATACACATGGAGCAACCTTGTTGAAGCTAGGAAGTTCCAGATCTGATCAATGTAGAAGACTCCCTGTGAAACCTTTCGCGTATCAATATCTGTCAGTTTAAATGTTAGAGAAAGAACTATATAACACTAATGAACAGACTATATTTCTGCACGTTGTATAATATATTTAATGGGTTGCCTGAACTACAGACTTTTACCAATATTCAAAAATAATTTATGAAGTTTTCACATAATTATAACACATACACATCTTTATAAAATATTTTCATATTAAATATATTCAAAAACTTAGTTTTCAATATGATCTAAATAAAAATGTTTGTGGATTTTTTTTTCTTAAATCAGAGTTGGTTACGGTGTTCTCTTTGCTATTTAAAATATCCTGCTTTTCTCTTGCATTATGTTCTTCAAAGAGCCAAGTACTGAATAATTTAAACTTTAAAAGATCAGTATATAAAATTATGTTTTTATCTACTTTTATTGAGAAATAAAAAGTCTGCTTCACAAATTCTCAAATACAATTGCATCAACTTTCAAAACAAAAGTTCTACACTTAAGATCAATGAACTCTTGGATTTTGAAGCTAAATGGATCTGTTCTACGATATAGGAAGAAATTCAGTGACAATACTAAATATTTGTCAGTATTTAGTCTGGAATCATTAGATTGTTGACTGGAAAAGGACCAATATCAAACTCATTTGCAGGGTAATATGTGATGACTCTTTGGAACTATCCACACTCCTTTTTTTTTTCCTCAGTCAAGTAATTTGTGTTATATATGATAATTTATGGATTCCCCCAAAAGCATAGTTTCTTTTGTTCCTGTATATTGCAATCTATATATATTTCCTAAATTCAAATAATATAATTTTTAAAAAGGATGATCATTTCTACTTTAAACTTGTATTTTTCTTTTCAAGAATATCAAGACATATTAGATAATTGTCATGCAAAAATTGGCAGTATACTTATTTTATGTATACTATCTGAATAAAAATTACATTTTGATGTAGCTTTGACGTTTAAACAATGATGGGATCCCAAGTTCCTTAATGGGGATCAAGTCTACCATTGTATTTTTTCAACAGAAACTGAAAATGCTCTTGTTCAATTAATTACACAATTGACATCTAGCATTATTTTAGCCAATCTTAATGTATGACATGCTTTAAAATTGCTGCTTAGATACTTGTTTTGACAGAAGAGCTTATGGCAATTGGAAGGGAAAAATAAATATTAATAATTCTGTTACATTAATATGTCAAATTATTAATCAAACATGGACTTAATTTTAGTGTTTTTCTATCATAACATATTTCATGGATATAATGGGTATAACGGTATACAGTACATGCTTACCACATGAACAATATTTTCCTGTGAACTGATGGAAATCATTAGCCAAGTACCATGAAACCAAGTTTCTTCAATTGCTAAGCAATCTTTATACAAAAGAGACACTGAGCTTTGCGTCACCTGTAAGTGGTCAGTTAAGAGCATTCGAAAATTAAAACAAAACAAGCACAGCTTCAGCAAGTCAGCAGATAGATAGTAAATTGTATAAAACGTAAGAGCATTACATCATATTGTACAGTTTAATAAAATACAAATACTTATGTTTGTGTGTGCCTTTTAATTCATGCTACTTCTACTGCACTGCTGCCATATTTGCAGTTTGGTGCATGAGATAGTAAGATAGAAAATTTATAAAGAAAACCTCTCCAAATTCACAAAATATACCACCCTTGATGCTGTAAATTTATGCACTGAACTATAAATTAGAACATTTAAATTGACAATCTGCAATATTGTTTAAGAAATGTATGAAGAACGATTCATGAAAAATATAATAATTTAAATCAACAATTTCTGTTGGCAGTTTAAATTTACATCAAACTATGACACCCTATTGGAGTTCACTGCTTTTTCAGCAAAATGGTTTCTTCATATCTTCTAAAGCTGCAATGGAGGATTAGGATTCAGAGCAACTTTGGGGCATGTGAAAGAGACATAGGAGGAGGAAATAATGGGAAGTTTCATTGCACGAAAGAAAACGCACTTGCTTAGTGTTACTTAGTGTAGCCCAGTGACTTAAAATTCCTTGAGTTAAAATAACTCCCACCACAGTGAAGTGTTGCAATGTATATAACACATCTTTTCAAGGTTCTAACCTTCCACATTCTCTTTTCTATTCTCTTGCTTTTCCATTCCCTCCTTTTAGCCAGCAGTCATAAGCACTGAAAATAAAAGGTCCTCAAGTGCTGTTTAGAATTCTCCTCTTTACCCACTAGGGCCTCTTTTATTTTCTTCTGTACATCTGCAAACATTGGGATTTCCCCTACAAACGTCATAGAACACCCTTATTGTTTCTGGATGGTGCCTTTTGGTTGATAAAATGAGTCTCAGAAAATAGTATTGATATTAATTTACAATGGTAAACATCAATTTATTATCCATTTATATTATATTTATTATTTATTAATAAATAATAATTACTATTATTTATCTCATTGTACTATCTATCATAGGCTGTTTGGGATGTTCAGTACTTTGTATATTTTGATTTATAACAGTTTTTGTTTTTTCTTATCTGATACACGGTTTATATGTTTTATGAAGGTTTCTCAGATACTCTCCTTTTTAACTACAAGAGGACCAATAGTAGTTTGAACATTGAAAGTGTAATTTTAAACAAATTAAAGCTATAATAATCATTGTTTTGAAAGTACTGATGAAAGAGGTTAAGTCTCCAAACATTTCTAGTCAACAGAGTCACTCAGAAGAGGCTCCTGCTTTGTCTCACCTTCTCCAAGAAATGGGCAATTTGTTACGTATGGAATTTTATGAGCACACTCACAAAACAGCTTCCATGGGACAGCTGTGGTAACACCTATTTACCAGAAGGGAAACTAAGCATGCTGTTCCTAGCCACTTCCTCAGCCTCAACCTTGCTGTCAGATTGGTTACCCCCACTCCACTGAGTAGCTTTGGAGACAATAATTTATGGTACCCAGAATATTGTAAGCCAATCTAAAATAGGTTATTGAGAATGTGTCTCTCCTCTTTTCCAACAAAAACAAAATCAAATCAGCTGGTTAAAAAAAAGGGTAGAACCAGATTAATCCAGCAACAACAGAAAATACTAGACTTTCCCTTTATACCTAAAAACTGAACACCTGGCGCCTGAAAAAGTCAGCATGAGAAAGCACTTATCATTTAATAAGCAAAAGGTTTTTCTCACTCTTAAAGATAGCACTTTTTCCTCATTAGACAAAACAGGAAGCAAAAGTAATTTAAAATATTTTTCCAGCATGTCTGGCATGGAAGAAAAAAATTAGTATTTGCAATTCTTTTTCCTCAAATTATAGCTTGAGACTAAATTAACTGAAAATTAAGTGAAACTTGGAGGTTTTTTCCTAATGATAATTAAATTAAATCAAATCTATTTAGCCATTCTTACACCATCAATAACGCTAACCTACCTCACAGAGTTGTTGTGCATATTAAATCTTGGCATCATTCATATGCTATTTGAGATCTTTTGACAGAACAGAAGGATACATTTTTAGAAAATAAATCTTCCTCCATAGAACAAGTCAGAAGAGAAAGAATATCCTTCTCTATCAAAAGCTAAGAATAAAAAATAATGCCTGTTAAAAACAATGAACCATTTATAAAACTTGTAATTACAGATAAACTTGAAATAAAATCAAATTGATATAATCACAGATCATGATTTCCCCCCACACATATCGTATAGTGCCCACACACAAATCCAAGTAGGGCACTGTTATGTCATTTCCCCTTTGTGCTTCTTGCACACAGAGACACCAAGACATAATGCCCCAAGAGATCAATGTGCATTCCCACATCATTCAATTTTCTTTCCATTGCAATGTATAAGAATGAAAGAGTGCTGTATATACATGACATAGTTTTTCCATTACTTCATAATAAACTGTCCAGTCCTTCTGTACAAAATAAGGAGATGTAGGACCCCCTTAACTTACTCACAGAGAAGATTGTGTCCATAGTTTGAGGTTTCATAAAATATAGCCGTTTAAAACTCACCAGCACTGTATTTTCCACAACAGAAACTTGAAACTAGCAACATTGCAACATTATCTACCATGTTCCAGATTGGATAGTACATTTACTGTTAAACTCACAGAACTTTGCTGATAATATAAACTGGTTTTTAAAACATAAATGCAAGAAAAGTTATTTATGAATAAAAAAGATCATGATAATGCAAAACAAAAGGGAGCACTTTTATTTATCTTAGATAAAAGCTAGAAGCCATGTAGCAATTTTAAGAGTCAATTAATACTTTCAAATACTGTTAATTTTGATATAATTGTCATACTTACAAACCTGACAACACTGCCATAATATTATGTATCACTTTCCCAGAATTTAAAAAAATAAATCTGTACAAAGTGTCCCAGGAAATATTTATTTGTGGCATTTTGATTTTAAATTGCAAAATTATACTAATTTCTACAGGTCTCTATTTAATACACAAATAAATGAGTATTAAAGCATTATAACCTACCCAAGTTTTTGTTTCATACTCTAGCAGTATTGCCAAGTAGTACTGCATCTCCTTTAAAATTATGTTTTTGTCAATGACTTCAAATATTTTTAGCAGCAAGAACAAAATCCATAGCAAACATCATTTCAAGCTAATTACCATTTTTCTAACTACTACTATTTATGTTTATAGAACAAATCAACTATTTTTCTCTTACAGACATAAGTGAATGTTCCATGTGTGCATTTGTATATATACACGCACAAGTAAACAAAGGCAGAAACATTAAAATATATTAAAACGATATAGACTGCAAAGATACACAAGATGATCACTCTCCTTACAAGTTTAACTCTTAATCTCACAATCCCCAACAGAAAAAATTTCCTTTACTAGCATGGAAAGCTTTTAATAATTGTTGTCCAATCATCGAGAGGGCAAAATGAGAGTAAACCGTTATTTTTATGTAATACAACAAAGTCAACTTAGGCAGGAATAGGGAGATTAATAAAGTATGGCCTATTCCTTAAGAATACTGTCAGTACTTTCACTTTGTGTATTCAGCTCCTTCCCAGGGCTACAAAGTAATTATGACATTTTTAAACTGAACGTGAAAAACTAATTAATTCATTCAAGTACTTACATTTTAATGAATAAAAATAATAATCAAAACTGCGTTAAAAAAGCATAGTCCCACCGTACTTACCTTAGTTTAACTCAAATAAAAACATCAAGAAACAGCACCAACCCAGCCAACACAATTTCAGAAAGCCAGACTTCAGCAGCAAAGATGTAAATTAAAATAATGCAGCACTAACCGATAGCTTCAGAGACTAGGTTAGCCGTCCTCGACTGCTCAAAAATCAGGAAAATGGCCGCTTCCACTAAACAAAACCTCCTCGTCAGCGAACAGTAGAAACGAGGGTTTCAGGCGCGCTTATGCAACGCGCATGCTCAGGCACAAGTACTTCCTGCGATGATAGAGGAAACCGCCACCCACACAGACCAGCGGTGGGAGGGGGTAAGGAGCGAGCAGAAAGTACCGCCAGAAGCAGCAGTGAAGGCTCCGGAAATCTTTCACCGTGTCAGCGATTTGGGCAAGGCAAGTCGGAGGGATTCGACAAAAGGGAGAAAGTCCCCATAAAAGATGCCTCAGGAGAATTGTTTTAGATGGTTTTGTGGTAAACTAGCTGCGGCTGGCTGCCACCGTTTCCAACACAAAACCTGATCTGTATCCAGAAACCCGCTCCCTCCCTCTCCTCTGGGGTTGCAGCAGTACCTGCGGGTAGAAGTCTCTTCGCCGCCAGTGATTCAGAGCGCTGCTACAAGTGCTCCCGTCCGCTTCCACCGCCGCTGCTGATTCAAAAAAAAAAACAGCCTACAGCATGTGCTGGGCCGTTATGCAAATGAGCTGTGATTTCTCCTCCCACTCTCTTTTGGCCACGCCTCCTTCGAAAAAAGCTGAAGGGGCGGACGTGCGAACTGCATTTTTTTCGCCGGCCAATCCGCAGATCGGCCGTTTCGACGGTTATGCAAATATTCCACAATTACTTAGCATATTTTGCTGTAAACTCCTCCCCTTCTTGCAGTAAGGACATTACTGGTTTGAGCGGCAGATAGCTGATAAGGCAGTTAAGGAGGAACGGGAGATCTTTTTGATTGTTAAGCTGGAGATTGACGCAAGCGGTAGCAGGAGAAAGTGCTGCTACCGTTTATAAAGCTGACAGAGGTAGTCTAAACTGTATCTCCGTTGGATCAGCTGGAGTTACTTCGCTGTAGCTGTGTCTCTGAAATCAACGTGTTCTTGAAGGGAAGCTTCATGTTTTATACTGTTTCAGAGGAGTCACTAGTCCTCAGTATCAGTTTACAATTTCCCTGTTACCATGGCAAAAGAAGTGAATAATGCTGATACAATATTTTTTGGAGGTAACTTTTAAAACTAAGGTGCCATAGAGCTGTTACTTGTGACATAGGTGGAACATCATTTATGTCCTTCTGGACAATCTCTACTTAGAAACAAGTAAATTTGAGTTCAGTTAGGGTTATTGCTAAGTAAAATAAGATCTCTAGCTCAATTATTATTTTTCAAGTTGTAAGCATCCATGGTGTATTATTTATCCATTATGAATAGGATGTTGGGGCATAGCTTTAATTATGAGTTTTTATTTCTGAATTTATTTATCCAGCACATGTAAGCACAGTGTTTATTTCTCTGCATTTTGGTGTTTAGTTGCTAAAATAATTTTCAGCTAGGGAATCTGATACAGTTCACAGCTGCTCCATTTTGTTATACCTAAATGGGAAACAGAAAAGGCTAAATAACAGTGTTATTCCTCTACATATCCTGTTTGCTCTGTTAGCAGCTTCTTATTTTTCCTCTGTACATTGATTTCTCACACCCTTTTCCCACAAGCCTCCTCTTCCACATATCCCTTCCTACTGCATTGCCTGCAACAGTGCTATCTTAAGGAATACTGTAGGGGCAAGCTACACATTTACCTTAAACGCTTATTTGAGTAAAAGGACTTAATACTCCTGTTTTAAATTAATCTGTTGATGGAGTGAAATCAAACAATAAGTGTTAAATGTTTAATATTTAGACCTTTGGTAGAAGTGGGAAATGGAGAGGTTAGAGGTAGGGATGAAACTAAGTAGCCAGAAACTTGGTATTTTTCTCCACCAGTGCCACCAACTCTAAGCATGTAGAGGACGAGAGGTATTATGAAAAGGCACAGACACATTTGTCATCTGTTTGTTAGCTTCCTAGAAAATGCAGCATAGAAAGTTGTTCATGGAAATAAAAATAACCTCCAGCTCATTCATTTGCACTTTGCTCTCCCCTTCCCCTGATTTGGAAAGACTAGTAGATCTAGCCCATTCATCCATTCAGTAAGAGAATAAGTAGAAACCATGTAAGCAGGCTACCATCTTGGTTCCACCCACACCCATCTCAATGAATTTTGCTGTATCACCCAAGAGGTGGGTATTATTGAGTCAATAGTGCTACAGAGGAAGAGAGCTGGTAAGCAGCTAGTGATGAGGCAACCGATACTTTCTCCTGAGAAAGAATGCCTGAGTCCACAAACACTGTCTTTAGTTGTACAAAATACAGACAGGATAAATAATAATTAAATGCTACCAACGCCCCCGCTCTCTTTCTCGCTCTGTATGGTATAACGGGAAGGATTTGTTTCCTGGATAAAAGTACCACCATAATGCTACTCATAGAGTGAATTCAGGGAAGCAAGTAAGATGATGAAGTCACTGATGATCGCCTCTCAATACTGTACTCTACAAAGAGAAAAGTAAATGAGCAAGCCAAATGCCTACAAGTGTGTGAAAAAAGTAGATAGGAGCAGGTGTTACTTTTCATTTGTTGCATATTTCATCTCCAGAAGCCAGAAGAGAAAGGATGTATGAACAGGTTGCTGTTTGTAAGAGCAGCAGCTGAACATAAACATAGGACACACTAAGTTGGGGGAAGTTGAAGAATGAATATGATGGAACACAGGTATGCCTCAAAAGGTCTGTATAGCCCTGATATTGCTATCTTTTTTGATGGCAGTAAAGGCCATTTTGTTCCACCAGGCATTTGGGTCTTAAATTAGATTACATAAAATTAATTTGCTTGCCTGTGGGCTATTAAAAAAGTGAGGGATGCTAAATGTCTGTTTTTAGCCTGACAGGCTGGGAATGGTATTTGGAAGTTTTATGTCAAATACTTTTCTGTTTTATTGTGTGGGTTTTTATTATTGTGAGCTTCCTAGATTTGTTGGAAATGGACAGGATATAGATACTGAAATAAATAAAAATAAATTATCCAGAATTTTTTCCTAGTAGATAATGCATAGTGTGCTTACGTTGGCTCTTTCTGTCAGTGGGCACAACTAACAATTGACAAAATCTCAGATTGGAGCCTGTCATGTTTCCTTATGTGGGACAAATGCACCCCTGCCTCCATGGAATTATTCAGCTTTTCTTTTCTTAGACAAGTACCTTTGCTTGCTCATCTGCTGTCTCCTCTTGACCATTCTTCCTGTTTCTATATCCTATTTGAGTAGTGTAATGGCAGAAGTAGTGGTGGGAGGGATTGGAGTTAGTCATCCAGAGAAGTAAGTAAGTAAAATGCTGTTGCTTCTTGGAGAAATGAGAGGACCATTTTCATTTGCCAACTCTACTTCTTTCACTGGTTTGTGTAAAGGGTTGGACTCCTTGAGGCTAATTTGTACTAATACACAACTCAGGAAAATGAATGAGAAGGTGAGATAATTGCACACTATGCACTACATTATTAAGGGGGATGTTGAGTGGGTAGTTAATGATGCCTACTTGTATTCTCATTAAACATTCACCCTGTGCTGTACTATTGGAGGAAAACAAGTAAGAGAAGATGAGCAGTGCTGTCTTGTTTTGTTTGCAGACTCCCCTGCTTGTTCCCTGAAATGGCAGTTTAGATGAGATGTTATTTAGGGGGTGATAGAACTGGGTGGGATTCCTGTTCCTGTTCCTTTCATTGTCTGCTCTAGAAGGAAAAAGAAGATTGATGTTTATGGTTGTTTGCTTTATTGCCCACAAATTGCTTTTTCTTCAGAATAAAAAGGCAATGCTAACCACCCTTTCTAAAATATAAGTGTGTCTATTTATGTCCTAAATATCCTGTGAGAACAGATATAATAGCAGAGGTAAGAAGGTGAGATAATGCATACAGTTTAAAAAAACATGCTTTGTTCCACAGCTTATCCCAATTGGGCATCAGGTTGGAACTTAGACCAAAATTACTTTTATTGCTCTAGAGCAGGAGTTGATATTTTTTGGGCCCAAGAGCCAGAATTTTTTAAAAAACAAAAACATTGTCTGTTTCTGTTATGAGAGTGCATTCTGGGATTGACCCAGCAGGCTAAACTACTATCTGTTTTAACCATGGTTAGGGTTAGGTATAATATAGTTTGTAGCTTAGCATAATTCTTGAACCAAGGCTCTACAGCTTGTTCAAGTCATTGTTTAAAAAATGTGATAACCTATCTATTATTATTCTGGACAATTTGTGAATCTAGTTAGTACCAACTGCAGTGTTTCTTTAAGCTGTATTTGGCCCTTAGAAGATTTCGTTTGGAATATAAACTCTCTTCATGATTTTAAAATTTAAGAAATATATTGAAAATTGGATAGAATTTAAAGAACTACAGGAGCTATAAATTTTTTGAAGATATTGCATATTGATAAAAGAACTATCATGCGAAAATTCATGAAAAATGGAAAATTCTATTTATCATATAAATTGGATACAAAAAGAAACTGCATATTTTAGGGAACTAAATAATGTGTGTGGACTAAGAAATATAAATATTTCATATTTATGTATTAATAGTAATGTGCATACCATTTTAGTTGACTGTGCATCTGCTTTACATTTGATGAAATCTGGAAGCCATATGATAAGCCTGGTATACAGTCCAGAATTACAGTTTCCCCATTACCTCCAAGTTGAGGACTGAGAGAATACTTTGTATGAGGCCATCCTGATTAATAGTTGAAATCTGAACTAGTGAGTGAAGTTTATGCTTAAAAAGAATTCTGAAACTGTTCTAGCTTTCAAGGAAATGTCCTCTTTGGGAACTGTCCTCTTTGGCTAGCTATATATTTTCATGCCAAATTAAAATGGTTAATTATCTTGTTTTTCAAGTGGAGCTATTACAAGAATGTAAGAGCAAATATTCAGACTATATCAGATTGATAACAATATCAGCTTTTTACAGTCTAGATGGACTCTGCAAATGTTAAACATCTAGTTGGAATCATTACTTTTCTTACATATTTTCCAGTTTGAGATTCTGTAGAATGATTTTAGTTTCTTTACTTTCATTTCAGTTGCTTACAAAAGAGCAAGCATGTTTATTCTTTATTGAGAATATAACCAGGGCTTAACTAGGTGATAGCAATCTTTGTTCAACATGATTTACTGTATGTTATCTGTTCATCTGAAATTCTTTTATAACAATTTTTTGAAAACTGAAAGGAATTCCATTGTAGAAATAACATACAGAAACAAAAAACATAAAAATAAACAACAGAGAGTCCTGGATGAAGTGGATTATCTAGATCTTTCCCAGTTGGGTTTCAAGCCAGGACATAATATGGAGACAGCATTGATCGTGTTTGTGGATGAACTCTGGCGGGGCCAGGATGTCTGTGATGCAACCATCTTGGCTTTTGAAACAATCAGTCATGATATCATTCTGAGCTGGCCACAGAGAGTGGGAGGCACAGTGTTATGATAGTTCTCCTCTTTTCTCTTAGGCTTGTTCCAGTCAGTGTTGACAGGGAGGAGAGTGGAGCCTTCAACTCCTTATCTGCAGGGTGCATCAGGGCTGGACACTCTCATCTCTTCTGTTTAACATCCAAATGAAACTTCTGTATAATGCCATCCAATAAAATAAGGTCCAATATTATTGGTATACTGATGATATTTGGCTTCATATATTGAACCAGGTCAACCTAGCAATGCTATCAAGGGTATCTCGCAGTGAAGATCTGGATGGAGAGGAAGAGGCATAAGCTTAACTCCCAAAATATGGAAAAGGCTATAGATTCTCAGTTCCTTCTGGTCCTAGGGATTTGCTATCTTTACTTCTGGTTGGGATTGTACTTTCCCAGAAAAAACTGGCACACAATTTGGGGATGCTCTTGGATTCTTAGCTCCTGCTTAAAGAGCAGGTGGCAGCTATGGCCAGATTCATCTGATGCACCAATTGCACCCTTTTCTGGATTGGGACTCCCTTGTCATAGTCACTTATACCTTAATCACCTCACATTAGGAATATTGTAACATACTTTGTATGGGGTTATCCTTGAAGACCATTCAGAAGCTGCAACTGCTATAGAATGTGGCCACGTGGACAGTTATGGGTGTGCCTCAGTATGTCATATGGTATATGGCTCTGTTGTGTGAGCTGTACTAGTTGCCCATGTGCTTCTGGATACAATTCAAGGTGCTGCTTGTGACATATAGTCTTTCTTGTCATGGAGCCTGGTTACTTGAAGGACTACATTTCTCTCATTATTTCTGCCTGCCGTATAAGTTCTGGCAAAGTAGGTATGTTCAGGATCCCATCCTTGAAATGATGTCACTTGATGGGTCCCAGGAAGCATGGCTTCTCTGTCGTGGTGCCTGCCCTCTGGAAGGGTATCCCTCCAGATGTCCATATTGCCCCGACACTGCTATTCTTTAAGTGAGCCTTGAAGTTCTGGTCCTGTGCAGAGTTCTAGTGCTGATGAAGAGTTGTTCTGGGATTTTTTTTTTAATCATCAGGCCTTGTTCCCTTTTTGTTTCTGTCATTTTATCTGATCTTGCTTTCTTATTAGGTGTTTTTATTGTAAACTGCCCAGAGGATATGATACATAAATGGCTACAGAAGAATCAGTGCATCCAGACACTTGACAAATTAGGTTTTACAGTTGCTCTAAAACTCAAAGGGGCTAAAACTTAAAACCTCAGCAAAGAGAAGGTGCTATTGAACTCAAAGTGAGAATTTGGGTTCTGCTATATTTTGGTTTTGTTCAGGCCATGAGAAGACACAGAATACTATATTCCGTCAAGAAGAATTCAACCATGCTTTTTGAATTATTACCCCATCTAAACTCCCTCCTCAATAAAATATTAATTGTGGCCCCCCAAGAAACAAACATTTGCCCAACCCTTAACTATGGCAAGCAATATAGGTAATACTGTAATTTTTTTTTAAAATAGAGCATCAAAAATGGAGTGTGTTCAGAAAGATTATTTATGGGGGTTGCCAATCTTTTTGTCCCTGTACCTTTGAGAGCTGCATAATAAATAATAGAAAAATGACTGCTATTGATTTGAATTATGTTTTCCAAAGTACCAAAGAATATTTCTGTATTCAATTTCATTTTAAACATAGTTGCATGTTTTTATATAGCATTGGCCGCACATTGATATATATACTGTGGTTGCATATTTACTCAAATATATGACCACTGAATTTGTTTGAATTTAACTCCTAAGAATTGCCACCTTAAGCACATGTTTGTTTCTATGCGTGTGCATTTTCTGATAGCTCTCATTGACCTTATATACAATGACAATTCAAAATGTCATATAAGGAGGAAAGGAGCTTTCTTGATATCTGGATTCATAGATAAATAAATTAGAAGATAATTGCAAAGTGTTATAAAAATAAACATCAACTCAAAGGTCAGAGTTTAGACAGCATTATAATGTCTGGAGTTTCATATTTATATTTATTTGTTTTATAGATTATGAAAACTGCAGCATGTGTAATTAAATAACTTTGTTGTTAATTTTGGGCTTTCGCTAATTCTGCAAAGCTCTTCATAATTAAAGTTTATATACTGTCATTGACAACATATTGGTTAGTTTGATTCACTGAAATAAGTATTGATTCTGAATTTGAAGATCTTGATCAAAGCCTAAATCAGACATGATTTATGTTTGTGCCAGTGCCCAAATCAGTGAAATGGGAATAAAAGGAATCTGCCTCCAAGAATTTATTTAAGAATCCATATAGACAGGAATTGTAAAATATTTCCAAAATTTAATGTAATGAGGAGCATTACTTTGATTGGAGAGCAACCAAAATTAAAAATAAAAAAAAGTATTTGACAATAAGAAAACACATTACTATGCAAGGCATCAGATATTCTATTGCAAAGCACCAAAACAAGGCAAAAGTAGAATTAATTTATGGTAGGTTTTGGCTGCTCCCTGCCACAGATGGTTGCATTGACAGGAGTACTATGGTAGCAAACAGCTGAAAAAAAAGGAAATGGGGAGATGTTGCCATGGCAGCTAGCCACATGGCAAAATGAGGAATGTTGCCTAGCAACCATGAGGGCTTCAAGGCAGGAGCATTCCATAGAGAGCTAGGAAAGCAACAACTGGAATGACTGGGGGAGGGGAAAGAATTGAGTTGAAGGACACAGAAAGAGTGCTTAATATGGAGACAAGGAAAAACGGGGAAAAAGGCAAATTAGCAGGAAAATCTAACGCTAGAAGTAAAGGTGGTGGCGTTCAGTGAAACACTGCAGGAATCCTTTACACTACAGCAACATTTTGATTCAAGATGTTAAAAGTTACTGCAAAATTGGACATTCTTTGTGCTGTGTAACTGCAAATAAAATACCCTCCTCTCCATGAATAACCAGGAGAAAGGAATTTTGACAGGCTGCTTAATTTTTGTTGTTGTTGTTTTTTCTACAAATCTGCATAAACATAATTTCTACTATAATTATCCTTGTTCCAACTGCAGTAGATGACAATACCCTGGTTCAGGTTCACCATTCATCCTTCCCATATATTTAGGCCTGGGAAGTGAAAGATGAAAATCTTCTATTGCATAGGTTTGTGCCTTCAGTCAAAAAATTATAATTTATTTGTCAAAAACAGAAGTGCAAGCCAAGCAGATAAAACATTTTTCAATTATTCTTCAACATCTTGCAGACCCCCCGAGTAGGGGGGTCATTGTTAAAAGATACACTAGTTAATTCTATAATTAATTTACAATATGCTAATTATGCTAAAGACTAAGAGAATTGAGCTTGAGAAGACCAGAGATTTATGATCAAACTGTACAAGTAGTGATATTTATCAATACAAAATTCTAGTACAAATTATTGAGACATTGGTTGGAGGAAAGGTACCTTCAGATACCCAGTGACTTCTGTCAGAATGTTTGCTAGATACTATCCAATTTGTTTTTGAGCCTATTCAAAGCAGGCTAAAAATAAAATTTAGAAGAGCTGTCTCATTGGCCTGATTATCATAAAAGCTTGCCTGAAAACTTGGATAGGTAACCTATACCTCTTAGCCACAAATAATGTGACCAGCATTGTTCTGAGGAAACCTACTGATGCTTCCCACTGGCCAGCTGTGTTGTGTGATTGGTTGACCAATCTGAAATTTGACAGCTAGCTGAACAGTTGTCAGAAACTACCAGACTGCACTGTGTTCTTCCCACTAAATTATTTATTTTAAGAGTGGGTAGGGTGGCATCTCTATAGGAGAATATAAGATAAAAACTGGTAACAGCGAGAGTGCTCCACTTTTACCTTGTTTCAGACTTCCCAAAGAGGAATGTTAAAATGTACCTAAAACAGTACAACTGAAAAAAGGCAAAGAGATAGGATAAGTAAGGAGAGGGGTAGTGACCATCTGGCTACCTGACCAAATTTAGTCTTCAGAATAAGACAAATTAGAGTGTTGAAAGAGCTTGCAGATGTTTTCTAAGAGCCCCTTCTCAGTGGTTTTTGATAAATCATAGACTTTCAGAGGACTGAAGAAGGGCAAGTGTTGTTCCTATCTTCAAAAAAGGGAAAAAGGAGACCTGGATAACTACAGATCCATCATCTTGATATCAATAGTAGGCAAAACTTACTAAGCAGTTGGTTTGTGAGGATTTAGAAAATATCACCACTAGTTCAGTTGACCATAAAAATGCAGTGATGTAGTGAATAAAGGGGATGACCTTGAAGGAAAGAGAGAAGATCCATTACCAAAGCAAAAAGGAAAACATTGCTTGAATCCAAATGATGGGGTAGATTACAAAAACGTTTCAGCAGACATGCCCCTAATTCACATGAATATATAAGAGGGAGGAGAGGAAGCATATTTAGACTTACAAGTTTATGTTACTACAGCCAATGTAAATTTCTTGGTTTCTTGGTCTAGTCTGCCTCATAGGGCTGACAAGTACACATAGTGTACCTTGACTTTAGCAAAGCATTCAGCAAGGTCTCCCATGAGATTCTAATAGAGAACATATCAAAAGGTGGAATGGACTATGCTACCATTAAATGGATTCTGAGCTGGTTGAAGAAATCGTACCCAGTGAGTGTCCATCAGTGTCTCCATGTGAAAGTGGGAGGAAAGTGTTGAGTGGCATATAGCAGTTCCAGGCCCTGTAGTGTTGTGCATATTTATAAATGACTTGGATGAGGAATTAGAAGGTTCTGCCTGAACTGAAAATAAATATTTTTCCCAAGCATGAATTTCAGTCCTCATTAGCAAACTTTGTTAAGAAGACTGTACAAGTATTACAAGAATTCCAGCAAGTGAACTCTCTCTAAAACCAAAATACATCTTTTACATTAGGGCTATTTACAGTGGGTTGAAATTATAAGAAAATAAATTTTGGTTGGACATTAGAAAAATGTTCTTAATAATACCAGCTGTTCAGCAGTGGATCAGGTTGCCTTGGGAAGTACTAAACTGTCCTTTGCTGGACATGCTTAAACTGTCACTGGATGGCTATCTACAGTGGTTGATTCCTGTTGGACTAGGTGATTACAAAGGTCCCTTCTAGCCTTTTTGATTATGTTTCATCAAATTGGTATCAACAGTTAGCAACCATATAAGTTGATCTCTAAAATTACCTGTTCCCAGCCTGGCCCTTCAAGTCTTCCAACAGAGTATCCATTGCCACTGTCATCAAGTCCATCCTCCTTGCTGCTGGTTGTCTTCTTTTTCTCACCTTTCCCAGCATTATAGACTTCTGAAGACAGCATGCTCTGTATAATGTTGATCATTTGAGCCTGATCATTTATGCCTCAAGTGAGAATTCTTGGTTGATTTGGCTATCTGTGTTTTTCTCAGATGTCTTCTCCAACACCAAAGTTCAAAACTGTCAATAGTCCTTCTATCCTGCTTCTTCAAAATTCAAGTTTTGCTTCTATAGTGTATTGCCTGCACAATTCTTGTCTTTGTAAGTATAGACATGTCACAGCACCCGAATATCTTTTCCAAGGTCTTCATTGCTACCCTACTAAATGCTAGGCTGCGGTGTATTTCTTGATTGCTGGTTCCTTTACTGTTGATAGTCGATCTCAAAGACTGGAGATATCCACCACTTCAACTTCATTGTCAATTCTAAGGCTGGTTGCTGTACTTGTTGTCATTAGTTTGGTCGTCTTTAGATTTAATATCAATTTCATATTTTTATTGTGCTCCTTGACTTTTCAAGACTAGAACTTACAAATCATCTGCATGTTCAGCTATGGGAGTACGGGTAGTCCTCAAGTTACAACAGCAAATGGGACTGGAATTTCTGTCACTAAGAGATGTCATAAACCTGATGTCACATGACCTCATTACTTAATGACAATCTCTTCAGTCCCTGTTGCCATCATTAAGCAAGGATCTTGGGTCGTTAAGCGAGCACCTCCCCGCAACTTCCTGTTGGCTTCCAACAACCAAAGTCAGTGGGGAAGCTGGCAGGAATTTGCAAGTCCCAGGCAGCTCGCAAGCAGGCTGGCAGGCAGGTAAGTGGCTGCTGCTGGGTGGGAGAGGGAGCAAGTGGGGTGTGCGAATGGCCAGGGAGGGTGCACGAGTGGCTGCTGCAGGACGGGGGAGGGTGCACAGATGCCGTTGGCATCCAGAAAAATAGACTTTCAGGTATCATGTACTGTTGAAATTATAAGGGTGCCTTACATTCACTGCATGTATGATTTTATACAGATTGTCATAGGCATACTGAGAAACAATTGGCATTTTGAAAAACTTGTCACTGCGGTGTCTTGTATATGAAAGGAAGTCCAAAGCAGATAGCTCTTGATCATCCTTCCCACTCTATTTTCTTCTATCACATAACATTTTAGAAGGTAAAAAGAAGCTTTATTGGGGGTGGAGAGGCTTTTGGGGCAGGGGGAAAAGATTAAGCCCCCATAATGTAGTCCTGACCCTACTAGCTAGCTAGCTAAAAAAAAAAAGCCCCTACTGAACTTACAGCTTAAAAAATGCAATTACTGTAACATGGTTTGGCCTGTAATCCTTCAGTTCTTAAACAAAACACAAGTTTTCCAGTTTCAGAGAATAAAGCAGGGTTTTTTATTGCTAGCTGTGACTCATTATCCCTAATTTGCTGATTCCAAACGATGAAAAAATTGCACAAACAAAAAGTTGCAACCTGCCTGTGAATGATTTTTCTACAAACATTAAAATATAACTGGAATAATATTTTTGAAAGTTCTAGTTGTGAAAAACAAGATCATAATCCCAGCATAGTTCTTTTGATGTAAATACTGTTTTCTGTTTGGCTCCTAATGAAAAGTGTACAGATATTTCATAATTGAAGTGTCAAGTGAGAAACCAATACTGCTCTTAATCCTTAAAGCATGACTTAGCTGCTGATGTCAAGGGATCAGAGATCCAATCATGATGAAGCAAATCTTAACATGCAGTTCAAACTCAGGCATAAGAATTTATCCTGGAATTGCTACCAAGAATAGGTACCTTTACAGTCTTCCAATATTACGCTGTCCATCTGTCTGTCAATCCGTCCATCCATCCATCCATCCATGCCTACTCTAGGAACAATAGAAGAGCGACATAAATGTTAATAGTCAAAATTAAGCTAGGAAGTTTGGTTGGGAGAAATTAAATACACTACATCAAGCTTGTCTGTCTACATTCCAGAAAAGGGGAGGTGGGAGTAGAGTTTTTGTCACCACAGTAACTTACTGTGTAGCTCTCCCTGCACCCTTTCATGCTGTGGCTTTGAGCTGAAAGGTAGTTTGGAGAATCCAAAGAAATGAGTCAGTAGAACACAGATGTTCTCATCCTTTCATCTAGCGGAGTGCCAAATATCCATTCTTCTTTCTTCATAAAGAATAAAAAAATGAAACAATAGATTTTATTGGCTCTCTGATTACTGGATCATGCTCTTTTGTAAGTCCAGTTCTTTCATAATACAACAAATCCCTTTGAGTCCAGGATATTGTGTGAGGAACAGATACCTGCTCCAATGCCTGCCAATCTCATGCATTGGAAGTATCTACCTTTTAGGTGTTTCTTGTTCATACTTCTCAGTTCAGTCACTTAAAAGTTGCTGTCTTTGACCTGGATCTGGATCTCTAAAAGTCTTTAAGCAGAAGTCTGTGTAGCAGGGCATTAGCCACAGTCCTACAAATAATCCCATCTGATTGCCTCTTTGCCATGCTCCAATTTGCTAGGGTACTCCTCTGTGTCCTCTATTCCCAATCCATCTGGTCCTTTAGTCTGTTAATAATTTCCCGAAATCAATGTTCTAATCACCCTGTTGCTGTTTATTCCAAAATAAGAATTTTTTTAAGTCCTTAAACTTGCATAAAACTTCTTTTGCTAAGAATTGAAGGAGACCCCACCAGTATAATGAAACTTGCCCTTTTGAAGATTCTTAATATCCAAAAAACAGTTAACATGCAATTTCCAGAAGTGATTAAGAGAGGAAGTTTGTGAACCCAGTGTCCTTTTGAAGGTGCTGACCATGGCCTGTGCAAAGATGGCAATCCCTTGTCTCCCAGAGCTCTAAAACCTGCCAGAGACAGCTGTCTTAAGGTCTCCTTGCAGGGAGCTACTGTATGGAATGCACGTGGGTGGTCCCAGTTCCTCTCCTTGTCCGGAGAGGAATTCTGAGAAGCCGATCCACTCATGGGCTCCTCATTCTGCCGTGGTCGTTGGCGCCGCTCTCAGCGGAGCTGTCTTCAGTTCACCATTGCTTTCCCAAAAGCCTCGTGACGCTCCCTGATTCTAATGAAGAAAAAGGGAGGGGGGAAGTGCATTCAGACTTGCAAGATTCTGTTGCCTTATAATAAAAGTAGCATTAGCTTGCATGCCTTTGGTTTCCAAGTTTGATCTACCTTGGAGGGTTGACATCTGATAAAAGAAAGAATGAAGAGTGGAAATGAAGATTATACATTCTGAACTATTGGAGATGATGGGAGGGAGGATAGTGAAGGGTGTTATTTTTATGTGAGTAATTATAAGATAATTCTGGAAGGTTTCAAAGGCATGGCAGATGAGAACTAGACAGACATTCTAGCCTTTTCTCTTAGTCAAGGTATTAGTCCATCTGTTAACGAGTCTGTGAAAAAGAGGATCAAACAACTTAGGGAGACTTCACCTTAATCTACTCACTAATAAATGAGGATATTGCACAGGGGACCGTTCACCATACCACCCAGAGTCACATATCTGAGATCGGCAGCTACATAATTAAATAATTAAATATATAAATTCAAGGTTGTCACTTTTAAAGCTTGATATGTTTCAGGACCTTAGTATCTTTGGGACTTCTGCTCCCAATTGAATCTACTTGTCCAATAAGATCTGGTAGTGTAGCTTCTCTCCACATTCCTTCTCTCAGGGAATGTCTTCCACAGGGATCCTTTATTATCTGCTTGCTTTTCTCAAAGTTTACGCTCTGATTTTCTCTCACATATGAAAGATTTCAATTTTTAAAAGGAATTCTTATCTCTGTTTCTCTGCTTGTTAACTATACTGATATTCTCTTACATTTGGTATTATTCAGAACTGAGGTGCATATTTTATCTAGCCTATTATTATGGTTTTGAATGTATAGTCTTGATCATCTGGAAGGCACAAGATTAGGAAATCTGTATAGTCTTTTATACAGGCCCTAGTTTCTAGTGTCTAGGCCATCAAAGTAAGACTTCAGATTCTAAGAAAGTGGCACAAAGTCATCCCTGTGGATCACCTTGATCAAAACCTATCCACTTAAAAAAAACAACACAGGGCTAGATATATGTTCCAACTTGACAGAGTGAATGTATAGCCTCCAACAAGCAGATTCACAAAAAACTCAGTTGTTGTATAGGCACTCTCTCCTGTAAATATTAATGTCTTCATATCATAGCAATAGTATTGATATTCTGGTTTATATTAATGAGGCTTTTCAGGTAGAGATAAAATTGATAGGAGGAAGAATAAAGAAATGCATTTTACCAATTAAGAACTGTCTTTTTGTAGTTAGATAGCTCTTTCTAGAGATACCTACAAGTTACAATTGCTATTTCAGGATATTTTTTCAGTGTCTTTCCTGCAATGAAGCATTTAGCAGCACAAACAAAAAGTTTGAAGCATAAACCTTCATGAGCAGCAGCTGGTGAATCTGATGCATCTGATGAAATTAGTTGCTTTCCACAAAAGCTTGTGAATCAATAAAGCTGGTTAGTCTTGAAGGTGCTACCTGTCTTAGTGCATACATTGGGTCCTTTGTTATGAGATGTGAATTCTTTTGTTATGTGTATAGGGAGTTTTATTTGTTTTGCTTATATTCTGAATAGATACAGGTAGTCCTCATTTAGCAACAGCCTTGGATAGTGACTGTTCACAAATACAGTGGTAATAAATGGTAATAAAACATTCATTTTCTGACCAATGCCTGCATTTACCACAACAAAAGCCTTTAGTGTGAAACTGATTAAGCTTTGGTCAGTTTCAGGCAGCAGCTGCCAGCCCAAGGGTTCTAATCAACTAATTAAGGTCACAGATCTGAGGTTAACTTGCCATTAGCACTTTTTAGGGAAACCTCTGTTGTGGACAAAAGCAGCTCAGAAAGAGATAGCTTGTTTAAGCAATTTCTCCATCCTGTGAGGGAGCAAAAAAGAAAAAAAAAAACAGGTCAGGCACTGGACACTGTATGAGAGAACTTTATCTGAATGAGGCAGCAGCAACCAGCAATCTTCACAGTGTCTCTCTCTTAGTCACGTTCACTTAGCAACCATGTCACTTAGTGATCATTTTGCCAGAACCAGTTGTAGTCACTAAGCGAGCCTACCTGTAATGTTCTATGTGGATAGTTCACTGAAGGGTTATTTTTCCTCATTTAATAAATTGGATTTATGAAACATTATTTCAAGATAATTTTTACTGTCCCATGCTTTCTCCTCCTTTCACATGCCTGCAGACATGGCTCACCTTCCTATGCTTGCCTGCCTGTCAGCCTATCTATCATCTATCAGGGAATGAAGCCAGATATAGAGATGATGAAACTAGTTTCCTGCATGCTTATTGTATTTGAGTCAGCATTTTTGCTCCATCTGACCACACTAAAAGCCATTTACAATAGCTTTATGTATATTCCAGGAGTGTCTTAGAGGGAAGGCTGCCAGACAGATTAGAAACCATGATAGTTGATTTTGCTCCTTTTGCTATTGGGAGGCTGGGTAGGGGGACTGATTTACACAACATGTACCTATTGAAATGGACTAGAATTTAATAACAATTTTGCCACAATAAATACTTTTAAGGTGCCACATTATTCTTGATTATTTTATATAATCAATTTCTTAACCTTTTCTCATTTTATTCTCTCATTGTTTCAGGATGAAATCAAAGATTGACCAAGGCCAGAGAAAGCTGAAACATCCTAGAAAAATCAATAGCTCTTATCTTTCCCCTTTTTAAAATCACAGAATAAAGTGATCATATAAGTTACAGGAACAAATGCTCAAGCATTTCTGCAAAAGTGTTAGAAGCACTATTCTACTTGCTTGCCATTTTGCCTTTGTTTTTCACAGGGGAAGAATGAGGAGGAAAGCAATACTATTGGAAATCATTCTGTATCATCGTTAATTGTACTTGCTCCAAACAGAGTTAGGGATAGAGTATCTCCTATGTCTGTAACTTAATCGTTTTCTTCTACCCTCCCTTCCTCTCCTCCCATAAATGGTCTCTTTCAAATGGAAACCACTAGAGGCTATGTACCTTTCTAGAATCTTCTTTGATCAACAGGGATAGCAAACACTTAATCAACCAAGGTACCCGCTAAGCTAGACCAATTATTGCTTTCCTACTATAAAAGGAAACTCAAAATATGATGCTGCACATAACTTTCATGTATTGTATATTTAGAAAGTGGTAGCTTTGCAGCTCCAGAGGGTCCTGGAGGAAACAGATTATCTAGGCCCCTTTCAGTCAGGTTTCAGGCCCGGTTATGGGACAGAAACAGCATTGGTCGCACTTACGGATGATCTATGGCGGGAGCAGGATGGTGGCAGTGCATCCATCCTCACTCTTCTTGATCTCTCAGGGATTTTCAGTACCATTACCGTGGTATCCTTTAGGGGAAGCTCAGGGAATTGGGGGTGGGCGGCGTGGTTTTACGCTGGTTCACCTCCTTTCTCCAGGGCTGGTCCCAATTGGTGGTGATTGAGAGCGAGAGATCTGGCCCTCCACCCCTTCCTTGTGGGGTGCCGCAGGGTTCAGTACTCTCTCCCCTCCTTTTCAACGTCTACATGAAACCGCTGGGTGAGATCATCTGTCACCATGGGGTGAGGTATCAGCAATACACTGATGATACTCAGTTGTACATCTCCATCCCAGGTGAGGTAAGTAATGCTGTAACTGCTCTCTCGTGTCTGGGGGTGGTAGGGGTCTGGATGGGGAGCAACAGGCTTCAACTGAACCCTGGTAAGATGGAGTGGCTGTGGGTTAATGGCTCTTCCGTATCTGGGACATTGTCATCTCTGGTTCTGGATGGGGTTGCACTGCTTTTGCCCTAAAATGTGTAGTGTGCTAATAAGGAACAAATATATTGCATTGGAACTCTTAAAGCTAATGCATTGCTGTTCTACAATTTCAAGGATGAGATGAGAAATCCCCACATTTAGCCACTTTCAAACATAATTCAGGGAAACAAATAAATTTCAAACCATGGTTAATGTTTCTTGCTTGTTTCCTGAAACCATGACTAGCACCAAGTTTGGTTTTCACTTTGAACAACAACAACAACAAAGAAAAACAGTTTCGCCTAGCTGAAAACAACCAGGAACCACAATCTTGCAGTTACACAAGAGTGCAATATATCCAATAATGTCCTTCATCATCATTCCCCAATATAAGACAGAAAATATGGCATTCATGTTGCAGCTGAACATCAGGAAAAACTTCCTAACATTTACAGTGGTTTGATTAAGAGAACATTTGCCTAGGTAAGTTGTGCATTTTCAGTCACTGTATATACTGAAGCAGAGACCAGGCAACTACCTTTTGGGAATACTTTAGATTCCTTGTTAAGCAGGGATTGACCTAATTGGCCTCTTCCAACTCTGATTTTTTAATGTTTACTCGTGAAGAAAATCCTTAACTATCAACATT
Source organism: Candoia aspera (assembly GCF_035149785.1). NCBI lineage: Eukaryota > Metazoa > Chordata > Lepidosauria > Squamata > Candoiidae > Candoia > Candoia aspera. The sequence continues at coordinate 32,435,418 of NC_086159.1, forward strand.
CCACTTCAATGTCCATTAGACTTTTTGTGTTTGCAAAACCTATTTTTAATTTTTTTTTCTTACTGTTCTTGGCTGTGGATGAATGATTAATAGCCTCATAATGGCTCCTTGAATGGCTTCTGCTAATTATCCCAGTATCATTTTCTATACTGTAAATTAGGGAAGTGTAATTGTAGAATTCCTCTTTTTTCTAAGATTTAACATTTTGTTATTAAAAATGAAGAGCAAAATGTATTTCAGTATTAAGACAAGAACAAAAATTGCCACTATGGTAGCTGATAGGTGATTTATTATTTAATACACCAACTGCAAGATCTTAGTAGTGTTTTGCCTGTCTGCCCTGATTCTGCAAATGCCTTTCCCTGAAAAAAATTTTGTTTTTAAGTGACTGTACTTAGGGACGTGGTGGCACTGCGGGTTAAACCGCTGAGCTGGCCGATCAGAAGGTCGGCGGTTCAAATCCGCGTGACGGGGTGAGCTCCCGTTGCTAGTCCCAGCTCCTGCCAACCTAGCAGTTTGACAACATGCAAATGTGAGTAGATTAATAGGTACCACTTCAGTGGGCAGGTAACGGCGTTCCATTTAGTCGTGCCGGCCACGTGACCACGGAAGTGTCTACGGACAAACGCCAGCTTTTCGGCTTTGAAACGGAGATGAGCACCGCCCCCTAGAGTCGGACATGACTGGACTTAATGTCAAGGGAAACCTTTACCCTTACCTTACAAGATAGAAAACACTGGTCTGGACTCAATAAAAATGTTATTAGATTCTCTATAAAAATTGATTAAACGAAAATGTTTGCACAAACATAATTCATATTCCCAAGAAATCAGGAAAAAATAATCTTCATTGAATATTAGGTGGAACCCAGTGCATAGTTACAACTGCATCATTTTTGTTTTGCATACATTAGAGTGGATAACATATCCAAATGTATTTATATGTGTGCATTTAAAGATAGATGAAATAGCATCCTAAAACAGGACTTTGCAAAGTAATGGAATATAGTATCCCTTCATTCTGGTATTCCTGGAGTTGGCCTTTGTAATGTACCATGAGAGAAAGTTCAAGATTCTTCCAGTTGCAGGCATCTTACATTTAGCGGATAGGCCTTAGCAGCATACACTCTTTGCATTATGTTGAACTATTTGTTTCCAGATGCTCTCAATCTTCATAGGAAAATTTAAAATCATAACTTGTACTACTTGCAAAGTATGTATTCTGGGAAGGCAGAGATTCAGAAATATTTCTGTGTTCTGTAGCAGAGTCATTTGATCTTATTTGTCCCTTTTTTCTGAAAAGGAATGCATGTGGGTGGGAATTAGTAATTTATGGTTTAAGAGGCAGCATAGTTCAAGGTGCTGACAAGTTGATTATTTAACTAATTAGTTCCCTTTTAATGTAAAAGAAAATGAATAGCGTTTCATTGTGACTGAAACAGGCATGTAAAAATGTGTTTAATAGTTGAAAAAAATCACAGAACTGGTAACTAAACTGTTCACTTACAACCATGGAAATTTAACTTTTCTTACTAGTAATAAACATAGAAGTTTAAAAGTTTTCAGTTTAAGAAAAAAAAAGCCCTCAGAAATTCACTATTACCCAAATGAAGGATAATCTATGTGAAATCACCTGTGGTTTTTGTTGTTGTTAAAGAGCAAGCAAATATTTTGATTGCTTACAACTATGCTTTCCTTTAGTTTTTCTGCACCAATCCTCTTCCTCTAGGACTGCAGAACTGGAGACGACCCTTTGGCTTCTTGGAAGGTGTTTAAGACAAGGCCTTTTCTCCAGGCATTAGGGCTGAGAGGTTAGAGGAGCTCAATGTATGTGTGTCTCTTGTGTGAGTTTGCTATACAGCTCGTCCTTGTTTAGTGACCACAATTGGGACTGGAAACTCAGTTGTTAAGCGAAGCAAATGCTAAGTGAAACGGCAACTGTGCTTATGATCTTTCTTTAGTTTTCCTTTGCTTTACAGACCTGCGAAGATCATAAATGCAAGGACTCGTTGCAAAGTTACTTTTCCATCACTGTTCTAACTGCAAATGGTTGCTGTATGAGGCAGTCGCTAAATGAGGACTACTTGTATGATGCCTTGGTCTTTATTTGTACTAGATTTTTTTTAACTTTGGTTATGGTAGTTCTTTTTATATTGTTTTTCTTGTGCACTGGTTGGTAGCTGCCCAGAGTTATGTATTTCAGATGGGCAAGCATATACATTTTCTAAATAAAATAAACAAACTTGTACCCTATGCAAGTTTAATAATACTCTGGTTTGTTGTGGTTAAACTGGCAAGGTAACTGTTGAATCTTGATCAACGTATTAAAACTAGACCTGCTGTCTTCTGTTTGTAAATGATAAATGATAAAATGGGAGTTCCCAGCCTTTTTGGATTTTGAAAGCATGGTGTCAGTAGTTCACAAAATGGCTGCCATGGGTCCAGCCTGCCACAAAATATATGTACCAGAAGGAAATGGGTGAGGATATTCACTTTTATCACTATGTTCAGAATACCTTTGTCTTTTTGGAGCAGGAGACGAAATACTGAATTGCAGTCTCTTGCCTTTTTCATGTTCTATTTATTTTATTTTCTAAGAATGGACCATGTACATCCCAAAGGCATTCTTTAATATAATAATAAAGCACACTTCCTTTATTTTACATTTAAAAATGCTAAAACATTAAAAATTGGGGTTGGGGCTTGTTGGAAGATTTTATACCAGAGACATGGGTCTACAGTATTTGGTTCCAAAGCAAAAAAGGTGCAATTGCTGTACTTACCCACAATGTTTTAAAGAAGCTGCACCTTTTCCTGGGCTCACAGTCTGCCAGGGTGTTCTAATACATGCGGCAAGTAAACCCACTCTCCCTAAAGCACCTTCTTTGTTTTGCATCTAAACCCTGAAGTACAAATCCTATAGTTCCTAAATAGTGCTTGTTTGGGGCAGCAGAGTAGTGGGATATTTTGAGTAGCGATGCCAATGGCAGCAACAGAACTAATTTCTTGGTCAGCCAATAACAACTGTCTTTTCTCCAACATGACTTGGATACTGAACTGTTTGTGGATGAAAATCAGTTGGAATTCTCTGGTTTAACAACTCGTGTATATTTCTGTTAATAGACTTAATTTTTCATTTATATAAGAGAAGACTTACCAGGCAGCAAACCTGTTAAAATCTGTGGTAACAACTATCTTAATTAAAATGGAATTCTTCAGATTACCTAGCAGAATTGAGAAAGTGTGTTCAATCACGTGGTAAATGTCTATGCCATCTGTTACGAATGACTGCCTGGCTGATATTTGGTTGTTTATTTTGTATCCATGAAGCAGTGAGAGATTATGGGAAAATGGGAGGTGAGGTGCTTGGTTTATCTGAGACGAGGCAACTCAGTCCAGATATGAGAGAGGTGGAAAGAAAAACTGTTTCAAACATACTCCGCTTTAATTAACTCAGTATAACTGAGGCTGGGAATCTACCCATACAGTTTTCAAGATTCTGTATTTAGCCCAGACAGCATTAAAGATAGCTTCAGGAAATCCATGTTGTTCTTGCTTCATTGATTTTGCCGGCTATGTGGAGCTTGAAAAAATGACAGGCTATCTTGGGGGAGCAAACTCTGTGGTTTCTGCCATTTCAGTTTTCTGCTGTCAACTATTTATTTCTAAAATAACTAGTCCTGCCTTAGGCATGAAGGTGACTTTGGGCCAGTCACTGTCTCTCAGCCCACGACATCAAGCTTGGGTGACAAGCCAGTCGGTTAATTCCTGTTAAAACCAATGGATCAACATTTGGTTGATCTGGAAAAAAAAGCAGACCCTATACCTGCAGGAAAAATGCTAGGAAGAAAAAAAAATCTATTCCTAAAATGCAGATAGGACTTTTCTTGATGCTTCAATAATGGTTTAGACATGCAGTATGAATGTCAGATGAGACTAATGTGTATACTCATTTTACGCTCTCAGTTTTCCCTTTTTCCAGCATTAACCATGGCATAGTGTTATGTTGCAATGGTGGTTAATATTAACTATGATTAGTTTTAATTGACTTTTGGAAATCAGCTTAAATCCTGGCTTCAAACTGCTCAGTGCAGGTGAAACATTGGACTATTATTAATGTTGAAAATGGGGGATAATTCACACTAAACTGAGAAAAATAGTGGCAGAAGTATGCAATAATACACAGCATTCCAAATCTTAATTATTGTTAACAGAACATGGAATATTTTGCCTCTTCAAAATTATTGTTTCAGAAGTCTGAATTGTTTTTTGTTTTTTAAGACTTAGCATGTAACTTTTTCTGAATGTAAGACTTTAAACTTCAAAACATCTGGAACTTGATGGGGGCGGTGTTTCAAGGACAAATGGTATATCTTCAAAATAGAGTCTTACACCAAATTAATCACCTGTTTCTGCTACTTCATCAATTCTACACTTGATGGCTAAGAGCAGGATATTTGACATTATTGTTAAAGGACAAGCTTATACTTTAACAAACTGAGTTAATGTATATAAAGAAAACAAAATGATTTCTGTTCTTAGTTATTCCCTGGGACTTCCGAAGGTCAAATTGTTCCAAGCAGAAATGAAGGATAATACACGAGGGAAAGGAGATACTGTGCTGTGCATGTAGCTGCATCAAATGCTTTTGCACACAGCCCTAAAACCTACTTTTGCACACGACTCTTAACAATTCAGTCAACCAAAGAGGGAAAAAAGAACCCTAACGACTGTTGCTGTGATACCATTGGAGACAGATTACTTATATTCCCAGAGTGGTTATGAGTTGAACATTTCAAAGTATACTGTGTCAATTTCAACACCATTCCAGAGAGGTGTGGTCTTAAGTAGATTTAGCAGTTTTAATAAGAGGTAGAGTTAGATTCAGATTCATTTGCAGTGGGAATATAACTGAAATTGATATGGATCAAGTGCAATCTCCAGAATAAGTTTTTCAGCTTACCATTTTTCTGTTGCTTTGGTTAATAAAAAGAACCTAAGATACAGTTTGTCTCAGGAAATACCATTAAGGATTCCTACTAAATGATAGCATCCATATCTGTTTTCACCACACATACTGTACATCGAGACTGATCAGTAAACTGTGGAGTAGAAGACGTTCATATGTGGAGTAGAAGGTGTTCACAAACAAAAAGCAGATGCACTTCTCGAGAAGCAATTCTAGATAGTTGAGCATGTTTTGATATTGATAGCTTCTTGCATAGGCACTATGTGACTAGAATAGGACTTGGTTTATCAGAATAATATGTTTGGATAATATTTAAATCATGTTGATTCCATATCTAAACAGATAATAGGTTTGGATAGAGTGTAGTGACAATTCTGCTTTAAGGGTACAACCTGGACATCATACTGAAAGTGTGAACAAAACCCAATTATTATACTAGTACAACAGGATAAAAATTGATATGCAAATAGCACATTTTCAGTGTGCAATTTTTAAATACAAAAATGTCGAATACTTTTTTAAAAAGGGTAACTATAGACTCAATTTAGTCCTAATCTTTGTCTGCAAATCTTTTCATTACCAGAGCAGGATGGAACTCATCTCTTTGACACAGAAGAATCTATTGAAAGACTCCAGAGCATAACATGTCTCTCAGATAATTGGTCCTTCTAGCACAACACTGTTCACACAAGAGTCTTCCCACACAATCAGTTTCTCTATATACTGTACATTCAAGGTGTGTCTGTTCCAGCTTATGATAATGAAAATTCCATTGTCCAGCATGAACAATAGGATAAAAGCATGAACTCCGGACATTTCAGCTTCTACGATTATAGAGTTAATATTACGGCACAGAGACACAATTTTCTTGGGCCAAACTAGATGCTAACTCATCATCAGAAAGTCTATCAAAATTGGGGGATGGAATGAAGAGAGACTTAACCTATTTCTACATATTTCTAATTACAAAACAAATCACCCAGCAATCCTTTCAAAAAAGCTTTCATTAGCACCACCAGAGACTTAAATCTCTTCATATATGCAGTGTTACCTTAACAAATAAGGCTTGACTACCATTATACTTTTAATGGACATACTTTCAAGTAGTTTATTAATCATATTTATATAGCCACCCATCTCACAAAAAGTGACTCAGCGGCATACAACAATTAAATAAAACTGCAAACAAATCATAAAAGATATTAAAAATATCAAGAATTTTAAAATTTTTGTTCAGGGTCGTCATACCCAGTTGAAGTATTTTTAAAGTATATCTTCAGTCACATCACTATATATCTGAACATTGTAGAAGTAAAGGAGTTCTACTAAAGTTATAAAAACTGCTGAAAGAACCTAACTGCGCAACTTCTATTTGGTAAGATTTGATGAAGAAAATGCCATACCAATGCACCATGCCTTATCCATAATGCAAAAATAGATGGTAGTAGCTTATGTCCTATTTGTAGTTAGTTGCAACACAGTTTGATAACTTCACAACAGAAACGTAATTGAGGATAACAAGCAGCATTTATTTTAGTAATTAGGTCACATGGTAGAAAAAGCATTGAATAAAATGCTTTCTGGCCTCTTTATATAATCTCCCTCAGAAAAGCAATGTAGTTACTTGAAAGCTACAAAGATGTAAAGTATGCATATTTAAGTTTTACTTTTTCATTAAGGTAATTTACAGAAAAAAGTTGAAATTTTGTTTCGCAAGGCTTATTTTCTTGTAAGAATAGTACATGGCTCCTGCCCAGTCTCTTAAAGATACTTCCCCTTTTGTTAACTATGCATGGCAGAGGAGAGTCAGCAAATGACTCATCACTTAAATATGCACCGAGGAGGAGGGGAAGCAACATGCAGAGTGTTTTCACATTTTGGAGCAACACAATTTGAATACGATTCCTGTGCAAGGAAAACCTTTATATGTAAATTCAAAGTGATTTGTGGCAGAGGGTTTTTTTGCACTCAGTGAAATGCACTATTTCTATTTTCACTGAGCTACCTATGATTCCTCTTCTATCTTCAACTTGTACCTAGAAACCATAACTGCAAATTTACGAACATTTATTGTTTTTATTCTCAGAATCATGGTTATGGATCCTTATAACTAGATTCTTTTCCCTGAGTGTGCATATGTGTGTAACACCTCAAAAATATAAAGTAGGCTTGTCACCACAAACATGGTTTTTAATTATTTTTCTACTGTACATAATTTTCATATTGTATATGTAGTGCTTTGGTGAGAAATTGGAACTTCACAAAATATCTCCCACCCACTCCCGTTTGTTTATTTATTTTTTTACTAATTTACTCAAAGCTACTGTATATAATTCTGGAAACAATTGCATTGTGAATAAAACAATAAAAACTGATCAGAATGCCAAATAAGATATTTTAATCAAATACAGATGTTTCAGCCATAGTTCATTTTAGCGTTCCCAAAGAACAAAACCCAGAGGGGGGAGCATCACAGGAAGCCAAGCCCTCAGCTTTTCCTTTGCAGAACTTCTCCCCCTAGTTCTCCTGCTGCCAGTGAATCAGAGGCCTGTAGCAGGAGGTGCAGAAGATTGATTTGCCTACCTGCTAGCAGCAGCTTAGTTCCTTTTCTCCCCTCCTAGGATAACAGGAAGAGGGCTAGGCTTCAGTGTAAATTCTCCTGCCATGCCAGGTGTTTGCCCTCTAAAAATAGCTGTTGAAAACTAGAGTTCTGCACTAGAATCAGATATGATGGCAGTTGTGTTAGGCAAAATAGCATATAGGTTGTGATGAATATATGGACTTACAATCACAGTTACCCCTTAAATATACATTAGTGGTTCTTTAAAAATAATTCATTTCAATTCCCAGTTAGTTCAAGAACCTATTATAAGAATCAGTGGCCTTGGGACTAATTCCAATTTCTTCTACACACAATGAGAACATATTCAACCATCTTCTTGTTTACCCATAAACTTCTCCATGCTGCTAGAATGATTACCTACCTCAAATTTTCAATGCTGCTGCACTCTGCATTGTTGAATTTTGCAGCCTGAGAGCTACAGATAATGTCCATAAAGAGAACTAACTTTTAATAAATAACTATGCACAGCTTGCCTTGTAGGTCAAAGATTCATGAGGACAAGATTCCACAAAAATGTATTTAGCCAAGAGGGTAGCTGAACCACTACTGCTTGGAGCCTGTTTCATTCACCTTTCTCCCATCATGTCACTTTAAAACAGCAAGCATCCTTCCTGCAATGGTTTCTCTTCAGATCTGGAAGTGAACTGAAGTTTTGATAAACTGAAAATGTGTATACCTGTCTCCATATCAGTTATATGTCTTAACTGATAACATTCAATATGGATTCTTTGAACCTTATTTTAAACTTTTATTTAGTCCAAAAAATTTAGTCTAAATAATTATTCAACAAATACCTTAAATAATTATTCAACAAATACCTTAAATAATTATTCAACAAATACCTTAAATAATTATTCAACAAATACCTTAAATAATTATTCAATTAATACCTTAAATAATTATTCAGATCCTGTTTCAGTATTTTCCAGGTAAAGAAAGGGGTCCATCAAAGATTGATTAAAGTTAAGGTCTGGATTGACTACTTGGTGGAAATAGAAACAGGTTTTGTCAAAATTCTGCCTTCGTGCAATTCACCTGCTTTGCTGTGTGACAGCCACCCCATGGGGTCAAGGCAGGGCTCCGCAGCTGAGATGTGTAATGGCCTGTTAGAAACTCTCCTGGTTGCTCATACTGGGAGTAGGATGGGCATAAAGATTCACTTTCATTTGTTAAAATGCGAACATGGATGGCCAATTGAGATGCCTAGTGTTTCTTGCTGAACCTTTACACAAGTCTATTTAGTTCAGCCAATGTCCCTTACGCAATTAAGTCCCGTAAGGCATGGGAAGGGGCATTTTAAGGATGGGGCAGTTTGAAAAAAGGACCTAACAGAAGAAGAAGAGATCAAAAGGTGGCAAGAATATACGAAAGACCTGTATAGGAAGGATAACAATATCGAGGATAGTTTTGACAGTGTGGTCAGTGAGCTAGAGCCAGACATCCTGAAGAGTGAGGTTGAATGGGCCTTAAGAAGCATTGCTAATAACAAGGCAGCAGGAGATGATGGTATCCCAGCTGAATTGTTCAATATCTTGCGAGATGATGCTGTCAAGGTAATGCATGCTATATGCCAGCAAATTTGGAAAAAACAAGAATGGCCATCAGACTGGAAAAAGTCAACTTATATCCCCATACCAAAAAAGGAAAACACTAAAGAATATTCAAACTATTGAACAGTGGCACTCATTTCACATGCCAGTAAGGTAATGCTCAAGATCCTGCAAGGTAGACTTCAGCAATTCACGGAGCGAGAATTGCCAGATGTACAAGCTGGGTTTACAAAATGCAGAGGAACTAGGGACCAAATTGCCGATATCTGCTGGATAATAGAAAAAGCCAGGGAGTTTCAGAAAAACATCTATTTCTGTTTTATTGACTATTCTAAAGCCTTTGACTGTGTGGACCATAACAAATTGTGGCAAGTTCTTAGTGGTATGGGGATACCAAGTCATCTTGTCTGCCTCCTGAGGAATCTGTATAATGACCAAGTAGCAACAGTAAGAACAGACCACGGAACAACAGACTGGTTTAAGATTGGGAAAGGATTATGGCAGGGCTGTATACTCTCACCCTACCTATTCAACTTGTATGCAGAACACATCATGCGATGTGCTGGGCTTGAGGAATCCAAGGCTGGAGTTAAAATTGCTGGAAGAAACATTAACAATCTCAGATATGCAGATGATACCACTTTGATGGCTGAAAGCGAAGAGGAACTGAGGAGCCTTATGATGAAGGTGAAAGAAGAAAGTGCAAGAGCTGGCTTGCAGCTAAACCTGAAAAAAACCAAGATTATGGCAACCAGCTTGATTGATAACTGGCAAATAGAGGGAGAAAATGTAGAGGCAGTGAAAGACTTTGTATTTCTAGGTGCAAAGATTACTGCAGATGCTGACAGCAGCCAGGAAATCAGAAGATGTTTAATCCTTGGGAGAAGAGCAATGACAAATCTCAATAAAATAGTCAAGAGCAGAGACATCACACTAACAACAGAGGTCTGCATAGTTAAAGCAATGGTATTCCCAGTAGTAACATATGGCTGCGAGAGCTGGACCGTAAGGAAGGCTGAGAGAAGGAAGATAGATGCTTTTGAACTGTGGTGCTGGAGGAAAATTCTGAGAGTGTCTTGGACTGCAAGAAAATCAAACCAGTCCATACTCCAGGAGATAAAGCCAGACTGCTCACTTGAGGGAATGATATTAAAGGCAAAACTGAAGTACTTTGGCCACATAATGAGAAGACAGGACACCCTGGAGAAGATGCTGATGCTAGGGAGAGTGGAAGGCAAAAGGAAGAGGGGCCGACCAAGGGCAAGATGGATAGATGATATTCTAGAGGTGACGGACTCATCCCTGGAGGAGCTGGGGTTGTTGATGACCAACAGGAAGCTCTGGTGTGGGCTGGTCCATGAAGTCACGAAGAGTCAGAAGCGATTGAATGAATAAATAGCAAGTTTGAAAATCAGGATTTAAAGCTTTTCACCTGTGAGAGACTAGGGAAGGAAAATAAAAAGATAGCAGAACTTCCAGGAAAAAAAACCCTGGTAAACAACACTAACAATTCTTACCTTGGGCAATAGTGTACAATAGTGGCTTCTTCACTATTTATTTATTTATCATCCCACCGTTATTATTTATTTATTTATTTAATAACTCAAGGCAGCGAACATACCTAATACTCCTTCCTCCTCCTATTTTCCCCACAGCAACAACCCTGTGAGGTGAGTTGGACTGAGAGAGAGTGACTGGCCCAAGGTCACCCAGCCAGCTTTCATGCCTAAGGCAGGACTAGAACTCTCAGACTCCTGGTTTAATTAATTAATTAATCAAATTTATAATTTAATTATAATTTATATATATAATATACTTTATATATTTATATATATATATATATATATATATATATTGTTGTTTATTCGTTTAGTCGCTTCCGACTCTTCGTGACTTCATGGACCAGCCCACGCCAGAGCTTCCTGTCGGTCGTCAACACCCCGAGCTCCCTCAGGGACGAGTCCGTCACCTCTAGAATATCATCCATCCACCTTGCCCTTGGTCGGCCCCTCTTCCTTTTGCCTTCCACTCTCCCTAGCATCAGCATCTTCTCCAGGCTGTCCTGTCTTCTCATTATGTGGCCAAAGTATTTCAGTTTTGCCTTTAATATCATTCCCTCAAGTGAGCAGTCTGGCTTGATTTCCTGGAGGATGGACTGGTTTGATCTTCTTGCAGTCCAAGGCACTCTCAGAATTTTCCTCCAACACCACAGTTCAAAAGCATCGATCTTCCTTCGCTCAGCCTTCCTTATGGTCCAGCTCTCGCAGCCATATGTTACTACGGGGAACACCATTGCTTTAACTATGCGGACCTTTGTTGTCAGTGTGATGTCTCTGCTCTTAACTATTTTATCGAGATTTGTCATTGCTCTTCTTCCAAGGATTAAGCGTCTTCTGATTTCCTGACTGCAGTCAGCATCTGCAGTAATCTTCGCACCTAGAAATACAAAGTCTTTCACTGCTTCTACATTTTCTCCCTCTATTTGCCAGTTATCAATCAAGCTGGTTGCCATAATCTTGGTTTTTTTGAGGTTTAGCTGCAAACCAGCTTTTGCACTTTCTTCTTTCACCTTCATCATAAGGCTCCTCAGTTCCTCTTCGCTTTCAGCCATCAAAGTGGTATCTGCATATCTGAGATTGTTAATGTTTCTTCCAGAGATTTTAACTCCAGCCTTGGATTCCTCAAGGCCAGCTTGTCGCATGATGTGTTCTGCATACAAGTTGAATAGGTAGGGTGAGAGGATACAGCCCTGCCGTACTCCTTTCCCAATCTTAAACCAGTCTGTTGTTCCGTGGTCTGTTCTTACTGTTGCTACTTGGTCGTTATACAGATTCTTCAGGAGGCATACAAGATGACTTGGTATCCCCATACCACTAAGAACTTGCCACAATTTGTTATGGTCCACACAGTCAAAGGCTTTAGAATAGGCAATAAAACAGAAATAGATGTTTTTCTGAAACTCCCTGGCTTTTTCCATTATCCAGCGGATATTGGCAATTTGGTCTCTAGTTCCTCTGCCTTTTCTAAACCCAGCTTGTACATCTGGCAATTCTCGCTCCATGAACTGCTGAAGTCTACCTTGCAGGATCTTGAGCATTACCTTACTGGCATGTGAAATGAGTGCCACTGTTCGATAGTTTGAACATTCTTTAGTGTTTCCCTTTTTTGGTATGGGGATATAAGTTGATTTTTTCCAGTCTGATGGCCATTCTTGTGTTTTCCAAATTTGCTGGCATATAGCATGCATTACCTTGACAGCATCATCTTGCAAGATTTTGAACAGTTCAGCTGGGATGCCGTCGTCTCCTGTTGCCTTGTTATTAGCAATGCTTCTTAAGGCCCACTCAACCTCACTCTTCAGGATGTCTGGCTCTAGCTCACTGACCACATCGTCAAAGCTATCCCCGATATTGTTATCCTTCCTATACAGGTCTTCTGTATATTCTTGCCACCTTTTCTTGATCTCTTCTTCTTCTGTTAGGTCCTTGCCATCTTTGTTTTTGATCATACCCATTTTTGCCTGGAATTTACCTCCAATGTTTCTAATTTTCTGGAAGAGGTCTCTTGTCCTTCTTATTCTATTGTCTTCTTCCACTTCCGCGCATTGCTTGTTTAAAAATAATTCCTTATCTCTTCTGGCTAACCTCTGGAATGTTGCATTTAATTGGGCATATCTCCCCCTATCACTGTTGCCTTTTGCTTTCCTTCTTTCTTGGGCTACTTCTAGTGTCTCAGCAGACAGCCATTTTGCCTTCTTGGTTTTTTCTTTCTTTGGGATGTATTTTGTTGCCGCCTCCTGAACAATGCTGCCAACTTCTGTCCAGAGTTCTTCCGGGACCCTATCTACTAAGTCCAGTCCCTTAAATCTATTCTTCACCTCCACTGCATATTCCTTAGGAATATTAGTGAGCTCATATCTAGCTGATCTGTGGGTCTTCCCTAATCTCTTTAGTCTGATCCTAAATTGTGCAAGAAGAACTTCGTGATCTGAACTACAGTCAGCTCCAGGCCTTGTTTTTACCGACTGTACAGATGTCCGCCACCTTTGGCTGCAAAGGATGTAATCAATCTGATTTCGGTGTTGTCCATCTGGTGAAGTCCATGTATAAAGCCGTCTCTTAGGTTGTTGGAAGAGAGTGTTTGTTATGCAGAGTGAATTGTCTTGGCAAAATTCTATCAGCCTATGTCCTGCTTCATTTTGTTCTCCCAGGCCATACTTACCTGTAATTCCAGGTGTGATTTGACTGCCCACCTTAGCATTCCAGTCTCCCGTGATGAAAATAACATCTCTTTTAGGCGTGTTGTCCAGTAGGTGCTGCAGATCCTCATAGAACTGCTCTACTTCAGCTTCTTCAGCATTTGTGGTTGGGGCGTATATTTGGATCACTGTGATGTTAGATGGCTTGCTCTGAATTCGAATTGAGATCATTCTGTCGTTTTTTGGGTTGTATCCAAGCACTGCTTTAGCCACTTTACTATTAATTATGAAGGCTACTCCATTTCTTCTGTGGTCCTCTTGTCCACAGTAGTAGATCTGGTGGTCATTTGATGTGAAGTGGCCCATTCCAGTCCATTTCAGTTCACTGACGCCCAGAATGTCTATCTTTAATCTTGACATCTCACCAATAACCACATCCAATTTGCCCTGGCTCATAGATCTTACATTCCAGGTTCCGATGGTGTGTTGATCCTTAGAACATCGGATTCGCCGTTCACCACCAGCACCGTCGGCCGCTAGCCGTCCTTTCGGCTTTGAGCTAGCTGCGTCATCACGTCTGGGGCTAGTTGAGCTCATCCTCTGTTCCTCCCCAGTAGCATTTTGACCATCTTCCGACCTGGGGGTCTCACCTTCCGATGGTATACCGACATATCTCTGGTTGTACTGATCCATTTAGTTTTCACGGCAAGAATACTGGGGTGGGTTGCCATTACCTTCCCCAGGGATCGCATTTAGTCTGACCTCTCTGTCATGACCTTCCCGTCTTGGGTGGCCCTTCACGGTTTAGCTCATGGCATCATTGAGGTGCTCAAGCTCCAGCACCACGACAAGGTAACGATCCTTTGCTGAAGATATATATATATAATTATAATAAATTGCATTAAATTAATTACTAGCCCATAATTAATTCTGTTTCAAAACTATTTCATTTAAACGATCCACTCTTTGTGTTCTAGAATCCACTCTGCACCTCTATTCTCACACCAGAGTCTGTGTGAGACAGCTGAGCTAATTTCCAACTCAACTGTGATGTATCTATAATGGGAAAAAACAACCACCCTTCTCTTTACAATGGAGAAGTCTGATTTCCCACAGGTAGAAGCTCCTGTTGTACCCCTCTTCCCAGCCCCATATTTCAGCTGATTTAACATTCTGTTGGCTGATCCTTAAAAGGGAAAAGTGTCTTCTTGGCTTTAAGGGTACCTCTATCAACAGCAATCACTGAGGGTTTTTCTTCTTCTTTTTTTTGCATATGACCAGACACAGCTCTCTGCTGATTCTATTTTAAAACACAACAAGGATTAATGTTGGCTGTTTCAATTCTTTGCAGATTTGTGTAACTGTTCCTGGGGAAAAGAACTTCAAATCTCATAGTAACCGTATCTCTCTCTTATTATTTAAAGCAATCATGTCCTTTTTCAGGATTCCGTGTGAACCGGAAAAAGACATAGCTACTTTAATGAATAGCAGAGAACTGCTGTTCTTGTGTGAAGCCTAAAGCATTTTTTTCTTATTTTTTTTTTCTCTCAAAATTATTTTTGAAGCATGAAGAGCTTAGCTTATGCTAATGCAAAGTTGCTTAGCAAATGGAACTGGATTTCTGTCAGTTTCCTCCTTTGGTTCAGCAGAGGCCCACTTTCATACAACATTTCAAAAGGCTTGAGGGAAACGCTTATATGCATACATGTATATTTGGATGATGGAGGATAGTGCTTTATTAATTTTTCTCTTTCACTTTTGAAAGGAGTAGGAGAAAAAACCCAAAGAATCTTGTCCCTGTTGTAAATACTGTACAGGCTACAGGTAGTCCTTGCTTAATGACTGTTCTGTTTAACGACTGTTCGAAGTTATTGCAGTGCTGAAAAAGTAATTTTATGACCAGTCCTCACACTTACAACTGTCACAGCATCCCCATGGTCATGTGATCAAGATTCAGGTGCTTTGCACCCAGCAGGCATTCACAACCATCACAGCGTCCTGCAGTCACGTGATTGTCATTTGTGCACTTCAGAGCCAGCTTCTGACAAGCAAAATCAATGGAGAAGTCAGCAGTAAAATTGCAAGTCACGGTCACGGCATGTGACTGCGAGTGATTCACTTAACGACCACATTAGTGACAGAGTTGCTGGTCCTAATTGTGGTGGTTAAGCGAGGACTACCTATATATCTTCTGTCCTCTCTGTCCACTGCAGTAGCATGCAACAATGTAACAGTTTCTGAGACAATAGTTCTTGGGTGCAAAATTTACCATTACAACTAACAATAGGCTTTCAAATCCGACAGAAGAATAATGGCTTGGTGGCTATTCATTATAACCACTATTCAGATTTTTTAAAAATGGCAAATGACCAGAAAAATGCCTCAGTGTGTTTTAAAAACATGGATTGGAGGGTGGTGCTAGCAACTTATTTCTTTATGAGTAGGGAATAAAAGGATTTTTGTTGCTCCAGGACTTGTGGTACTTTTGGCATGGCACTGATTTTTATGGGTTTTTTTGCAGACTTCTAATGGTCATCTGAAGGGAGAACACTAATTAACTCTGGATTTTTCTGTGCTGTAAAGGGAAGATGATCACAAGGCTTCAAAATAACAGTTAAGGGATAGAAAATTTCCACAATTTATTTAAAAGATCCACAGACTTATATCTAACAGCTCTTATATAGAACAAAACATTTATATATGTCCCTGAATAGTCTTAGCGTTAGCCCTGTTCTTAAGATGGGACAGGATCACTATTTATATTCACAACTCAACAGGTCTGGTTTTTTTTATTTCAGAAAATCTGCCACTTCTATAGCAGAATAGAAAAGAAGTAGAAAACATGCAATAAAATTAGTGTCAACAACATAGCACCTAAGTCCATGATGGGCATCCATCACCAGTACAAATAATTCCCAGAAAACTGGCAAACGTCAGACTGTCAAATTTTGAGGAAATTATAGCAATCACAAGATCATAGTGAATCCATAGAAATCTTGCACTATTCCACTATCACATGATATTTAACATTTTTTAAGGTAACGGAGCCATCACATGATATTGTGTGATGTTGCATAGAGCCTGAAAAAATTGCCAACTGACTTAAACAATATAATAAATTAGAATATACTTTTGTTAATATCTCTGTAGGAAAAAATCAGTAGAGATAAGAGATCAGTAGTAACACATCCTATTTTTTCTGTTTACTTAGAAATTAATTCTACAGTGTTGAATAGGATGTACTTCCTAGTCATTAGGATTGCATTATTACACAGAAATCTTAATCGGGCTTAGTGGGACAGTGGCAAGATGGATCTACAAATTCATCCTTGGCTCTCCCAGCTACAAGCTGGGAAAGCAGTTACAATTTATTAGGAAATAAGAACTAATGAGTACTTATATGTTTTTTCCTTTGATGGAAAGCTTGGGGAAAATTGAATATGCTGGCTTCCAGGCTCAATCAACTGACAAGTCTAGTGGACATCAGCATGGGACAGGAAAAGACTAGCATTGCACTCTCCATTAGCAGACTTTATAGTGCAACGTATTATTGCTGCCTATGAGTTTCTATCCTGTACATCAGACACTGGTTGACTGGATTTAGAGTGTGTCTGAACATTTCAAATTGGTAAAACGTCAGCAATTCATTAATGTGAAATATTGCAGCTGCTATTGGGGTAATTAAAAACTAGCTTACTTGCAGAGATAACTATAGAGAAAACTCAGGATAAGCTCTGAAGCAGAAGTCTTATGCATGGAAGCGAAGTTTTAAAGAAAAGGCAGGGGAGATGGGTAGAAAAGTCAGCAAACTCCAAAGCAAATGGTAGCCTTAAAACAAAACAAAACAAACATCACACAGAAGTTAATGACAGAAGGTCTTTCTGCTCTTGGTAGAAAATAAGTAGACAAAAGAACTCCAGAAAAATAGAGAAATACAACTCATTTAAAAAGGAAGCAGGAAAGTCCTAGATTTAGCATACGAATGGAATAACCAAATAAATAATGGGATATAGATATCTAGTATTATTATTTTAAAATAATAATTTACTAAATTTATAAGTCACCAGGCTCCCAGCGATTCTTTATTGTTCTTTAAAAACAAACAACAATACAAAAACCACAAAAACAGCACAAAATTACAATGATAGCAAAGAAAACAAACCCAGAGGGGAACAGAAAGGAAGAAAGGGGCATCAGTCCTCCTTTCCAAATAATAATATGAAAAATGTATTCTTTATTTGTGCCTTTTGAATGTGTCATTTTATATCTGTTAAGGAAAGTTAACTTCAAGAAAAATGAATAATGCTTTACTAGCTTTGGTAGAAGTTACTGCAGCATTCTTTATGCTTATTAAACAGTTCTCATAATCAAACTTGAGCTATCTGCAATATTAATATACTGTAGTCTTTATCATCTAATGATTGGAGGCACTAGCAGGTATTTTTGAAAGATTCTTCATTCATAATGCCACTATTGTACAAAATGAATACTTACAAGATCAGGAGCAAATGCTTTTAGATCTGTGGTATCAGTTGGAAGTTCTATCTCATAGGTAACATATTTGTTTATAAACACTTTGCTAAAACTTGGATCTGAAATTAAGATAAATCATTTGAGGCAAATTGTCTGCCAGCAAATTAAACTTTCTCAATTATTACTTACATATATGATTCCTGTTAATTTTGGATACACCACTAATTTATCACATTCTTAAGAATACAATAGATGTAACTAATAGATGTGACTAGTAGTTTTTTTAAGTAACTTAAAATTATACATAGTAATATTTATTTCAAAGAAATATATTCAGATAAGAAATGAGTTAAAGCTGAATAAATTCTGGTTTTGGTCTTTGTTTGTGTGATAAAGATCTTAATGTAGAACCATAGAATTACAGAGTTGTAAGCCTTTGAGTCCAAATCTCATTTTACATTTGGGAATCCAAATTAAGGCTTCCATGACAGATTGCTCTCCAGCCTGCTTGAATACATTTAATAAAAAGAAGCTGACCACTTCTCTGCATAATCTTTCCTCTATTAAATTGATTGCCCCCCACTAATATTCAACTGAAATTGGCCTTCCTGCAATTTAAATTAATTATTCTATGCCCCCTGCCCCCCAGGGAACACAGATAAAGGCAAAGTGATGAGGCCACAGGAGAGCAAAGAGGTTGCCAAGACATGTTTGTGCTGTAGTTAGGTGCAAGTGAGGAAGGCTTTTAATATTAACAATTGGGAGGACTAAGCTGATGAAGTGGAAGTAGCAGGAACATCAGGTTGGTGTGGTTATGGTTACCTTATGATTTGAGGTTTGATGATGAATGGAGTATCTGCAAGTAAAACAGCAGCAGCCATGGATAGATTACATCATGTCAGACTGAGTTGAACTGTACTGATACAGCGCAAGTTGCTTCTGCTGTTCACAGAACTGGGACACCCTCTGTTGTACAACTAGATGTCAATTATGAGCACTGCGCTCACAATGCTCCAAGTGTAAAGTAGTGTGAAATAGCTTACTAATCAGTATGTCATGAGGTAGTTTGTCAAATGGTTTGCTGAAGTCAAGGTGTATTATCTGTGTAGCATTCCCACAATACATTAAGGAAGTTTCCCAACTTCCCATTCCCCAGATTAGTCTGTCAACATTTGTTCTTGACAAGTCCATTTTTTCTTTCATCACTTGGTTTATTTCCCAGACTCAAAGCATTTGTGTATAGAAAGCAAAGGTAATTAATGTTATAAGCTAATATCAGCCCTTTGGGATAGGCCAGAGCAGGAAACATACCACAAGAAATACTAGAACTCTATTTTTTATCTGGACCATAACAACAGAATCTTGAAAGCCTGACAGCATTTCTCCTTCCCTCCCATTTATATCAAAGAAAGTCAAGGCAGGGCAATCTTGAGTTTCTTTCTCATGCTTTCAGATTTTCACAGGTTAAGTTCATGTTTGACTAACAGTTGCCCCAAATCTTCTTCAGGGCCATCGTTGTATTCTTCTACAGCTAATGCTATTCCTTATTTTTTGTTTTTGATTGGTTTAATAGGCCCAGTTAATAGATTCTTGCTTCCTTCTTTAATGCACAAGGAAGGGATAATTGTCAGTGGACTTGACAAGTTCTGAAATCTGCCACATCCCTAATCAGCACTCCTGTCTAACAGAATACTTCAGAAGCCTATGAGTCCAGTTGGTGCATATTTCTGTTTCTTGGAATAGTAAATTAACAACTAACATGACTCTTCGTTTTGTTTCCCTTCAGGGTACAACTGTACCTCCAGGGATCCATCCTTCCTATCTCAACCCCAAAAAGTAAAGTGTAGCTGGCAGAGGCTGTACCAAGAATCATTGTTACTGATGCTTGGATAATGGTGGCATTTCACCCTCATTTACATTGGAGTTTTCTGATAGATGCCACATTGCTGCTGCTTTCTGCCTCTGCCCTCCTTTCCCACCATTCTCTTGTACATCTACTACTTGCTGTGGAGTTCAAGTAGGCCATGTATGATGCTGGCCTCACTTCTCCTGTCCTACTGTCTCCCCATCATCTGCTAGTGAGGAGTTGAGCTGTGATACAGATGGGGTGCAAGCATTCCCAGTTGCTTGCTGCCTGTCACATTGACATTCCCACACAGCAGCTTCCCTTCACCCATCCTAGAGAGACAGCAGGGCAAACAAGGCAAGGCTGGTGTTGTTCAGCGCATCTTTGCACTCTATAACTGTTAATTGGGGTGCAAGAGAATGGCAGGAAAGGAGACCAGATGGAGGAACTTTGCTGGGAGTGGAGTGTGCATCCCAATGTGAAGAAGGGTAGAATGCCATCTCTGCCCAAGTGGCAGGAACATGGATATATTCCTGGTGTGGTTCTGTCAGCCCCACTAGTGGCGAACTGACATGCTTTGGTCTGAACCGAGATACCACTGTGAGGCAGGGTGCAGGCTACACAAAATAACCTGGATGGCAACATGTGGCCTACAGGCTCCAAGTCTGGGACCCTGGTTTAGACTCTGTTTTTTCTCTCAGGGACTCAATTATTTGAGTTCTAAAAGTGTAGAATATCTGTGATGTTTCTTTACCCTGATTGCCACTCTCACTCACTAGGCTTGCTCCTTTGTTTCATCCTTATGGACAGTTGTTTCCTCTGTCAGTGTTGTGCTTCCTTTGTTTGGTATAATTCATCTTTTTTTTCTCCTACAAGCCACTTACTGCTTCAGTTTGGGACCTTTTCATTAAGCACAACTATCAGCTTGTTATATCCTAGACTTGTTTTCAGATAACTACACAAATATATCACAAGCACTGCAGATTGCAATTGCAGAATGATGCTCATTCACTACTGTTTTATAAGGCATTATTACTGTAGTAGAAAGGTTTAATATCTTGTTTCAGGTTCTCCAGTTCATCAAGTATTTATTATCTTTTAGAGGGAAAATGAGTTAGGGATTCCCCCTTAAACTCTCCCAATTCATTCTTATTAGCTGTCCTCATATGCAAAGCTACCTCAGAAACCTAAATTAGCTCCTGTTGTACAATCACATCTTAATTATATATACTCACAGAGGCTATGTTCATATTATGTACTTAATATCAGTTTATTTAACCCAATTTTCTAGTTTTGTTTGACACCCTGAACCATGAGCTAACCAGAGAACAAACTAGGCTAAAATGGTGGTGGCTTGTTTGTGGTTCATTACATTGTAGAAATAGAGTCCCAAGCTAAATTTATTTTTGGCTTCATATGATATGCAAATAGAGAATTCAGTCAATATACATTGTTTTAAGGTAAAACACTACATTTTGAAACTTTGGTTTATGTTGTTATAATTATGATGATGATGATGATGATGATAGTAATAGTATCCTCCCTTTATTTTGTACAAAGGCAGCCTATATAATGCTCCTGCTTCCTATTTTCTCCACAAGCAACAACTCTGTAAGTTAGGTAGAGATGAGAGAATGTATGAAACCCTTCTTTACAACATTGCAGTACAAGATTTATAGCTTGATCTTTGCAAGTGTTCTTTGTTTCTATGGAACCTATTTCCAAATAAGTGTCCATGGAAGTACAGGTAGTCCTCATTTACTGACCACAATTGAGACCAGCAACTCCATCATAAGGGATGTGGTTGTAAAGGGAAATGTCAAGTGACCACACCGACTTGTGATGTCAGTTCTGGCTGCAGTCATTAAGTGAATCACCCGCAGTCATTAAGCACGATGTCACATGACCACAGCTTGCGGCTTCTTGCAGTCTTCCCCATTGACTTTGTTGGAAGCCAGCCGTGAAGGTTGCAAATGGTGACCACATGATTGTGGGACAATGTGACTGTTGTAAATGCTCACTGGTTGGCAAGTGCCCAAATCATGATCATGTGACCATGGGGACGCTGCAATGGTCACAACTTTGAGAACCAGTCATAAATCTCCTTTTTAAGCACCATTGTAACTGCTGAACAAGTGGTCGATAATCAAGGTTACCTGTAATATTTTAGATTACAAAAGCAACCTGTTCACATTGTTTATTTCATAATTTATTTATATGTTAGATTTATATCCTGCCTTTTCTCTAGGCACTCAAGCCTTCCTATATCATATTCTGGCTGGGTGACCTTGGGCCAGTCATTCTCTCTCAGCCCAACTCACCTCACAGGGTTGTTGTGGGGAAAATAAGAGGAGGAAAGAGTATTAGGTATGTTGGCCGCCTTGAGTTACTTATAAAAATAATAAAGGGAGGATAAAAAAAATTAATATAAATAAATAAATAAATAAAGATTCCCTTCAGTTTTCCCACAACAGCCTTTGGGACAGGTTGGACTGAGAGATAGTGACTGGTCCAAAGTGACCCAGTGAGCTTCTATGTCTGCAGGTTGACTTCTACCTCAGTCTCCCTGGTCCAGGTCTAGCACTGTAATCAATACACCACACTGGACTTTATGTAAAGTGCATTAAGTAGCTACAAATCTGTAAAACTGCAAACTGTCAAGCCTCTGTCTTAACAACTTATTGTAACAAACTACAAGAAAGCCTTACTAGAATGAAGATATATACTATATTTGTAGCATTCCTCTGATCTACAGTATAAATCTAGAAAAATTAGATAAATTTAGTTTGGCATGACTTGTTATTTAAACATTTGTACTGGTATTTTTATATTTATAAAGTTTACAAGTTCTCTTTCTACATAGCATGGGGCTGGGTTCTTTGAGGAACCGCCTCTTCTCAGTCATATCTATTTGTCCCATCAGGTCTAGCAGGAAGGGCATGTTGTTGGTCCCGTCCATGAAGGAATGTCATCTGACAGGACCCAGGATGAGACCCTTTTCTGCTGTGGCACCCAACCTTTGGGACATCAGTCCCCGAGGTCAGATTGGTCCTGACTTTGTTGGCCTTCTGGAAGGGCCTGAAAACATGGCTTTGCCATCTGGCTTGGGGATCTAGTAGTGGTGGTGTGGAGCCTGCAAAATGGCTGTATTGTTAGTGAGTGTGATTGCACTCTCCCACTTATGGCTTTTTTATTGTTTTAATGTTTTTAATGATTCTTGTGGTTATTTTTGGTTAATTTTTTTGTACTGTTTTATGTTTTTAACTTTGTACGCCACTCAGAGTCACATATGTGAGATGGGTGACTATATAAATTTACCAAATAAATAAAATGCTCACAGACTGTGCTTAATTGTATGTTCTAGAACCTATAACTGAGCAAATTCAAATTGACTACCTAATTGTTAGTTACCCCCATTTTACTACTCTTACTTATTTAGTTTCCATTCATCATAGTTTTCTATGCCACTTTCTTCAAGGAACTCTGGATCTATATATACTTTCAAATCAACAGTACAAGAAAGTGGAATCAAATTTCATCAGACAATTAAAAAACCATGGTTTACACTTTCATGACCCAACTATCTTTATGATATATTTGTTGTTTCACTGAAAGCATTGCTATACTTGTGGTCATTTTAAGTTAACACTTGTTTGTCCTCTGAAATATTTCTTTGGATTACATCTAGTCCATGGTTTAAGAGTAGTCTTGTGTGAATACCAGTGGTGTTTGCGAGGGTGTCAAAATCAGCAAAAAGGCAAATGGAGCACATTTTTGCAAGCCAGGCCCCTTTTGAATTTCCATGTGACATTGACATATGTGCAAAAAGGGAGGGCTTGGGTCCCAACACTGTCTACCATCATGTCTATTTTGACACTATTACCCTTCCCCCACTGATGCCACTGGTGAATATTTTTTTAGTATGAACAAACCATTGTGAGGTTATAATTCAATAAGAAGGAAAACAAAATAGAACTAATGACTGAAGATATGACAGGGATGCACAAAGTGGTGACTAAAGGTAAGTGCAGACCCCTCTTGGTGCTTATCATAATCTCCGGCCACTGAAGTTTCTATGCTTAAAAGAAACATTTAATTTTAAAAATGGGAAACTGGCATAGTATAAAGCAAGGTAAGAGTCTCCAGTACCATTGTTATTCCACAAATGTCTCAGGACCTCAAATAATGCGCAGCTGCAGACAGTACTATCTCTGGAAGTGTGCCCAGATGTCCAGACAAAAAGGCAAAAAATAATCAGAGACAGTATAGAGCATTCTGTGGGATGTGGGCATGGGGCATTCAGGTGCATCAATGATTTATAGCTCTAGGCAACCACTTGCAAGAATGTACATATTATATTCTTAACATACAAATGTGCTGTCCAGTTCAAAAAGGCTGAGGTCTTTAGATATATCATAATATTGAAGCAAAGAATCAATGAGTAGGAGGGATAGCATTTATCTCCTGTCTCCTGAATTTATCCTTCAAATTTTTCCTGATATTTGATATTTTCCCTGTATGATGAAATAGAAACATTCTACTAAAGCAAGTAAACGGTTACTGTAACTGGGACTTCCTCAAAGACACTGCTAAGCATAATGGAAGAAATCTTAGAGACAGAAATAGGAGAGAGAGAGTTCACAAAGTGTGGGGTGGGGGTGGGGGATGAGTCCATCAATGTTTATTAAAAGAGAGGTAACCCTGGTAGCTTAGTAAACTATATTTCTGTAAATAAGCATAGATATTTATTGATGTTTTCTAAGCTGAGACAACTTACATTAATTCTTCATCCAATATTATTGGTAAATAAACTTTTAATTGTTTATAATCAACTGGCCCTCTGAATAAATGACAGACAGAATACAATAATCCACTCCCACACTTAAGGTGCTATGCTATCAGGGTATGAGAGAAGATAACATCAATATAAGAACTTGTATGGTTATTTTGTGGTGATACCAGCAAGATTTTAAATTGTACTAGACAATCCATGACCCATTGGGTCACTGTTTCAGAGTCACTTGCAAGATGGGCAGTGTAGAAATATGAGAAATAAATAAATACTTGCCTAAAAAGATCAACAGAATGACTATGGGTAGGCAAAACATTGGGAGCGGGAGCGATTTCCGACTTCCTGCCAGCTTTCCCATTGAAGGTGGCAGGGAGCGTCGGAAATCATGATCATGTGACTGCAGCTGACTGTGGCCATGCAGCAAGTGGCCACAACTTTGCCAATACAACTGGTGTGAAAATCTTTGAATTTCAATTACATGGGAATAATGTGTCCTGGATTTTGTACGCATTCTTTAAATTAGCCGATTTGAGGTACCTTATTCAAAAATCGTTGCACTATGATGCACTGTTTGGGCTAATTGAAGGTTACAGACAGGAGAGTTTTAGTAGTATATAGATCTATCTATCTATCTATCTATCTATCTATCTATCTATCTATCTATCTATCAAATTTAGCCACCAAATTTATCCCAAAACAAACGTAAAAGAAATTATGTCATTTCTAACCCAGTAAATCCAGTTCTGCCATTCCCTCTAGCTGGGTTTGGAAACTAGAATAAAGACCTTTCCCCCTGTGTGCCTAACACCACAGCCTTGGATTCAGAGGGAGAAAGGTGCCCTGGACCTCACATGAATGGACATGTACCATCTAAAGCAGCTCTTTGAGCCAAATTTATCTTTCCCTGGGATTGCTTTGCTGTTGCAGAGAGCAGGAGATGATGCAACTGCTTGAAAGAGTTGCTGTCAGGTGCTAGGTAAGCACCCCAGCACCCCAGCATGCTCCAAAACCCCTCAGCCTTTGGAATCCAAAACATTGCACAGCCCTGCTTACTGTAGCGCATACATGCCCTTGCAGGGTCTTTATTTCATTTCCTCCCCAGTCCACGAGTGAGACAGATTTACAGTATTACCATATACCGTACAGTATTACAGTATTACCTCTACTAGGTTAAAATAGTATTTTTCCTCTTTTTTTTTTGATACTGTCCAAGGCAGCTTCCAGATGCAGAAAATCTGTTAGGCTTTCTCATCTTGAAGAAGACAAATGCATGTACAGGCTTGAAACAGGTGATAGAGGCAGGTGAGACTGGCAGTAAGGACAGCTAATTTCATACTGGAATAGTTTTCTGCTGGCTTATGGATGAGTCAGTAGCCCTTCAACTCAGCACAGGGGAAAGGACACCTGAGAGGGCATGTCCAGGGAGAACTGGAAGGGCTAAACCACTCCTCCCACTCACTGATTCTCCCCTAGTTCTGCATTCGTCTTACCATCAAATATGAAATAGGAACATATGTTTATCAAAGCCAGTTTGGTCTAGTGGTTAAGGCAATGGGCTAGAAACCAGGAGACTGTGAGTTCTAGTCCCGCCTTACACATGAAAGCCAGCTGGGTGACCTTGGGCCATTCTCTCTCTCTCAGCCCAACTCACAGGGTTGCTGCTGTTGTGGGGAAAATAGGAGGAGGAAGGAGTATTAGGTATGTTCACCGCCTTGAGTTATTTCTAAAAATAATAAAGGCAGGATAGAAAATAAAATTAGTATGTTCAGTATTTGAAATAGTTCTACAATCTGTGTGATAATGCTTTATTCCTTCATAATGTGAAATTAATGTGGAAACGCTAGTTTATAACAGGGCAAGGCTAAGGGTCACACACAGAAGCCCAAACTCTGTTGGCTGCAACCTGGCAGGGGAGCAGCAAAGGCAGAGACATTTACTTTTCTGTCCACTTTCTGGCTATTAATTTCCTTTCTGATGTATTAGAAAGAAATTACGTAGAGCTGGTCTAAATTAAACCAGCTCCTTAGACAAGGATCAAGGAAATGGATTGGGAAAACTTTATATACTGACACCTCCACCACCACCACCACCACCATTTCTTTTGTGAGAATCCCCAAACTGGAATTTTCTGACCTCAAAAAATACCAGACTTGGATACTGGCAGGGGGAGGTGAAATTCAATGTTACATTTATTTCTCTGAAATTGGAGTCTGTTTCCCATCTCAGAGATGGAACTTGACGAATCTTATGGCCTTTATATACGCTTTTTGAAAAGTATGATACGAACCTATCAGTTATGAATTTTTTTGTTTAAAATTAAGTTTGCTCTTCTCTGAGGTCCAGTTTGCTGGAGGTGAAT
The DNA here is from genome assembly GCF_035149785.1 of Candoia aspera. Taxonomy (NCBI): domain Eukaryota; kingdom Metazoa; phylum Chordata; class Lepidosauria; order Squamata; family Candoiidae; genus Candoia; species Candoia aspera. The sequence continues at coordinate 32,462,227 of NC_086159.1, forward strand.
TAATTTTTCCATTGTTGTGGGCAACTGCTAAACCCTTGTAAACATTCATGACTAAGAAAGTAAAACAAACTAATTTTCATGAAATAATTACCTTAGTACCATAACATATTGTTATAAAATATGTAGTATTTTCAGCCAGAATTATGTGCTACCATCCAGTACACACTGTGCTGTTTTTATATTGGTAGTAATGTAGCCCTCTATATACCAGATTCATTTCTTGTTTTGTAGACACATTTCTGGTGCCTGTTGTAATAAGACCTTTGTTCTGCACATGGATATTCTGCTTTTCTCAATACTGGAAAATCTCACCTAGTTAGGTTTAATCTCACTTTTAAGTTATGGGAGGAGTTGTGCAGTCGGAGTGCTGTTCACACACATTTATATGCATATTATGTTTTGCGACCGTGACTGTTTTTTTCCTGTGGTTTTTTTGATGTTTGTGTTAGCACAGCACGTTTCTATTGTGAATGCATTTGAGACAAAAGAAGGCTGTTCCCCTCCCCCATGGCTGTCTCACATTGAATCTGTATTTACCGAAGAGCTGGCACCCCTCCCCCACATTCTGGTTCTACAGCAGCTGCTCTCAGGATATTTGAGAGGCCCCTTTTCCCCCTAAACCAGTTCTAGCTGGAGAGCAAAAAAACCCAGACTGGATTTCAAGTTGGAGCCTCTTTTACTGCAGGCAAAACCTCCAGTTTCATGTTACAAACCGGTCCACATCTTCCATTTAGCTCTGCTGCTAATGGCATTTGCTCTGGCTCCAGCCACATATTTTAACAGAGGACTGCGCTCTTGATGCTCTGAAAGTAATCCAGTCCAGAGATTCCAGTCAGCCCTGGTGCGGCAGAACCTCAGCCTAAACAACAGTTGATGTCTCATTCCAGCTCAGAAACCAGTCTCAGCTGGCTCAAACCAGCCTTGGCCGGATGGATTGGCAACTGAGTCTGAGCTGTCTCTTTTTTTTTCTTCCATGAATTTCCATTGCCCCACCCATATAGAAACAGCACAGAGAAAAAGCTTATTTCTATTTTTATGTTGGGATTCAGTGCTGGCCTTGAACTATTTCTACTACACCCTGTAGCAGGTGGGGGTGTCAAATCCTTCTCAGATCAAGGAAAACAAATTCAGAGAGTCCTCCACCCCCACCCCAATTATATTTTTGTGACAAGAGAGAAAACTTGCCTATTTTTTTCTCTCCAAAATCTTTGCAAGAGGAGGGCATGGATGAGCTTCCCTTTTCACAGGGCCCAAACATTTTGGGAATACCTTCCATTGATGAAAGGAGAAGAGACTGACCTGTTCGCTGGACCTTTTCTCAAATACAGGCAGTGCTGTTGTACCAGGGCCACCCTAGTTGTCTTACCATGGTTTTGATAGGGAGAAATGAAACATAATATCCCATATATTATGCACATCCCCATTGTGGACAATAGTGCCTTATATTGCCATTTCTCATCCTCCCCTTCACCTTGGTAATGACAGATTTACTAAAAGTTTTGGAAAGATTTCCCTATATATTGTGATAGAGCATGTTGCCCAGAAAAATCCAGTGCTGCCCCTCCTTTCCCCTGTAAACAACCCCAGTAGAAAGGATACAGTGCCCTCTTACCTTCCTTACCGAAGAAGAGGCAAAAGTGCTGTTCGTAGCAAAATACTCTGTAATGAGGCGGACTACAGCATCTGCTCTTTCACCTGATGACAGCAAATAACAACTATTCCTGCACAAGAAGCCTATCCAAGGACATCTCCCTGGTTCAGTAAGATATCTCTCTCTTGCTCTAACCAAAATGAATGTTACTTTCAGATCTTGCATCAAGGTACTGTAGAGTTAGGTACATTATTTACATAATTGATGATCATGATAACAATCACTTGATTTCATTGAAATGTAGATATCTTTTACATTATCAAAGGCCATAGCTGAGGTTGAAGGAAGCTAAAAATAACAGCCTTGGGAGATTTCCTCTATTTTATGCCCATAAGGAGCAGGCATACTCAATACTCAGGAATAGAAGGATGTTAAGACTAAGCACTCCAGTGCTGGGCTGCACAACTCCTGTCTGATGGCTTCTGTCTGATGGCCACCCAGGGTTTTACAGCCTAGATCTGGTAGCTGTAAATGAGGATAGGGGAATATCTGCCTCCCCACCACAAACTCCGCAATAGTTTTGACAGTAATTCTGGAATACTAAATTTTTTGACATGGAAAAACAATTTCAAATTAGCAACATTTGTTACAACTCCAGAACACATGACTCAACCCCAAGCTTTAACTGACATGCCCTCACAGGCTAAAAGGTAGGATCAGAAACTTATCTCTGTATAAATTTATCTCTGCTTCACCACCCTTTCAAACAATTAATGCTCATAGCACCGCTCTGAGGTAGGAATGGGTTACTACATGATGGTATTTAAGGAATGCTTCACTCACCTCTATGATGAAGATATTGAAGGAGGAATACTACAAGATATTGAGGTATAATACAGAATATAATTTGCATTATACATTAATCACATCAGGCAATCAGTTTAAACTTAAACCCTTATGTCCCTAAAGAGACAATAATGGGCAAAACACAGAAGCACTGTGTTCATGTTCATTCTATGTTCAAAGATACTTGGATATCCTCAGAATTATAGATGTAAATAATATTTTTATTAGAAAGGCTTTCCTTTTGTTTGTATGAAGAAAAATTCAATATTATTAACAACTTAATTCCTCATGATTTTAAGTATTTCAGAAATGGATTTCAGAAGTACAGGAAACAAAAATTCACTGTGGGATGGACTACTGTCTGGAAAGGATAGAAAATGGACATTAATTGTTAGGAAATTGTCAGAAATTAAAAGGTTTGGAAAACTAATTTTTCCTAATAGGGATGAGGAAAGAGAAATATAAATCTAGGAAACCCAAACAATTATTTATAGTATATAAATTTCATGAGGTTTGAAACAGCTTTTTGGTTTTGTTTCTAGTGTTTAACATTTATATGCCAACTTCTAGCAAATGTATTGATTTTATCAGAACAAAAGTATTTGTGTTGTTTTAATTAAATTGTAGGTTGTATTATGCAGATGTTGCACTGGATTATTTTTGTGCCCTCAAGAAACTATTTTTTGAAGTACAGATATAAAGTTTCCTTGACTGTCACATGATATGTCACTTTTAAACATGAAAAAGTCTGGCAAATCTTTAGAAAACTAGAAGTTTAATCTAATTCCAAAACATTGCTTGGTTTACTGCAAAAAGAAATTATATCTTTTTGTAACTTGAAACCACAATGCACGTGTCCCAGATGGTTTCATTTAAGAGGATAGTTTTCTGAAATGAAATCACTTCACTTTCCTGCTTTTGATTAAATTTATTTAATATATGTGTTTGTGTGTGTGTGTGTATTAGTGTGTGAACTTCACTCTGGAATGATTTCTGGAATAGTTAATGAAATAATTAATGAAATATATTAATCTTTTAGGATAATACAAATAATTTGACTTGCCCATTTTTTATTTTTCCTTCCCCATTTTATGTGGCTTTTCATATTTTGGGGATTATAGTTTAATAATCTCTTCTGTCCATATGTTATGCACCCTCCTCTCTCACAACCCCTTTACTGCAGAATAAGTCCAACACATCTACCAGATATTGATGTACATTTGCTAAGAAATTTAGTCAAACGTACCTTCCTTCTTGACTGATCCCCTCAGGTGGGCCCTGTCTAGGGGAGGAATACCTCTTAAGCAGTGGCAATTACAATTCCTTTCTGACAAGAGTCACATAACCAATTTTAACTCTCTGTGTGAGAGCCAGGCAGCTATATTTCTTGTCACCTGGTTCCAGTGCCTGAACATCTCTGTAGGATTTACGTGTACTCTTGCCAAGACTCAGGTGGCTCGTCTGAAAGCTTTTATTTCAATAGTAAAAAAGAAATAAGAAATTCAGCAATTACAGTAACTTACCATTTATGTAACATGTTCAGTTCTTCATATATAATCTCAGCAATTCAGTAGAATTATTTCCAAACTGAAAAGGGGGAATGAGGTCTAAAGTTTGAGTTTTTGGCTAATTTGAACTACAGAAGCAACAGCTCCTGTTTAGCTATTTTGTGATGCCAGAGTCTTCTCTGTTTTCCTGTACAGGTCTCAGTATTTTACATCTGAATTTATTATTGATACTTTGTATCTGCAATTTCTGCTTAAGATCTCTGAAAAAGGAGACGTGCACTTATTCTATCACATCTTTTGGTAATCAAATTGACATACTTGCAATTTTTCATTGGTCTCCTTTGATTGCATTGCATCAGTGTAAAATGAGATGTTTAAAAATTAGTTTAAAAGTAGCTGAAAATATTACTTCCAGAATATTTTAATGGAACAAAATAGGTCAATGGTAAGCCAGGATGAAACTGTTAAGTTATGTGTTAAATTCAGCTATGAAACATGGGGAGGTTGCCAAAAATAGTAAGATGAAAATATGCACAGCTTTTTAGAGAAAGAAGGCTAGATATTGGCAAATTTATAGACAAAGCAGGAGGAAAACTGACAGGATTTTGGGAGCAACCAATTCAGGAAAACTCTTATTTTAGGAGTAATAGTGTACATACTGTTGGATGTATCATTCCCATCAACCAAACTTTTAATTCCTGGTATAGAATAGAGGAGGGATCACTTGGTGTCCTACTTTCCATCTCTATTTTGCTGATGTTATGTACATAAAGGGTTAAAGGTGGAATAACCAAAGGCTGCCATTCTGTTTGGGCTGACCATGCTAATTACCTACAGTATTGTTTCCGGTGGCTCTGGAAAGTTCTGCTCCTTTTGACTTTGGTATACAGTAGATAATATAAATTCTTGCCTATTGTTCATGCCTCTCTCTTTCTCTGCTTTTGGTGGCCTTTTGTCCCATTTTTGTCAGTTAACTATTTTGGTGTTTGCTGATATTTAATAAACATCAAGCTACATTTTCTTTCAAAGAAAATATGCTTATTTCTATGGAGAAGCACCTAACACAGCTACTAATCTTAAAAAAAATTATCAACAAAACATGCAGATAAAGCATAAATTCATAATTCATATGAATTATGGATTAATATGTCAAAGGTATTTGGATGCAAAGCTTGTGCATATATCCTTGAAGAAAAAAAGGAATATTGTATATTAAATTGCAGAACCCAGTTAGGAATAATGCTAGGCTACCAGATAGGAGCAAAAGGCTACAGGGTTTTGGACTTAAAAATGGAAAAAGTAAACACATGCAATGCCACACATTTTAATAAAGGATAACTCTAGATGAGTGGCAATATTTACATACTAGTTCAAACCAGCCTAGTTTTACCAGTTGCATCTGGATCTACTCAGGAAGCTCACAAAAGGAAACAGCAAAGAACAATAACAATGAACATGACGTTGCACAGTCAGAAGAAATTACTGAAAATGAATCTGAGGAATCTGAGTACATCAGATTCAGAAGAGGCTGCTGACACACAATCAGACTCAAACCCAGAATCAGAATCACGAAGATCTCAACGATCTAATAAAATAATTCTATGTGAGAGATATACTGTACAACTAGATGAAGGATGTGCCTGATCCCAACTCATGGAAAGAAGTACAGGGACTCTAGCAACTGAAGTACAGAAATGCTGGGAAGCTGCATGGGAAGAAATTGAATCTTTGCATAAAAACAAAATACGGATTCTAACAAAACCAAAGGCAAGAAACCCGTGACTGTATCCCATTTTGCAAGTTAACTGTTTCGTTGTTTGCTGATTTAATATACCTCAAGCTACATTTTTGCTAGCTGAACTTAGTGGCATGTGTGCTTGCTCTGATCCAGATATTGGGACTAACTGGAGGTGCGCTAGGTACAAACTACACTGAAAATTACCCATGGTAATTTTCCAACAAATACTTCAAGTAATCAACAGGAGTGTGATATATTCTACATGGGCACACAGAACGAAATCATTGTCTCTGAAAGACATCAAAGATGCCTAGGAGAAATTGCACATTAAAAAGATTTTGGATGAAACTCCAGTGACGACGTGTTTATAATATATCAGTTCTAAAAATCTCTCACCTAAATAGATGGACCAAAGTGCTTGGGATAAAAATGAATATAAATATAAATATAGAGAATATATTGAAAAAAAGAAAAGCCAGGAAATGAATTAAATGTAATTGGCTTTGTGAACAACATTGAACGATGTTATGCTACAGTATATGTCCAATCAGTTAAAAAACCTGAGTGAAATAAACTCAATAAAATAACCATGGTTAGAAATTCCAGACATGAAAAATAATTTTGTACTGGGGACATAACAATTGCTTCAATCAAAATTGCAAGAATGACATGCAGTACAGATTCGTCAAATAGATAGATAGATAGATAGATAGATAGATAGATAGATAGATAGATAGATAGATAATCCAACCCTTAATGGTATCTTGGAGGAAAGTTATCCTTCAGATGGAAAATAAATGATAGATTGCTACTCTAGGAAAGTACTTTATAGAAATGTACAGAGGAATTAATTTTAAAAAATAGAACACTAGGAATTTAGGAGTCAATCATCTGGGAGACAGGCAAAGCTTACATAAGAGCACTTTTTATGAATCTCATAGCAAAACAGAAAAAGGAACAAAACAGAAAGCACAACTGAAAGAAAAAAGAAGAGAATTAGACAGATCCATGGGATCAACCCAAAGACAAAAGAGATGAAAGAATTGCAAAAAGTTAATTTACTCAAAATGGAAGAACTTCAAAAGAAGATAAAATTTGCTAAACAAAATCATTTTGAGGATGTGAATAAACCAGGAAAATTTTTGGCATACCACATCAGACAAGAAAGACAGACAATATTGGCAATAAAAAAAAGGAAACTAATTGTGTGGAAGAGCAGGCTGCTTAGAAAAATTGCAGGCACCTGTGCTGCCCTCTTCCCCTTCTATTTGAGCCCTCTCCCCAGTGTCAGCATGGCAGAGTTGCCAATAAAGCTGCAACCCTGAAACAGGTGTGGGAGGAGACAGGAGATGTATGTTTTGGGAGCTCTGCAGCCACCAGCAAATAGAGTAAAGCAGCTGAATAAATAAGGAGTTTTTTCCTTTAAAGGGAGTGGATGGTCCAGAGGAAAAAGAAGAGGCACAGCAAAGCACTATGTGGGAAGGTGCAAGTGCTTTACATGCTGGCCATTAACAGAGAAGAAAAAAGTAGAAGAAATCTCAGAGAGAGAGAGGAATTAAAAGACAGAACAGCTTCTGTAAGAGGAAAACACTGCTCTATAATAGTAATACTATAGAAGTAATAGTTTGGTCTAGTGGTTAAGGCTCCAGGCTAGAAACCAGGAGACTGTGAGTTCTAGTCCCACCTTAGGCATGAAAGCCAGCTGGATCTTGGGCAAGTCCCCCTGTCTCAGCCCAACTCACCTGACAGGGTTGCTGTTGTGGGGAAAATACGAGGAGGAAGGAGTATTAGGTATGTTTGCCGCCTTGAGTTATTTCTAAAAATAATAAAGGTGGGATAAAAATAAATAAATAGTATAGAAGTAATAGTAGTAGACTATAGTGTGGAGAAAATTGTAATTGTATAGTAGCAATAGTAATAGAAAAAGAGTATAGGATAAGATAGAGACAATAGGAAACACTCACATATAGACTTGTAAGTTTCATATTTCACTTTTGTATCTTTGTTTTTTTTTAATAAAACATCTCCCCAACCCTTATAGGAAGATATAAAAAAAACACCTTCCAGAGTTCAGTGCTTTTGTGGATCTTTGAGTCAATCTAATTGGATACAGTTTAAACAAGAACCCATGACAAATTGTTATACATAAGATAGGAAATTACAGAAAAACTTGCAGAATTCTTCAGGAAATTATATGCTAGGACACATATTGATGAAGCAAGCCTGAATAAATATGTTAAAGACTCTGCACTCAAAGAATTAAGGAACAAAATAGACAAATATTAAGTAAACCTATAACTATTCAAGAAACTAAAGAAGCAATAAAACAAATTAAGCTTGGGAAGTCACCAGGCCCAGATGGTCTGATAGCTTAATATTTTAAAGAACCCAGAGGATGAATTGTTCAAATGATTGACAAAAGCAATGAATGAAATTATGGAGGCAGTACCACAAACATGGGAAGAAGCATATATAACTTTGATTCATAAAGAAGGGAATGATCCAGAAAAACCACAGTCATGCATACCATTGTCCTTATTGAAAGTTGATTATAATTTTTTTTACTACAATACTATTTGAACATTTAAAGAAGTGTGCCCCAGATAAAATACATACAAATCAAACAAGTTCTATCCCCAAGGGGACAATAACAGATTTATAATAAATGCAACAGAATACATTAATAATTCTAAAGATAATTATTGCAACAAAAGTGTAATTATATATGTGGATATGGTGTATCCAGACTCCAGAAATAAACTAAAAACACAACAAAAAGTTGTCTTTATGAGAAATGACAAAATGACAGACACTTATACAAAATTAAGACCACCTACAAGTACATATATATAATTTGTTATTAAAATATGACACGGAGCCAGAAAAAGTAGCAGAGCCATCTTCAGTTCGCCATTTCTTCCCTGGAAGTCTGTCCAAAATAAAGTTTGAATTGATACCTTGTTTTTTAAAAAATTAAGAATTGTTCCAGAACATGTAAAATTAAAAAAAAATCACATTTATAGAGATTTCCAGTTATTTTCTTTTAAAAATTAATACCATGTATTCAGTTCTACACAATCAGTCAATCAAGTAATGAAGTACCGAATTTCAAATTTCATGACAATTGTAAACTCTGTTTATTTATTGATATTCTTTTTTTCACTACTTTTTTCCTGTAGTAATTCTTCTGTATTTATTTATTCTATGTTTTAAGAAATAGTTTTTTTTAAATGTAGGAATGATCCTAAGAGTGCACCATTTTGTACAAACTGTACAGCTGCCAAGTCAAAGATAAAACATTTGTAATTATGATAAAAGAGATAAAGTGAAACAAAGTAGATCAACCAATCTTGAACAAACTGGAATGGTGTCTACTGGCCTTTGCAAACTATAAATCTTGTTGGTCTGGAATTGTGACCATTATGCTAAAAGATTCAGTATATATATAAGAACAATATGGACATGAAAGTCTAGTGAAGTCAAATTTAAGAGAATAACATTTTAAAAAATAGGGAGTTAAAATGATATTGAAAGGAATTAACAAGATACTTAAATCTCTGCAGAATACTTCTAAACTTTTAAAATGAAGAAGCTGAAATGAAATGTATATCAGAGAGAAGGAAAGGTACCATATAGCTAGTAGGATGACCAGATTGTTAATGTGCAGAATAAAGCAAACTATAAAAGGCAATCTACAAAGTTCTATAAAAGATTTATTTAGGAGAGTAAAAAGATGCTTAGACATAAATTACTTTCATGATTTAATACAAATAAAAACATTTATTTAAAGAGATGAGAAATAGCAAACTATTAATCATTTTTATGACAAATATATGAATGGATTACTGAAGGAAAATGGTGAGAAAAGCTTATTTAATTTCTTTCCTTAGTTTTTCATTCAGAATCTGAAGAACCAAAACAGAGGTAATGAGAAATTATCTTCTGAGGCTGATACATTAACAGTTAAAAAGTCATTGATTTTAGATAGCACCAAGAATTACTATAACCCACATGTTAACTTGTTGATCTTATAACATTAATTTCCTTACTTGAATATTTGCATATGAGCAATGCATCACTAATTTTTAAAAAGATGGGAACTCCAGACCTATAACCTAGTATAGTCTAATGTGTGATCTGATACATTAGAAGTACTGCAGTTAGGAATATTGGATAACTGTTTGATATTTCTGTACAATATTCAGAACCATCTTGTGAATCTCATAAAGATTGGTATGTTCAGATTTCCTAGAAACTTTTGATCATTTTTTTGTAATTTTTCTCTTACTATCCCAATAATCTTTTAGTTCTCAGTTTATATGGAACACCCAAGACAGTTGGAAATAGCAAGAGGCAATTATCAGCTTATATCTTGCTGCTTTTTGGTTGAGGAGACTGTCTGAGGCTCCTGATGCAAGGGCTCCCAGAATCCTGGAATAGATGGTTGCTGATTTTTCATAGTGAAGTAAAAATCACTGTAATTGCCAATTCCAGGTAGCTGTTGCTTTTCCATCAGATGGGATCGGTTTCATCCTTGGCTTAGAAGCCTATTATAGGATAATGTATGTGTTCATACATTGAGTTTCTAGGGTACTTCTACTCTTTTATTTGTGAGACAAGAGATAACATCTTTTGTTTATGAGACAAGAAATAACACAGTCCTGAGTCAGATTGTGGGAAGAGGAAGAGATTTAGGACAGCCACTCCTAGAATCTCCCAGGGTATATCCATTAGGTTAGAGTAATGTAGGTTTAGTCTGGCAAGATTCTGTCTATATGGTGTAAGCAAATAAAGAACTGAACTTTGGCTGGATCGCTTCTGTGTTGTTCTTGGGCTGAGCCTGACAATTTGTAATCAAAGAATACAGTATGCTAATAGTATGGGAATGGACTTAGAACAAAGTATATGTTTTGAGCAGTCATATTTTAAGACAACAGAAGTAATCAAACAAGAAAATACTTGTGTGTTATACCGTTACTTCGGAGACAAAAACCGAAAAATGCTGTTATTTATTCTGATAGAATAGTGTAAAATAAAACAGAGGTTCTAGCAACAAAACCTAGAAGGGGTACACAGAAGGAGCCTCCTTGAAGATTGTGAGATTTTCTTTTTAAGCTAAAATATTGTATTATCTCACAATCGGGCGTACCCTGGGCAATGGTGAATTTGTCCCGTTGGCTAATTCCTTCGCACACCAGACCAAACCAAACCAAAGAAACCAAGAAATGATCTCATCAAAAAGGTCTTTGTCAAGACCAATATTAACAATAATCTCAATAAACATTGAAGGGTTTTCTAGTTCTAGGAGTATTTTACTATTGGATTTGTGCAATAAATATAAATGTGATATACTTCTGGTTCAGGAAACACATTGTGGAATAGCAAAAAATAGACCTAAAGTGGCTGGAATGGAATTGGTGACCAAGAGACCACATGATCAGTATGGGAGTGCAGTTTTTGTTAGGCCCAGTCTCAGTATCATATCAACTGCATTGACAGAAACAAATAACATCGAAATTCTCACCATTCAAACTCCACGATTCCTGGTTACCTCTGTCTATAAACCACCAGAAGTAAATTTTAGTTTTAATGAACCAGATAATTTTATGTATGATCAAATAAATTTTATTATTGGAGACTTTAATTGTCATAGTGAGTCTTGGGGGTATGATCAGACCAATGGAGATGGTGAACAACTTGTCCTGTTCAGACTAAGCACCAGACAGATTCTGAACCATATTCTTTATTAATAACTATTTACAATAAGTAAGTCTTTGAAATGCAAGACTGGGTTGAACAAGTCCAACTGGACCGACTGGATCTGGCTGGAACATGAGGGCTGGAAACAACAGTTCTCAACTGGAGCAATGCAGATGCTGAATCTCTGACTCGCTGGACCTGGAATCAGGACTACGAACAGCAGACAGGGATGAACTGGAGACTTGGAGCAGGACTTGAACTCAAAGCAAGGTTAGACCCGACTGAGGGTTCTAGACTAGGCTGAGTACTTGAACTGAAGACTTGAAGACAGGACTTGAAACCGGAACAAGGCTGGACTCAGCTGGAATTCCCGGACTAGACTGATTTCCCTGGACTGGAGGCTTGGAGCAAGGCCTGGTACTTGGAACTCAGCTGGATTCAGCTAAAAGCCCCGGACTAGGCTGGGTTCTCTGGACTGGAGTCTGGGAGCAAGGCTTAGGACTTGGAACTCGGCTGGACTCGGCTGGAGGGACTGCATGTGCCACGAATCCAGATCCTGAACAAGATAGATGCGAAACCTCAAAATATGCTGGAGTCTGTGAAGCGCGGTTACGTAGAACTGTGGACAAGCGGCAGTGCTGAAGCCAACTCACGCTGCTGAGGGTATTGTGAAGATTCACAGCTAGAAGCAAGACAATGGCTGCTGGGCATGGCTGACTCTGTTTCCTCACTGACAGCAAATGCAGGGCTCGATTTGTCTTCGGAATGGAGCTCAAGTGCCGGTTCCCCTTCGGCCATAGACACTGACTCCAATACTGGTAAGGACTCTTCTCCTGAAGCTGCAAAGTTAGAGGATCTGTCTGCACGGCTCCCTTTTGTCCTGATTTTGGGCACGCTTGGAGTCTCCTGCAGCCAATCAGGCTGCCTTCTCCTTCACATGCTTTTCAGCCTGTCTCTGGCGCATGCTGATTGGCGTATTCAAATCCTCCTCCGGATCTCACCCAATCAGCGATGTGGATTCTTCTCGCTCTGCTGAGTCATGCTGGAGTTTCATTTCTCCGATTTCAGCATGGTAAGTTTCCAATTCCTCCTCTGACTCAGAATTAGTTTCACTTTCTGAGTGAGAGGCAAGGTTGGTTCTGACACAGCTAGTTGCCTGGGCAGATAATAATGACTTGCAACTTATTCATGACCTGAAATTGCCTGCATCTTTTAATAGTGGCAGATGGAGGAGGGGATATAATCCAGATAACATCTTTGTTAGTAAGAAGATTGAAGAACAGTGCACGAAAATTGTTGATGATCCGATCCTACGCACCCAACATAGACCCATTATATGTGTAGTAAATGCTGTAGTGATACCCCAGGAGGTACCTTTTTGCAGACGTTTTAATTTTAAGAAGGTTAAGTGGATGAATTTTCAAGAACAACTAGAAAAAGAGGTGGGAAAGATTTCCCCACACCAGGATAAATATGACAAATTTGTGCATCTTGTGAAAGTAATATCAAGGAAAAATATCCCAAGAGGATGTTGTACTCAATACATCCAGGGTCTGACTGATGACGCCAAACCCCTGCTGGATAGGTATCAGGTGCTTTACAACCAGGACCCATTTCAGGAGGATATAGTTGAAGCAGGAGAAAAGCTGATGCAAGCACTAGCTGAAAGTCGAAACTCACTCTGGTGTGCATTAGTTGAGAATCTTGACATGAAGCAGAACAGCAGACAAGCCTGGAAACTACTTAAAACCTTAGGCGGTGATCCAACTCAACTACAGAATAAGTATATTGGTGTAACAGCAGACCAAGTAGCCAGCCAGCTGCTGTAGAATGGGAAAATGCAAAGAAAAAGATAAGGGAACAAGTCATTCAAGCAGGGGAACAAAGGGAGGGATTGTTAAATACCCCCTTTGTGATATCTGAATTGGAGCAAGCCATAAGGAATATGAAACTAAATAAAGTAGCAGGTATAGATGAAATAAGAACAGAGCAGATAAAACAGTTTGGCCCTTGTACACTGCAGTGGCTTTTACAATTGATGAATAATTGTATTGATGAGTTTAAGATCCCCAAACAGTGGAGGCAGGCTAGAGTTGCCACTTTACTGAAATCTGGTAAAGTCCCGGATGACCCGAAAAATTATCAGCCAGTGTCACTCCTTTGCTGTCTCTACAAGGTGTTGGAATGGATGATCCTTAACTGAATTGTGGATATTATTGATAGAAAAATCATGAAGGAGCAAGCAGGTTTCAGGAGGTCATGCTGTGGCCAAATACTTAATCTTACGCAATATATTGAAGGCTATGAACTAATGACAATTACTGGAGTGGCTTTTATTGACTTAACTGCAGCGTCTGATACCGTTAATCATAGGATATTGCTACGCAAGATAAATAGTCTCACGGAGACAGTAAGCTCACTAGGGTTATTGGCAGTCTATTACAGAATTGGAGATTTTATGTGACTTTGAATGGAAAGAACAGTAGATGGAGGCTACAGAAGAATGGACTGCCACAAGGGAGTGTACTGTCTCCGATATTATATAATACATATACAAATGATCAACCAGTTCCCAACAACACATGGCTGTTTATCTATGTAAATAATACAGCAGTGGCTACACAAGGATCAAGTTTTGATAAGATAGCTGGAAGACTTGCTGTAGCACTTGAAAAATTAGGACAATATTATACTACTAATCATTTGAGGCCTAATCCAAGTAAGACCCAAGTGTGCGCTTTCCATCTTTGAAATCGAGATGCCGGGGCTAAACTGAACATTATATGGCAAGGGAATCGATTACAGAATTGTCCTACATTGAAGTATCTCGGTGTAACACCTGATCTAATGCTTTCCTTTAAACAGCATTGCCTGAATATTAAGGCCAAGTTTAGTGTGAGGAATAACATTGTTAGGAAATTGACAAGTTATACCTGGGGAGTCCAGCCATCCATGTTATGAACATCAGCTTTGGCCTTGAGTGTCACTGCAACAGAGTACACTGCTTCAGTATGGAGTGTGTCTACATACACAAAACAAGTTGACATTGCTGTAAATGAAGCAGTACGAATAGTGACAGGATGTCTTAAACCTACACCAATTGAGAAAATGTACCCTCTTGTTGGTATTGCACCACCCAAGATCAGGAGAGAAGTAGCAGCAGATGTTGAGAGAACAAAACAAGAGAATGATCCCCAGCACCCTCTGTATGGGTACAAGCCTCAAACTCGTCGACTAAAATCTAATCTAGGAAGAGTTTCATGGCAAGAACAAATACTCTTGAAGGCATGCAAGAGCAAAACCGAATTGGAAGATGGAGGAGAGAAATCACTGACCAAGAAATAATCCCAGAGGAGAATATGGCTGAGGGTTTTGACTTCCCTTATATTATTTGGAGGACTCTGAATAGGTTGAGGGTTGGAGTGCCTAAGTGTAAGACTAATATGCTCAAATGGGGATTGCTGACAGATAATAACACACTGTGTGAACGTGGAGAGATACAGAATTCGGCCCACCTGCTGACCTGCCGATTATTACCAATAGTATGCACTGAAAATGACTTGTTTTTGGCCAATGACAAAGCCAAGAAGGAGGTGTCATAATGGCAGCTTAAGGTTTGATCTGGATACAAAAGAAGAAGAAGAAAAAGAAGAAGAAGCAACAAAACCACAATTGGTATCCATAGGAAGCTACCAAGCATAACATCATCTGAAACCTTACAAAAATATATAAATGTTACTGATTTTCATTCAGCCAATACAATTAGTTTAATAGAGAGCCAGTTTTGTCTAGTGGTCAAGGCAACGGGCTAGAAACCAGGAGACTGTGAGTTCTAGTCCTGCCTTAGGCATGAAAGCTGGCTGGATGACCTTGGGCCAGTCCCTCTCTCTCAGCCCAACTCACCTCAAAGGGTGGTTGTTGTGGGGAAAATGAGGAGGAAGAAGTATTAGATATGTTTGCTGCCTTGAGTTATTTATAAAAATAATGAAGGCAGGATAAAAAATAAATAAAATAAAAACATATTTTTGAAAGCAATTCTCAGTGGCCTATATTTATTTATTTATTTATCAAATTTCTCACCGCCCATCTCCTCTGACCAGTGGGACTCTGGGCAGTTTACAACACAGAATAAATATACAATAAAAACTCAAATAAAAACACAATAAAATTCCAATAAAATCCCATTAAACAAAACAATTTCTTGACTACCCCAGCTCATAAAAACCAGATGGCTATGATCTCTTCAACCATCATGTAGGAGGGGCACTTCAAGGCACTAGCCAACCTCAAGCATGATTATTCACCTCCCTGCCCCAAGCCCGGTGGCAGAGCCAGGTCTTCAACTTCCTCCAGAAGGCTAGAAGCGATGGGGCTAATCTTACCTCTGGGGGCAAGATGTTCCAAAGGGCGGGCGCTACTGTCAAGAAGGCCCACCCCCTGGACCCTGCCAGATGGAATTCTCTTATTGACGGGGTCCGCAGCATGCCCTCTCTGCATGAGCGGGTGGGACGGGCTGATGATACGGGAAAGAGGCGGTCCCTCAGGTAACCCGGTCCCATGCCATGTAGGGTTTTAAAGGTGATAACCAACACCTTGAATTGGACCCGGAAGCAAACTGGTATCCAATGCAGCTCACGTAGCAAAGGTGTTATGTGCGCCCTTCTAGGGGTGCCAAAAATAGCTCGCGCAGCTGCATTCTGGACCAGCTGAAGCTTCCGGATACTCTTCAAGGGTAGCCCCATGTAGAGAGCATTGCAGTAGTCTATATGGGAGATAACAAGGGCATGAGTGACCGTCCAAAGGGCTTCCCGATCCAGGAAAGGGCGCAACTGGTGCACAACACGAAGCTGTGCAAAGGCCCTTCCAGCCACGGCTGCCACCTGCTCTTCCAGCAGGAGCCGTGAGTCCATGAGGACCCCCAGGTTATGCACCGGGTCTGTCTGGGGCAGTGCAACCCCATCCAGAACTAAAGATGACCTGGATACGGAGGAACCCTTAACCCACAGCCACTCCATCTTACCAGGGTTCAGCCGAAGCCTGTTGTTCCCCATCCAGACCCCTACAGCCCCCAGGCACCAAGAGAGGGCAGTCACAGCATCACTTACCTCACCCAGGATGGAGATATACAATTGAGTATCATCGGCATACTGATGATACCTCATCCCATGGTGACGGATGATCTCCCCCAGCGGTTTCATGTAGATGTTAAATAGGAGAGGAGAGAGGACCGAGCCCTGCGGCACCCCACAAAGGAGATGTCAAGGGTCGGATCTCTCCACCCCTATCACCACCGACTGGGACTGGCCCTGGAGGAAGGAGGTGAACCAGTGTGTGCATAAGCTCCTAATAGGATCTCATTCGCAGTATGGGCAAAAGGGGAAGTGGAAAAGTAAGTATACCACATTAGAGGTAAGGGCAGGTAGGGCTCTGGAGGCATGAGGGAAACCATCCTTCTTAAAAGCAGGAATTCCAAAATCATACTTGGTAGAAAACGATGGTAAATCCTTTTTGTATGCATGCCCTATTTCCCTCTTCCCCTCCAACCCTTCCCTTTCTGTTAGATTAGGATGAAGAACTTTGTAATAATTTATTACCCTTTAAATCCTCAATTTTGTAATCACTTACTAAGTTTTAAGTAAAATTTTAAACAAATGTAAGTGCCAGATGTTCTTGGCCATAATCCATAAATAACAGGAACATACCTGTTAAAATTAATATCAATCCTGTAAACATCAACATCAATAAAAAATGCAGTACTACTAAGGACTGACTATATTGCAAAAGTTGAAGAAGTGGAGGAACCTGGAATCACAGAAATATTTGAGCTGAATAATCTCAGTAATGTATGAGATATATGATGACAGTTTTGCTATAAGAATTTTTGGTTAATTACCAATAGCTGCTTTAAGGAACATAAACATGACTTTGCATTTGGACATTGCTAGATGAATAATATTAGATTCAAACAGACAATTTGATTGGAAACAGATGGTAGAGAACTGGATATTTCTAGGTGCAGACTATAGAAAATACCATGAATTATTGATACCAAAAATATGTTTTAACTTAGAAAATTAAAGAGATTAGGTATGCCAGCAACATATATGCAATGAAAGAAGCCACGTCAGAAACGCTGATTTTTGCTTTAATTTGCAAATGTGCATAGGGCCCTCTGACCTATGTATCTGTCCTCTCCTGACATCCTTTTGTGGATGAGTTATTACATTATGAAACAGGAAATTAGTAGCTAACCACAAGCAGAGTCAAACAGAAATATGCTTATATAGAAAGAAGATGGAGTTTTGAAAGAAGACAAGTTCTTTCATGTATGGAGAAGTGGAGAAGTAGAGGACCAGCAAGATGGACAGGTTGAAATTTGTAACTCAAAAAGAAGCTTATAAAGGAAGATGCACACAGAATAAGGAGAAAGAAGTCACTTGGCCTCCTGGAATGAACTGGCTTATTGATTATTGCTTTCCCCAGGATCTCTCCTCTACCTGATCTTCCTTCTGAGAGATTGACAACAAATTGGAGAACTTAACACCAGAATGTAGAAAGGAAGCCATTCCACCATAGAAAGTTTGTTAGAGTTATTTTCCCATGCCCTGTTTCCCTCTTCCCCTCCAACCTTTCCCTTTCTCTTAGGTTAGGATGTTGAACTTTGTAATCACTTATTGCACTTTAAATCCTCAATTTTGTAACCACTTAGTAAATTTTAAGCATTAAGGTTATAGAATGACAAAAATATTTGTAAAGGGAGAATATATTCTGGAACTAACTTTACTAGAAAGTGAAGTACTGTATGATAGACAGTAGACCACCTGTCCCATAAACCTAATTATCAGAAACTTTAATTTTCTTTCTGATCAAGAAATTACAGTCTTCCTTCTGCAAGACCTAACTTGGACAACTACTACAAAGACTGCCAAACTTCTTGCAATAACTGTGGCTTGCAGAAGCCAGGTGATATTTATTTATTTATCAAATTTACAAGGCTGCCCATCTTAGAAGAAGTGACTCTGGGTGGTGTACAGCAAAAAAAGTATAAAACAATAAATGTGTCAAACACAAGTCAAACTTAAAGTTAGACACACACGAGATTCAATCAGCATTGAAGCCACCTCAAGATCTCACTGGTCCCCTGAGATTCCCAGGCCTGATGACAAAGCCAGGTCTTGAGGGACTTATGGAAAATGAGGGATGGAGCTGACCTCACTTTGGGTGGGGGGAATGTTCCATAAGGGGGGCACCATGGCAGAGAAGGCCTGCCTCCTTGGGCCTGCCAAATGTAATTCCCTGAGAGACGGGACCCACAGTAAGCCTCTCGTTGGATCTGATGGGACGAGCAGATATAATTGGGGAGAGGCTGTCCTTCAAATAACCCGGCCCATGCCATGAAGGGCTTTAAAGGTCAAAAACAGCACCTTGAATTAGACCTGGAAGCAGACGGGCAACTAATGCAGCTTGTGGAGCAGAGGCATAACGCGTACTGTTTTAAAGGCACACATATTCTAACTGCCCACGCCACTGCATTTTGCACCAGCTGAAGCTTCTGGATACTCTTCAAGGGCAGCCCCATGTAGAGCACATTACAGTAATCCAATTGGGAGGTGACTAGGGCATGAGTAACCATGAGCAGAGCCCCCAATCCAGGAACAGGCATGACAGGTGCACAACACGAAGCTTGCAGAGGCACTCTTAGCCACAACTGCCACCTACTGTTTGAGCAGGAGTTGTGAGTGCAGGAGGATCCCCAGGTTGTGCACCAAACACTGTGGCACCCCACATAGTAGGGGTCGGGGGTGGAATCTCCTCAATCACCACTGAGTGGAACTGACCCTGGAGAAAGGAGGTGAACCAGCACAAGAATGCCACCCACCCCCAATCCCCTGAGCCGATCCAGAAGGATACCTTGGTTGATCATATGGAAAGCTGCAGAGAGGTCAAGTAGGGCAAGGATGGATATACACTCCCATCATGCTCTCACCAGAAATAATCTAAAAGCACGGCCAATGCCCTTTCCATCCCATACCCAGGTCTGAATCCGGACTGAAAGGGATCCAGATAATCCACTTCATCCAAGGTCCCCTGAACCTGCTGTGCAACAACCTTCTCAGCTACTTTCTCCAGGAAGGGGAGGTTAGCTACTGGACAAAAATTGTCCAGTATAGTAGGATCCAGTAATGGCTTCTTGAGGAGGGAGCAAACTAAGACCTCTTTAAGAGGTAAAGGAACAACTCCCTTGTTCAAGGAAGAATTCACTACCACTAGAACCCACTCACATGACACTCCCCAGGCTGCTTTAACAAGCCAGGAGAAGCATGGATCTAAAGTGCAGGTGGCTGAGCTCACATTCCTAAGGACCCTGTCCACTTCCTCTGGCCCAACAGGTTAAAACCGATCCCAGATAATCAGGCAAGACTCCTCTTCAGACATCTCCAGACCTGCAACATGGCTGGAGTCCAACTCTGAATAAATTTGAGTGACTTTGTCAATAGATGCTGAATAAGTTCTTTTGCATTTCCCTGCAAGAGGTTCTCTGAGCCACCTCCACCCAAGAGGGCATGTGTCACCTTAAGCAAGGTCGTGGGACAGCAGTCTGCGGATGCAATAAAGGTGGAGAAGTACTGGCACTTTGCTGCCCTTATTGCCATAAGGTAGGCCTTAATAGCGGCTCTAATCCGTGTTCGGTCGAGTTCGCCCTTCTTTGAGTACCAGCAATGCTCTAGACATCTCTCTTTTCATCTCCCTCAGCTCCTCCATTGTCCTGTTTAACTGTCTGACTATGAATTCAAATTCAGATTCTTTACTGAACAAAATTTACATTAACTGAAATTCTAATAATAATAAAACTGAAACTTATTAATTTCTTTTAGCAAGCTGTAGATTGTGTAGAAATTATGAATGTAACAAGAAATGAAATACTACTAACCAGGTAATTAACTCTGGTAATTAATTCCCCAATTTAAAATAGCAATAGAGAGTGTTATAAGCAACAGGCAATACAAACAACATTGCATTAAATAATTGCATAGTGCAGAGTTACCAATTGGTTGAAAATTAGGAGCTGTTAACTCTGAGGTAATAACAGACAGCTCTGATTGCTTGACACAGTGTAGAATCTGAGGCAGGAAATCTGATTAAAAGAGTAAGGAACTAGAAGGAGTGATGGTAAAGGCTGATAGGCTTGACACAGATTTATGAGGCGAAGACAGTGGCGATTTGGAGAGAAACTAAGGTAAGTTTACATAAGCTGAGGTGAAGAATTCGAATTAATTGTGACAGAGCTGAATGCAGAAGTGGACAGTTGTCAACAGTCAGGAATGGACAGCTTTAAGGCTTCACCACTGAGGAGATTTCTGAATTCGAGAAGCAGCAGTGATTACTGAGGGAATTAATTCACGGAGTTGCAGCTAAAGGATTTAAAGTGACTGAAGAAGTAGGCGGGAGGATTGAGGACGTTACAAGAATACCAGGGTTATCAGGATTAAGATCGCTTTCTGAGTCTAGAGCTGATTCCGAAGGTACTGAGGCAAATTTGTGAGGTGATTTAAAGGAGTGGTTGTCTCTGGCACCCTTCTGACCATTTCTTTGCCTTTTATAGGCTGAAAGATCACTCTGTTGCTGATTGAGAGGCAATTGGGCTTCTTGTTCAGCCTTCCTTGCCATGCGTCGCTCTTGCGCACTGATTGGCGGTGGTGAACCCGATTCACTGCCTGGCCTCGTCAGCTGTTCTGCTTCTTCCCCCTCGAGATTTTTCTTTCCTTGTAAGTCTTTTTCCATTTTTCCCTCAGTTTGGCTTAGCAGTTTTTCTGGGCTGTCCTCATCATTCTCAGACTCAGTCTCTATCCTAACATCCATGAACCATGGGGAATGATGGGATCCACAAGAGGAGGGAGGTTGTATGGACACAATCCGATCCAAAGACTCGGCCATTGTGATGGAGTTAGGTGCTGAGGGAGGAGAGAGAGCATTCCAGGCTGATAAGCATTCTCACAGCTTGCACAGTTTGGAGAGGGGGGATGAGAAAGAAAGTGAGACTAGCACCGCCCTAGATTCCCAAGGGTATTTTTCCCCTTAGGTCAGTTTAGGGATCTTTAGTCTGGCAAGATTTCTGTGTATGGTAGAAACAATAAAGAACTAGAGTTGGAACTTCGACTCAGCATTGTTTCTTCGCCAATTAACCTGACATCAATCTTGCCGGACTCTGACTCCTATTGAAAGAGGGAGGAAATTTTTTTTTGCAGCATGACTTTGGATCCCCAAGAGCTGCAGCATGCTATACAACAGTTAGCAGCCACATTAATGCAACACCAGTAACAGGTGGATAATCAGGTGAATACATAATAAGCTGTGATGTCACAGGTACTCCAGCAACCTGGGCAGAACATTCCACAAACAGCGGCAGCAGCAGCAGCAGCAGCACCACTTGTGCTCCTGAGGACCCAGGACAGCTTACTGGAAAAGTTTGGGGGAGAAGCTGGACAGTTAAGGACCTTCATCACTCAATGTGCCATGTTCATCAACAGGCCATCTGAATTTCCAATAGATTGCACCAAGGTGACTTTTATTTTGTCTGCTGAAGGGACTGGCAGCAAAATGGGCCATTCCAATGATAGAGAACAATGACCCGATTCTGAATGATTACCAGAATTTCATGGGGAGATTCAGAGGCCACTTTGATGATCCCATCAGAGGAGTCACCACCAGCTGGGAGATTTGGAGACTCAAGCAAGGCAACAAGAGAGTCGGACTTTACACTGCTGATTTCAAGCTATTGGCAAGGGACTTAGACTGGAACAAAAGTGCCCTAAAAGACCAGTTTAAGCAAGGGCTGCATGAGGATATTTAGAGCAAGCTGGTGATACAGGGGACCCCAGCCACCTTGGAGAATCGATACTAGCTGTGCATGGTGATTGACGCCACACTTGAAGAGTTAAGGCAGCTACGACCAGTTAGAGGCAGAGCTGGCTTCAGAATGGCACTTACAGGGTTCACAGCTCTTCCAGCTCCACATACCCAGAGGCTGAAGAGCTGATGGAGATTGGAGCTGCAAAAAGGTTAGTTCCTGTGGCGGAGAGACAGAGACAGTGAGAGAGGGCTCTTTGTTTTTACTGTGGTGCCCCAGGGCATATCGTGAGAGTATGCCCAGTGAGAACTCAGCAGATGCGGCTAGAGCACCAGAGCAAGTGACTGAGATGCGCCCAGCCTCTTCTACAGCTTCGAACCAGGGAAACTCCACCGGCCTCCCTCTCCAGAGCTCACAGGAAAGCTATTAAGCAATTAAGGAGAGCTCATTCTGAAGATTCTAGACAGGCATTTTTCTTCATTCCCATCACAGTGACTTTAGACTCAAAGCCTAAAGTACAGCTGGAGGCTCTTATCAATTCTGGGGCAACTACTAACTTCAGAGATGCAGAAACAGTGGAGAAACTGCAGCTGCCTACTGTGCAATTACCACAACCCATAGAGGTCAAGACCATTGATGGCCAGCCATTGAAAGCAGGACCAGTCGTGAAATGCACAGAGCTGGTACTACTAACGACTGGAGACCACACTGAGTGGATTCCACTTTATGTAACAGCCCCTTTGAGGGTACCCATCATCCTGGGCATGGCTTGGCTGAAGCTTCACAACCCCTTGTTAGATTGGGCAATGGTAGCAATCTCATTTCTGTCAAAAGACTGCCAGCACCACAAGTTGCAAACAGCCTCATATTCTCCAACACGGAAGACAGTCATTGTGGTGGGGGGAGTGCAGCTACCTGCCAAGTATGCAGACTTTGCAGATGTCTTTGGAGAGGAAGAGGCGATTGCAATTCCACCCCCCCCTAGAAAGTGCAATTGCACGATTGAGCTGAAACAGGGAGCAAAAATTCCAGCTAAACAACAGTACCCAATGTCAACCAAAGAGCTGGCTGCTCTGAAGGAATACTTGGAAGCAAATCTCAAGAAGGGTCTGTAGGTTGAGTCATGGCAACTGGATTTCTTTTCGGTTGAAACGTTTTGCTGCTTGTCCAAGCAGCTTCTTCAGTCTGGGCAAAGGTTGGTAAGGGGACCCCATATATGTCTTCCAGGGTGGCTGCATTGTCCCTACACCTGAATGGCTTATTTGTGCCATGGAGGTGTGGATCCTTTGCCCAGACTGAAGAAGCTACTTGGACAAGCAGCGAAATGTTTCAATCAAAAAGAAAGAAATCCAGTTGCCATGACTCAACCTACAGACAATTCCACCTGGATGACTGAGAATCTTCATTGACATATCTCAGGAAGGGATTTAGGTGGCTGACAAAGTCCTTGGCCTCCGCTCCAACTTTCTTTGTTCCAAAGGCACCTTCCACTCAAAGACAGGGCGGGGGAGCTCCCATGCACACAGTCCATGACTACAGTGCCCTCAACAAGGTTACAGTCAGGGACCATTATCCGCTTCCTCTCATATCTGACCTGCTGGACCATTTGCAGAGGGCACACATTTTTACAAAATTAGACCTCAGGAATGCATACAACCTGATTCAGGTGAAAAAGCAGCACAAATACCACTGCCTGCGATATAGAGTATGGAAAATTTGAATATACAGTAATGCCTTTTGGATTAGTGAATTGTGGGGCAGTGTTTTCAAGGTTCATGAATCAGATTTTTTCTGACATAATAGATGAGTGGTTATTTGTATGGATGATATATTTAGTCTGATGATGCAACATTTCATATTACTGTGAGGTTTCAGCCTGCATCTGACTCCAAAAACAAAACCTATTCAGAGTCAGAAGGGGAAAATGAAACTTATCAGCAAGGACTTGAGGAATCTAATCCAGGAAGTGACTCAGCAGAGTGGGAAAAATTGCAGGAGAGGATTGGACAAACTCTGGAGGGAGATTTGAAGCCTCCAATCAGTGCTCAAGAGAGGAGAGCAGAGAAGTGCACGAAAGAAAAAGAAGCATGATTGCCCAGTAAGGGAAAATTGTGTGAAAAGGAGCAAATAAAAAGGCAGGCGCGCTAAGAGCAAGCTGCTGGAGACAACCGCTCCGTTGAGTTCACAGACCTGCTGGAGAATCCTTACCAGTGTCAGAAGCCTTGCCTGTAGCCAGTGTGGAACCAGTGCCAGCACCTTCTGGCTTCGTGGAACCTCCTACTGCACGGGTCGCCCCAGTAGACCCTCTTTCTGCCATCCCTGCTGAGCACAGCCTTGCATCTAGCTCCAAGACTCGTTGCTTCACTCCAGCATGATCCGGGCATGCCTCCAGACTTCAGCCTTGCTGGAATGCTCCAGTCCAGCCCAGCCTTGCCTCTAGTTCACAGCCTTGCCTGCACGTTCCAGTCCAGCCCAGCCTTGCCTCCAGTTTGCAGCCTTGCTAGAATGCTCCAGTTCAGTCCAGTCTTGCCTCTAGATCAAAGCCTAGCCTGAACACTTCAGTCCAGTCCAGTCTTGCTTCCAGAACCAAGCTCTGCCTAGGTGCTTCAGCCAAGCATTGTCTAGCCTTTGTGTGCCAGCCAGATCTAGCCTGTGTGCCAAGGCACCTACCTGAGTGTCCCATCTCTCCTTTGTCATGCACCACAGCTCCTTCCAGTCTTGCAACTTTGAACCAAGGATTGTCTAATTTCTGCCTTGCTGCCTTGTCTCCATCTGACTCTGCAGTGTTGCCAGGGTGTCCTTTGCCACCTGGGTGGACTTGATTGAATTACATGCTCTAATCTATTGCAAGAACTTTTATGGTTGTAAATAGTTTGTTCAATAAATAATTTTATTAGTAGCTCTGCCTGGCTGGCTCATAGTCTGAACAGAACAATTACACATGTTAGAAATGTATTACAAAGATTGAGAGGAAACAAGCTTTTTGCCAAGCTAGAAAAATGTGCCTTCGATCTGAGTCAGTTGGATTACCTGGGGTACAGGATTTCCACAGAGGGGATTGGAATGGACCCAGCCAAGGTCCAAATGGTATTGTCTTGGCACACACAACACACCCCTGTAATGTAAAGGATGTATGCTTCCTGGGATTTGCAAATTTTTACATAAAATTTATTCCAAATTTTGCTGACAAGGTAAAGCCTCTCTCACAACTTTTGAGAAAGGGAAAGAGGTTTGCTTGGACAGAGCAGGAACAGGTAGCATTCCAAGAGTTAAAGCAGCTTTTTGCCTTGCAGCCCCTCCTCTGTCACCCTGACCCCACACGGCAGTTTATAATTTGACAGATGCCTCTGACGTGTCTATTGGGGCTGTTTTACTCCAGGCAGAGAAAGCGGGGGCAGCGGATCAGATGGAGTCAGTTCTTTACCCCCTGTTCAGGGGTATCCCTCAATACTGGTTGTAGTGGATCTTTTCACCAAGATGGCACATTTCATACCTTGCAAAGGGCTTCCAACAGCCCAAGCCACAGCATAGCTTTTTTTGGATAATGTTTTTAGATTCAGGGGCATGGTGAGTCACATCATAAGTGACAGAGGCAGTCAATTTATTTCCAGATTTTGGAAGGCACTTTTCCAGTTGTTAGTGCAAATCCACTTTTCATCATTGCACCACCCTTCAACGAATGGAGAGGCAAAGAAGACTAACCAGATATTGCAGCAGTATCTCAGATATTATAGCACTTATAGCCAGGATAACTGGCCAGCCTTGCTTCCATTAGCGGAATTTGCTTACAACAATTCAGTACATTCTTCCACTAACATGTCTCCCTTTCAAACAATGTATGGGGTTAATCCTTGAGTTTTGCCAGCTTCATCACAGCAAGGATCAGTTTCTGCCACAAGAGACTTTCTCAGAGAGCAGCAGGCAGCTCAGGATCTTTTAAAGGAGCAGCTGCACAGGGCAAAAACAGCTTACAAGAGGGCTGCAGATGCCCACTGGCAGGAGGGGCCAGCAATTTCAGAAGGGGACAAAGTGTGGCTCTCTACCAAGTTTTTAGCCTCAAGCAGACCTTCAAAGAAGTTGGATTCTAAGTTCATGGGCCCATTCACAGTAGTGAAACAGGTAAACCCAGTGGCTTATCGTTTGCAGCTGCCAGCCACCATGAAAGTCCATCCTGTTTTTCATAGATAGTTGCTGGTCAAAGAGGTTCCTCCAAGTGCCTTGCGCTCTCACGTGCCTCCTCCATCACCTGTAATAGTTAATGGGGAGGAAGAGTTCAAGGTAGAGATTTTGGACTTGAGACGGCGGGGAAGGGGATTCAATATTTGATCCATTGGAAAGGGTACTCAGAGGCTGAGCACTCATGCTAAGAACGTACACGCCCCCAGTGTCCTAACAGCCAGGAACCACGCTGAGACAAGGAACAGGTCTCTAGTGTTTTATTGCTGCTACATAACAGGAAAATCCTAACAAACTGAAGAAGCGTGGGAAAAACCCAGACATACAAACCCCAAAGGTTAAGGCGGGCCCGATCTGTGTCTCTTGGAATGGCTACCCAATTCCTCAGTGCTACGCATGCGCTTTACAGTCTGGATGGGAGCCCCCTGCTCGCCATCCTTATTCATGACACCCAGACTTGTCAGCAAATTTCATAAACACTTCCCTAACAAGCCCTGGCCTCGTAACTGCCAAGGAATTCCCCACACAGCCAAGCACGGAGAGAATTTCCAAGCAGAGGAATTCATGAGTTGGCAACCCTTTCCCCCACAAGGGGCCCAGAGACCATGAGTCGAGGAGGCAGAGCAGCCTTGGCCATCGATTTCGGGCCTGAAGCTCCCAAGGTGGAGGGGGGAGATTGTTTCTAGCTGTTTTGCAGGAAGAGCCACCTGGCTTGGAGGACCTATCAGATGTGGAGGAGGGCACCACATCCATGCTTTCATCTTTGCCCCCACTACCAAGTTCTCCTGAGAACTCAGAGGGAGAGATGGACTTAGAAGAGGGGGCTGGGGTGATAGAAAGTTTTCCTAAGGAGGGGGTTGATGGGATGGAGCTGGGAGCTGAGGGAGGAGAGAGAGCATTCCAGGCAGATAAGCATTCTCACAGCTTACACAATTTGGAGAGTGTGGAGGGGGGTGAGAAAGAAAGAGACTAGCACTGCCCTAGATTCCCAAGGGTATTTTTCCCCTTAGTTCAGTTTAGGGATCTTTAGTCTGGCAAGATTTCTGTGTATGGTAGAAACAATAAAGAACTAGAGTTGGAACTTCAACTCAGCATTGTTTCTTCACCAATTAACCTGACAACCACTCTCCTATTCCAAGTGGCTACCAAGGCTTCAGATGGACCATGCAGCAGATCAGCAGGAACAATCCTCAGCTCCCTCTGAAACCCATCTGGGTCCATCATTCACGAGGGTTGGACCAATCTAGTGGGTCCAGTCTCCCTGCAGTGGACAGTGGTGCTGGAGAATCCCATGGTAATCAGGGTGTGATCTGACCATGACAAGGGAGACACTGAGAGGTCCCCCAATTTTAGATCACATCGCCACTGCTCCGACAGGAACACCAGATCAGGTGTATGACCACTGCCCTGTGTCAGACTCTGGATGATCTGGGATAGGCCCATGGATGTCATGGTGGCCATGAACTCCCAAGCCTTCTCAGACCCCACTCCCAGAGAAGGCAGATTGAAGTCCCCCAAGACTATAAGTCTAGGGAACCCCACCACCAACCCAAAATAAAAAGTTAAAAACATTACAAAAATTAAAATACAAAGCAGCCAAGAACATCAGACCCAAATCATTAAAATCACCTAATCACCAAGAAGTGGTTTTTCCTCCCATTTTTCTGAGTCAACAGATACTTGGACATTCTGTGATGGTCTATGAAAGCTCCTGATTTATGCTGATATAACAGTTCTCTCTGATCTAAGTGCCAGTATTGCCTGCCTCGTCTTAGAAGCGTTTGTTATAAAAGTAAAAATGGAATGTAAAAATCCAAGTAAAAGTTAGATATTAAGAAGACAAACATTCACAAAAGTATCATCCACATACCAGAATCAGGTAGATGGCTTTAAAGGTGCAGTATCCAGTGCCCTTTGTTCAAATTTCTCCATGGAAAAATTGGCTATGACTAGACTTAGTGGGCTCCCTGGAAATTTCTTCAGTCTGCTCATTGGAAGTAATTGATTGTGAGGCAGCAATGGAACCCCTTTTCTGCCCAACTGGGGAGTTACTAGCCATTCTACCCAGAAGTTCTCCCTTCAACCCAGTTCTAGGAGAATATAAAGGAAGGTGCTTTGGATCTTCCCACCGCAAACCCAGAAATCAGAACTTAACAAATTAACACAAGAGATAGCTAAGTAACAGTGTGGTCTTGCGTGCAGAGAAAGTTTAACAAGAAATTTATTTTTATTTATGTGTTTATATTTCAAATTTTATCACCTCTCATCTCTCTCAAAGAGGAAAATTTATAAATTTCCTTATAAACCAATGTAGCCAAATTTATACATAATAAAAGGAGTTTTTTGGAAAAAGAGAAACAAAGAAAGGCAACAATAACAACAGAATTTCAAATAAAATCAATCTTCAGCCTCACTAAACTATTTACAATACCTATTACCTCTTTGAATAAGCTCAGCACATGTTAAAGGGAGATCAGCTGGGCTTGTATTTTGGATGTGTATAAGCAAATTCTTCTTTACCACCTCTTCTTCTTTGAGTATTTATTTCCAGTTTTATGGAACATGAGGGATATGAAAGCCAGCTTCCCTGGAGAGAGCCACTGTTACTTTCCCCAATCCAGGGCAATAAGCCAGCTATGATATCTTGGGTTTTGCCAGCAAGCCAGAAATTATCTAGAAGCTGTACCTTCTTTCTTAAAGACCCTTAGTATAATTATAAAGGCATACCCCAGTCTTTTGGGCAATGAAAGCTAAATTCCATGTATTCAGGCCTCTCAGCATAGAGTCAGTTTATCAGATACTATAGGGCACACTGTGATGTCATATCAAAACTAGGGGTGTGTGAATCTTTTTTCCCACAATGTCCCATTTTTAATTCTGCTGCCAGCAGTCAGAGTTTCCTGTAGTTTATATAGTTCACGCTGGTTTACTGATGGAGCCTTATGATCAGAGGTATATTTAGGGGCAGAGTGGCAGCAATTTCTGTGTCTGGCAGATCTTACTAAGCCTTAACCCTGCATGGGCAACTTGGGCAGAACAGTATTGGCCGATTTAAAGCACCGTTAAAAGATTGATGAGAAGGGTTCTGAATGCTCTAAAACAGTCTTCCCTAATCTGGTAATGTGATCTGATATACTAAGATTTCCAGTTCCAGAAATCATGACTAGGCACACAGCTGATAAAAGTCTGCTCTAAAATAGTAACTGTTTTTAGCTGGGGAAAATGACATCTGTGAAGTGTGTTTGTGTGACAAAATGTGTCATGATAACAAGACACAAATTCTGCCCCTTACGTATTTATGTCCAATGTCACAATGCAAATACCAGTAGGGCTTGCATTATGATATCATTATGATATTTCATCCTTTTGGCATCATCATGGCTAGAAACAAATACCTAAGAGTCAGCACCTGCTTAGATGGGTACATTATAGTCCAATGTATCTGGAGCAAATCAGATTGGGAAAGACTGCTCTAAAGTGTGAAATACAAAAATATTATTCAGTCACTACTAGCTTTAAATTATTGTGATGAATAAGGGAAAAAGCTGCTGCCTATGAACTCATACTTCCTCGTCTTCATACCTCCTCAGCTGATTTTTCAGAACTGGCAACTTCTCAGGGTTTGTAATTGATCTGTAGTGCTTCTCAGTGACTCTGGACACAGCAATAGAACATGATTATTATTTCTTTCACATCTCCAATTATCTTGGTTTCTAAACTGTTGCTTAGAATTTCTAACAGATACCTAAATTTTGAATACACGGGGAAAAAAGCAAAACACACTATTATATAAATGCTGCACACTAAAATGTTGCATAAATTACTAATAAGATATGCTTATTTTTCAAATGAAATAAATGTGATGAACAATTATTTTTGTTGAACTGATCAAATTTATAACCAAAATATGAAGCAATGATTACTGCAGGTGATTTTCTCAAACAACTTTGTGCCAATACTACCATCTACTGGACATTTGTTGGTACTAGAATTTCACAAATATTTCTAAAGGGAAAAAAGATTTAACATTTTTGAAAGAATACGAACTCTTCAATTTGCAATCTCCTATCATTCTAGAACCAGCCAGATCCCAGTGAAATCACAAGTGTTCATCAGCTAAGCTGATTTATTTCTGGTTCAGTTGCAGTGCATTATGGAATACAACTGAAGAAATTCTCCTTTTCAGATGTTTTATTCATAAAAAGTGTTACGTGACACTGTTCCTGGCATCTGGAATCAACCCCACCTCTTCCCTTCCCTTTCTCCCAGTGTAAGGATTTTTGCTGAATGGGATTTATTTGTGAGTAAACAGGCTAAAAGTAATTTTACCATGAGGAAATTATTCTAGAGATAGTAGGGCTGTGCATGCTTGGATAATGATTCAGAATTTCTTTGGAACATGTGCGAGCATGAGCACAGCATCTCTGCAATTTGTTAAAGCAGCCTGTCTTTTTTCAAGTTTCCATGTAAGAAAGTTGTGATTGCTTTAAGAAGTCAACTTATGAAAGGTAATGCAATTTTAATAAAGTAGTGGCATCTTTATTTCTCAGGTTCGCATAGATGCCTGAAGTCAGATGGACTACTTTAATGATAGCAGAAAGGTGCTGTGCCAGCACAAGTGCTAAAGCATTTCTTTCTAATAGTTAATAGTATAATGTATAAAGAGTTGAGCAGAACCATCATTATTATACTTCCAGATAAATGCAGAAAAGCAATGCCTCAGTAGCACTGAAAATTCTAATGCATAAGAATAAGGCTTTTCAGTTTTATTTTTAATTCAATAAATACACAGTTATCTACTTGTTGCACAGTCTAGGTATCTTTGTTTAAAGAAAATATCAGTGTTGCCCATGATGGAAGTGCTGCTGTACACTCAATTCTTCTGGGGTTAGACTAAGATGAAATTTGCAAGATTTTAATTTTATACATATATTTTCTTTAGTTAAAATCTGTTGTAGCATTAACCCAAGTTAACTGTCAAACCAAAAATCCTTCTCTGTTCAAATACCTTTTTCCAACTTTATTACCAATTATACTTCTTTGGTTCTTCAAGATATTGGTAATTAAGTTTTGGAAAAACAAGACAATAATGAGTGGCAATTTAGGCTTTCCAGTTTGAAGTCAAAGGCCTCCAGTAACAATGCACATAAGAACAATATGACAGACCCAGTGCGGAATATGGGGGTCCTCCTGGACTCACAACTCTTGCTCAAAGATCAGGTGGCAGTTGTGGCCAGAAGGGCTTTTGCTCAACTTTGTGTTGTGCACAAGTTACACCCTTTCCTGGATCGGGAAGCCCTTCAAACGGTCACTCATGCCCTTGTTATCTCCCATATAGACTATTGCAATGCGTTCTACATGGGGCTACCTTGAAGAGTATCCGGAAGCTACAGCTGGTCCAGAATGCAGCTGTGCTTTGGTGCCCATAGTGCGAGCTGCATTGGGTACCAGTCTGCTTCTGGGTCCAATTCAAGGTGTTGGTTATCACCTTTAAAGCCCTACATGGCATGGGTCCAGGATACCTGAGGGTCCGCCTCATCCCCATTACATCAGCCTGTCCCACCCAATCATGCAGAGAGGGCATGTTGCGACCCCGTCTGTAAGAGAATTCCATTTGGTGGGGTCCAGAAAGCGGGCCTTCTCTGCAGTGGCTCCCACCCTTTGGAACATTCTGCCCCTGGAGGAGAGGCAAGCCCCATCGCTCCTGACCTTCCGGAAAAAACTGAAGACCTGGCTCTACCACCTTGCTTGGGGCAGGGAGGGAAGTAGTTACTCCTGGGGATGGCTGGAGCCTTAGAGTGCTCCTCACACACATGAGTTACATCTTTTTGCCACTTGGATTTTATTCTTATTTTATATCTATATTTGATAATTGTATTTATATTTTATGTGTTTATATTTATATTTTATGGTTATTGTTTTAATTGATTGTTTTTATTGTAAAATGCCCAGAGTCCCTCTTGTGGGGGGGAGATGGGTGGTGGCAAATTTTGAAAAACAAATAAATCAAGAAAGAAATCAAGAATATACAGACTGTTGGATCATCTAGCTGACTATAGTGTGGATAAATTTGTTCTCCTGAGGCCTGTTTTGTACTGAAGGAATGCATCCTCCCCAAAATGAAAACTTGTTGGTACTTCAATTGATGTGGAATATGAGCATATGACTGAAGCAGTAGCAGTGAAAATGCTGGGTATTGGGTAATGGCCAAAAAACTGAAACTACATCTAGAAAAAATGATGGTACTGTTGATAGTTGGCTCATACTGATGCTTAGTTTGTTTTGAAAGGATTATATTTCTCTTGAAGGTTTATCTTTGGGGATCCTTATGGATCCTTCTCTGTCATTATAGGCACAAATGTTATTAATGGTATGGAATTGTTTTTCCAGTAGAACAGCTGCATCCTTACCTCACTGCTAACAGTCTGACCTCAATGACCCAGCCTCTAGTAACTTCTCATTTTGTTTACTAAATTGCATTGTATGTGAAGCTATCTTTGAAAATGCTACAAAAATGACAGTACAAAATAAAGCATCAAGAGTAGAAATTAGAATCAGATTTTACCCTATTATGTTGATGTTGTACCATCTTCACTGACAACTAGTTCATGTCTGGGTTCAGTTCAAAGTGCTGATTTTCAGGCTTTCTTAGAGTAGGATAGGAATTGTCATTGTTCAAGGAGTAGGGGCCTGTAGAGGCATATAGAGATAGCCTTGAAGAAAGTGGACACAGTTGTTATGAAAACATCAGCTGAGTCTGGAAAGACCAGAGAGGATGAGGAAGAAACTCAAGTTTGCCCTGCCTTGACTCTTTTTGGTATAAGAGGGAGAGATTGTGTGTGTGTGTTTCTGTTAGGTTTTCTAGATTGTTATTATAAGTAGCCCTTGTTTAATGACCACTTGTTCAGCAACTGTTCAAACTTACAATGGCACTGAGTGGTCGTTACAACTGGACCTTGTATTTGAAGTCATTAGTGGACAGCTAGGACCACTGAATGGAGCAGAGCTTAACACAGTGGAGAAGCTGCACACAGAAGAAGAATATTATCTTAAACAGCTTTAATGAGCATGTTAGAGAAACATAGGTTATTGATCTTACACACTTAGCCCTCCCAAGCATAAAGAATTACATGCTTAGACAAAGTAGGTTTAAGATAAGTAAAAAGAGTCTTACTGACTTTATTCTTGGTTCAGTTACATCCATCTTTGGTGGAAAAATGATGTTCCTTGTTTCTTCTGTTCTTTCCCTATACTAATGAACTCTCAGTCCTATAGCTGCTAAGAGCTGCATGGAAGAAAGGGGCAGCTACATGGCTTTAGGCCCAAGATGGAGAGAGAAGCAAAACATGCTTCTTCTCAGATGGTGAAGGAGGAAGAAATGAGAGAGAGGAAGTGGGAGTGGCAACAAACAACTTCCTCAATAGCAGAGAGCTGCCTTGTGGGACAAACTCATGTACATGCTAATGAGGCATACTGATTTGCTAACATTTCTAACAGTATTTACAACCATCGCAGTGTCCCCATGGTCACATGATTGCGATTTGTGACTTTTCCTGCCAGCTTTCCATAAGCAAAGTCAGTGGGGAAGCTGGCAGGAAGTTGGAAGTTGCAGTCATGGAGGCCCTCGCTTAACAACCTGTGTGGGCCTCATTTAATGACAGCAACTGGGACTGCCAGAACTGCTCTGCTAAGCAGCACAGTTATGTGCTTTTTCAACTTACAGCCACGCTGCTCAATGACAGAGTTTCTGGTCCCAATTAGTGCTGTTAAATTAAGACTATCTGTATAACCTATAACAATATAGTTTCAGTAGTTCTTGTGGTGTCTGTTTCCTGACCTGGCCAAGCTCAAAGGGCTGATCTTGAAAGCGTTAGTACTTCTTATTCAGAGAGGCATCCAACCTTGCCTTTGATTATGGAGATGGCTTCAGTTCCTCAGGACATCCCACTGTCTGCCGAACAGCTTGCTGAAGTACTGTTACAACAACAACAGCAAGGGGATATACAGTACAAATAACATACACAGTGCCATGACATACAATGGTATTAAAAGTTTGTGAACCCTTTTGAATTTTCAGTATTTTTGCATAAATGTGACTTAAAATGTGATCTGCTGCCTGACTCCCAATGACTTTGGATAGTTCGAAACTAAAACAGAGAAATACAAGTAAAATAAAAAAATAAAAAATAAAGGATGGCAAGAACAATAAACTGGACAGGGACGAAGCCAGGACTTCACAGCCCTTCTAAACAACAGGAGGGTGGGGGCCATCCAGACCCCGAGGGGGGGTAACCTCATTCCAGAGGGCAGTGCTGGTACAAAGAAGGCCCAGTTCTGGAGTCTTCATAGATGGCATCATTTAATCAAAGGAATCTGGAGCATGCCAACCTGCAAGACTGAATTGGCTGGGCAGACACTATGGGAGATAGGCAGTCACTCAAGTAACCAGGCCCTCACTTGTGTGCTTGTGCCACTGCATTCTGGACCAGTTGAAGCTTCTAGGTGGTCTTCAAGGGCAGCCCCACGTAGAACACATTGCAGTAGTCAAGCTGTGAGATGACCAGGCATGAGTGATTCTCTGAAGGGCCCCTGATCTAGGAAAGGGTGCTACTGGCACACCAGATGAAGTTATGCAAAAGCCTTCCTGGCCACAGCTACCACCTGCTCTTTAAGCAGGAGCTGCAAATCCAGGAAGACCCCCAGATTGTGCACAATTGTCATGGCCTCAGAGTCAGGCTCCAAGAAGTGGGCAGATCAGGTCCCACTGGGTGCTGCACCCGCAGATTTAGCAGACATTGAATCAAACACTGATGCTCTGAAGTCTCTCCTTGGCCAGCACCGATCCCTCTTTAGCCAACACAGGTGCCAAGAAGCAGGGAAGACCCCTTCCCCTAGCCAGAGAATCCTGCACCCTGTCAAAGCACCTTGCAAATAAATGGCAAGAGGCTGATTCTGCAATCAAGCCTGGTCCCTTAGTATTGGCAACTGCTGAGCAAGGAAAACTTCAGCTATGCATGCTCAGTGGATTTAAACCGTGTAGGGACTACCCTCCATTGCTGGAAGCAACTTCGGCATCTGGCTTTGTACTTTGTGTATTTGTGCTCCTAACTCCTGCTACATTTTCAGCCTTGGTGTGTTCCTGACCAAGTCTCTGGCTCTTCCCTCGGCACTTTTCAAGACATTGTGTGTTTTCTGATTACAGGGCTGTCTGACTTGGGTTACATCTTCTCAGTCTCCAGTGAACTGTCGTGTACAAGCATGCTTTTTCTTCTGTTTCCCAATTCGTCTTCTGTCACCTCTCCTGCCTGTCTGTTGCCGTTTCTCCAGGCAAGCTTTCCTGATGCCCTCACAATCCTTGCTGCAAATACAACACTCTCCTCGTGCCTCCCATTTCCCCTCCTCGCTGCATTTTTTACCAATGTCCTTCCACAGTGTGTATTCTTCTCCCAGCAACTCTGCAAGTCTCACCCTCAAGTGCCCTCATTGCGCCTAAATGCCTGCCAGTATACCACATTTTTCCAGTTAAAATATCAGTAAATCCAAAAAGAGCCACCCAGAATAACAATACGTCCCATTTTATCCCTGGTCAAATAAACTGACTTTGTATTCCATTTTTTCTCCTATACAGAACGAACTTTCTCTGTAATCCATTCAGACAGTTGTTGATTCTTATTACTAATTTTTTCAATACTTTAAACAGTCTCTTTTGTGAATCCAACAAAAAGAAATTATTCCAATTGCTCTCTGGGATTGTCATTTTTATTTTCTTCTTAATTTTTAAAGCCTCATCCAGTTTTCTCTTTATATCTGATGACTAGTTCTTATTCAGAGTTTCGTTTATATTTTTCTTGGGTAAATTGTGCTGCACATCTTGTTCTGTAACATCTTCTGGGAACAGACTGTTCCCGAGAAGTCACAACATAGATGACATAATTGAATCAAATTCCCAATGTAGGTCCTAGTGCAGTTCCTCAAAGATGTCTCTGAACGCCATTATAAGTTACTTGTCTTATTATGTCTCCAATCTCAAAAACAATTTTTCTTTTCCACAAGCATGCATTTATTCTTTAAAAATAATTTCAGTGTTTTAATATTCAAAATCCAATATTCCAACATTTTCTGAGCCCTTAATCTGTTTAAAACTTTTTGTAGCCAAAACCTTGTCATGCTTTTTGCTATTTATTTTAAGTTCTTAAGGATTATAAAAATAGATCTTCATATTCTTATATTAAGGATTGAAGGCACTCACCCGGTATTTCAAGCCTTGTCAGTTTGCAAGTGTCTTAACTTCTCTGAAGCAGTTAATAGGCAATTTCTGAAGGTAGTTAGCAAGGGAAGTGTGTGAACTTAGTGTCCCCTGAAAATGCTCCGTTTGTGGCTGGAGCGATTATGGCAAATTCCCTCGTCTTCCAATTTCCCCCTTTCCAGAGATCACTGTCTTGCAGTCTCTTCATGAGATGCAACCATTAGGAGAAACAGCTTGAGCAATATCGCATCCTCTCTTTGTCCAGAGAGGGTTGTAGGAGCTGATCTACTGGTCAGCTTCCTCATTTATGGCTGCAAATGTCAGCTCCGCTTTTCTGTGGAGCTTCTTCAGTCTGCCATATTCCCCCGGAGGCCATTCATGATAATGAATGATGGCCTTATGACAGATCAACCTGGCATTCAGCCGCAGCATCTGAAAGCCCAGGGCCTTGAAGGTCCACTGACTGGGGCCTGGGAAGGAGACCGGGGGCTGGAATGTGCCAATGGAATAACGAATCTGTGTTGCAGTCCCTGAGAGCAGCCTGCCTCAATCTGCCATCATATCTCCCCCACCTGTTAGTATTGAGATGTTATAGCCCACTCCCAACTCTCCAGAAACCTCACACCTCCTCTGCCCACCTTGGTCCCTTCCTAAGCCCATGGGCTCCTCCACTATATTAACATACCAACCATCCTATCCAAAAGGCTCACTAAACTTGAGAAGCTTCTGCAGCAGCACTCAGCATCTCCAGTTAAGCAAAACTTTCCCCCCAAACCATACACAAACTCCCTCCTAGTGACCCCAATGAGCCCCCTCTCACTAAGCTGGTCAGGCACTTACTCATACAGTCATCAATGGTTGATTCAGCTTCTATCTGGCTCTCACCCACAGGGGACACAGACCACTCCTACATCCAGGGGGAATACCCCCACAATCTACTACCCTCAACCCAGTAACTAGTCCCAAAACATCCAAGGGAGTTCATTTGGGCATGTTGATCCTTCCTCCAAAGCAGAACACCAGAAGGGGATTGCCATGAAGTCCCTCCTCACTCCAAGCCAGGCCAGAGACAAAATGGCCACCACAACAAAAGGGGTGAAGAAAGCTGTAGCTGCAGGGCCCAGGCTGATATCCACACCTTGGACTCATCCCTGCATCTGCTGCAGCCAGTCCACCACCCCTCCAATGCCTCTGTGCAAATGCAAGGTCAGCAGCCTCCAGATGAAACAGCTGCCTCTGTCACTGCCACAGCTCCGGGGCTTCCCTTCACATGTGGGCCAACAGAGGACCTTCTTTGCTGCCGCTGCTGGCCTCCTCTCCACCATCACACCACCAAAGGTGCTACCAAATACCAAACAACAAGTCAGGCACATAGCAGTAGATCTGTACATTTGGTGGTCCAATCTTTCAGCCACCAACACCGGTCCCAAGGAGACAGTGCACTGCCCAATGGCCCAGTCATAGAGGTAAGCACCGGGCACTATGCTCTGCTCTGCTTTGCTTTGCTGTAAGACTTGATGAGGGATATGAGCCACATGGCCCCAATGGAAAGCAGCATAAGGACTTCCCAATCGTCTCCTCTAAACTACTTCACTGCCAACTTTCCACAACATACTAAAGCCCATCCACAAATGAAGCCCACTTCACAAGCATAATCAGTGTCATGTTAACCCCACCCCCACTCAATCCATTCACCATTTTTCTGTTCCTCACATTCCCATCTCTAATCATCTTCAAGCTTCAAAAACAGCCCAAATGGACATGTTACTTATTCTTGGCTTAGGGGTACAATAAATGAAGAACGAATATTTCCCATGCATTTCTAGCTGTATTTTGACAGTATCCTCAGTAACCCTGGAAGTACTCCCACATACTGAAATTCAGTGGATAGTTTCCCAATTCTGAAAAAAAATCTATCTATCTATCTATCTATCTATCTATCTATCTATCTATCTATCTATCTATCTATCTATCTATCTATCTATCTATCCATCCATCCATCCATCCATCCATCCATCCATCCATCCATCTCAAAATAGAGGTAAGCACTGGGAACTACTCTGGTTATGTTTATGAAGTGGGGTGGTTATGCTTGTGAAGTGGGCTTCATTTGTGGATGGGCTTTAGTATGTTGTGGAAAGTTGGCAGTGAAGTAGTTTAGAGGGGACGATTGGGAAGTCCTTATGCTGCTTTCCATTGGGCCATGTGGCGCATATCTCTCATCAAGTCTTACAGCAAAGCAGAGTCACATGTAGTGTCTAGTGCTTACCTGTATTACTGACTTACTCTATGACACTCTCTATGGAGAGCCAGTTTGGTCTAGTGGTTAAGGCTCCAGGCTAGAAACCAGGAGACTGTGAGTTCTAGTCCTGCCTTAGGCATGAAAGCCAGCTGGGTGACCTTGGGCCAGTTGCTCTTTCTCAGCCCAACTCACCTCACAGGGTTGCTGTTGTGGGGAAAATAGGAGGAGGAAGGAGTATTAGGTATGTTCCCCACCTTGAGTTATTTGTAAAAATAATAAAGGTGGGATAAAAAATAAAATAAAAATAAATAAAAAAATAAACATGCAGATTTCTTTTAATTATATCAGGTCCTTTAAACTTAGTATAAAATCCACGATTGCTCATGTAAGAATTGTGTCTCAGAGCTATTTTGCTGCCTAAGTTTTTTTTTAAAAGTTTGTTACTTTTGATACGTTAATTTTTGCCATTCTAAACTTTGTGCCTATCCAGAAAGAATAAATGTTTGTATTATAATGTGGAAAGAGTTCCAGTATCCTGAATTGATAAATACAGAAGAACATGGTAGCTATACAGAAATTGGCACCACATCGCCATCCATGCAGCCTCTTTAACCCAGTGCAAAGACAATTTATTTATTCTTTGCTGAAGACATGTCCTCATAACATCATCTCTGTCATCCTATTGCTAAGGCAGCCCAAATGCAGCTTTAAGTGTTCTGGTGTTATTGTATTCTCCATGTTATGTTGGTACAAGAGGTGGACAATCTAGACTGTGTGAAGGATGACATGGTCACTGCTTTGCTTCAGTAGGTCTGGCTGACCTGTTGTGGGATTGCTCCCTTGCATCATGTTGTATGGTTTTGTAGAGAGCTAGGGAGACAGCCTTGAAGCAAATATTCAGAAACTGTTATGTAAACAAAGAGGACAGAAACATCCCTTAAGTCCTGAGAAAGGAGATAATATTATGAAGAGACTCAGGATGACTCCTCCCTGACTCACTGGGGTATAAAAAGGAGGGGAGGAGAAGCAAAATATTTTCAGAGCTCTGTGTGGCTGTGTAATTTTTCCCCACATGAATCAGTATGAAGTATTTGTCAGTATGCTTAAAGAGTCCTGGGAGCTTTTCTTTCACATCCTGAATCTGTCTCCCAGGAAGGCAGCATACATCTCTTGATTGGTTTCCAGCTGACAGATTGCTACTTCATTCCCTCTCAGTAGAGAGTCTCTAATCACCATGACAAATCCATTCTACCTCTGCCTTACTAGTAAAGGCAAGAATCCTTCCCTTTGCAGAGCCTTTTGAGTCCTCTTCCTCAATCTCAAGGCATGTAGTGTGGCAGCTGCTGTTCATCTAGAGGTCTTGAAACTTCATCAACAATGAAGCCCTGGAATTTATTCTGAAGCTCCAGAGTATAAGAACTTTTGTTGGCCCTTTGTGTCACATTCCTCCATCTCTCTGTTCCCTCTGCCTGACTTTTTTCTGTTTTCTGAGAGGCTTCTTGATGCCATTGTCTCTCCACAAGCACTTCCTGAGCTAGTTGAAGAATCTGTCATCTTCCGTGATAAGTGTTGGAATTATCAGGGGTTAACTCAGCATTGTCTCATAAGCATAAAGGGGTCTTTCTAGTAAACACATCCCTATTGTGCTTGTGGGATGTCACACGGGTCACCTGATTTCCACTTTCTCCTCCTCCTTGGGTTTGGGGATTAACAATCTCCATTACCTCTTGGGCACACCTGCAACCAGGAGGTGCTGCAGAATGCAGCTCTCATCCCTTCATCTCGCTTGCACACAGACTTTCTATTTCCATAGAAAGTGTCTACAAAGAACCAATGATGAATAAGTGCTTTCTACTGTGAAGCTACTTGTATCCAGATCTACTGAATAAATGTAAGCTACCTTTTTTTTCTCTTCATCTAACTACTGTGTGAAGACTGAATTTTATTTTTGAATGTAATTAAGCTTAATGTGCAAGTTTTGGTTCACGCTTCTACTTTGCAAGATTGTTGTTAGCTGCTTGGAGTTCTCTTACTAACCTTTAAAAACTCCATCAGTAAGCTGGTAGTGGATTATTTTGTCTCTATTCTCTGCCTTTTTTTCCAGGTGGGCAATCATCTTACACTTAAAGTATGCATAGTTCTTCAGGATGGACAACAGTATGGAACATCCCCTGTAGGCCACAACAGCAGTTCCTTCTCTTTTCATGCTTCTTTCATAAACAACAAAAAACTGTTTCCACCTTGACCTCTACTGCCAAACTACCTTGCCAAACTGTTCTCCCTATTCACTTGCTCAGTAATCAGATAGATGGTTAGAAAACCAGAAGTAGATGCATAGTGAAAGCCAGACAGTCTTGACTGAGTCTTGTTTTGAAGGTATTGAAAGAAGATCAGAAGGCATACAATCAGAACTAATCAAGCTTAAAAAGATGCAGTAGTCATAGATCAAGACCAGCATTCAATCTAGAATAAAGTATTGAGACTTCAGTTTTCCAGATAACTAGTTCATGCCATTATTCAACCCTTGGTAATAGAAGGTGAATATAATCTGATTAATATGCTACTACTACTACTACTAATTGAGAGCCAGGTTGGTATAGTAGTTAAGGCACCAGGCTAGAAACCAGGAGACCATGAGTTCTAGTCCTGCCTTGGGCACAAAGCCAGCTGAGTGACCTTGGAC
The DNA here is from genome assembly GCF_035149785.1 of Candoia aspera. NCBI lineage: Eukaryota > Metazoa > Chordata > Lepidosauria > Squamata > Candoiidae > Candoia > Candoia aspera. The sequence goes on from NC_086159.1 coordinate 32,503,806, forward strand.
CAGTTGCTCTCTCTCAGCCTTAGGAAGAAGGCAATGGCAAACCACTTCTAAAAATCTTGTCAAGAAAACTTCAGGGACTTGTCCAGGCAGTCTCTGAGAATCGGACACAATTGAATCAATAAAAAAAACCTACTATACTACTAATATATTAATATATTTATATAGCTTTATATACCACTTTGTTCCATCCAAATTTGTTGATCAAGTTGACCAATCAGTAAACTTTTTCTTGCCACTCTCCAAGATTACCATCAATTATTGTCCTTGCTGACCATCCATGTTCCCTCCCTTTATCCATTTATTTGTTTACTGCAAACACAACACAAGCCCTGAGGGTAGCCAGTTGGGCAAATGAGCACATGAACTGTAAATACAAAAGCTGTTTGAAAACAGCTTTTGTGTTTACAGTTAGTAGGACAGGGACAGGGAGATACAATTAAGTGAACAACTGAGAACATGCAGAGAATTTGAAGAGATAAAAAGCTTTACCATACTGCAGCCTATTGGAGATGCAAACTATTGCCAACAGAAAGCAAATGTGCCCTGCTGTTTGTCTAAATCATTTCCACTATCTCAGTTTGCTAAGTGTTGGATGGAAGGCAGAGGGCATGGTGGGAAATCAGCATCTCTGTTATCAATGCAAAGGTCTGGACATGTACAAAGGCAGTGCTTTCCTCTCAACACGGAGATGCCAGCGTGAACTGCAGTTCTGGGGACTGCTGAGCAATAGTCACCAGCAGATTCCAGACTGCTCCATAGCAGTAATGGGGGTGCCTCCAGGACCAGGTGTGCAGATTTTGCGGTGTGTGATAGATTTTGTAGATGGAGGGAGAAGTATAGTAAGACAGTAGTGTCCTAGGAAAAGAGCACAGAAAAGTTATCACTCCATGAATGGGATGGTTTTCTGAGGGGTATCTGTTGCTGGAAGGTTGCCCCAAAACTCCTCAGAATAATTCACTTGTTTTGCTTTATGTATATATTCAGACTTTGTATTTGTTGTCTAGTTTTGGATACTACCTTCCTAAGATATTGTAGGAGGACAGCAAAGTTAGTCTGTGGTAGCCAAAAATCAGGATTCTGGCAGTATATTCAGAGTAACAAATTTTATTAAAAGGTATAAGCTTTTGTGAACTATAGCTCTGAACTATATCATTGAACATTGGGCATTGCTAAGTTTTACACGTACATTACAAACCTGATTTGTTTTAAGCATTCATATATGGAAATGCTCTTAATCTGGCAGTCATAGCAGCATTTCAAATGAATAAAAATGTGATTTGACATATAGTTATGACCTGTTCCAGCTTACACTTAACCATAGCATAATCATATCTTGACACCACAAATCCACTCCCCCTGTGATCTCCATAATAGTTTCTTATCTTATCCCTCGGCCAGAAGTGAGAGAGTCTTAAATTGTCATTAACTGTATTTTTCCACTTATTTTGGCACAGTCCAACAAATGCCTCATATAAACTGTATAAAGTCTATTATCTTTGCTACCAATTACTTTGGAAGTTAAATCAACTATTGTTGGTGTGAATGGAGGTCTGTAGGGAGAATGTTGAGTAGCATGATGCATGCCCTTCTCCTTGGTCACTAGTCAAGGTCCAATGAAGCCATTTCTTTGCCATTTCTTTGCCTCTCCGTTACTACTTTGTTTCCTGAGTTCCTTTCATACCTGTCATCTCCTCTACTCTGTCTTTAACACCATCTTCTTTCTAAGCTTCCAGTAATTTAGAAGACAGGAGACAGAATTCCATTGTCTTATTTGGGGAACATGAAGGGGTGTTTTTCACCAGTTTGCTTTACAGTATTCTGAAACATATCCTCACTTTAAGTTGCAGAACACCTGATATTCCTCATTGCAGTGCCCAGATTGTAATGAGGGATATTGAGGGCTTTGGTTGCTTGTTTCATCATCAATATCACAGTCATTAATCAGAACAAAGCAAATCATGTAGCAGATATATATGTAGATCTAAAGGTTAGACTGATATACAGGGTTTACCTAGTCAGGCCTATAGACAATTTATTTTATAAATTTCATTAAATGTGTGAATTGGTTGCCATTTTGTTCTAAACACTTCCTCACTTGTCTGGTGCATGACCTTTGAACATTCCGGAGTACAATAACATTTTCTCTGTACACCCCCACCCCCCATATTGTGAATGACCTGTGGGGCCTGACTTTTGGTACAACCTGTATATCTAAGGCATTAAGACTAACAAGTCAGACTATTATAAAGGTAAACTTAAAAACGAAACCACATAACTTGTCCTAACAGCCAGGAACCACGCTGAGACAGGAATAGGTCTCTAGTGTTTTATTACTGCTACATTAGACAGAAATCCTAACAAACTGAAGAAGCGTGGGAAAAACCCAGACAGATAAACCCCAAAAGTTAAGGCGGGTCTGATCTGTGTCTCTTTGAATGGCTGCTTAACTCCTCAGTACTATGCATGCATTTTCCCCCCTGGATAGGGGCCCCCTCCTGCTCACCATCAGTACTCATGACATAACTAAAGTAAGTACCATTAATTAAAACAGTATAATCAACTAAAAAGAATTTAAGGATTATAAACTTACAAACTGGCCTCTGAAAAAGCTAACAGAAATATAATAACTGCAGCTTCTAGTACAAAACACAAACTCCACCTAAAGGGTATAAGACAATAATTAATAATTAGACTTAATACTGGAAATAAGCCTTATTTCACTGAGCATCCTTGATTGTTAGTTACCATATGCCTTATTTTATATAGAGCTACACAGAACCTGGCTACATTGCACATTATCTCAGGATTAATGTCAGAAAGCAGAAGTTGCATATATTGTTGGTTAATAAATCCTAACATGTTATTCAAAAGTGGTATAATTCGAATCAAATTAACCATTCAGTTGTACCCGACTCTTGGCAATTCCATAAACCAGCTCTCTCCATGATTTCCAATCTTGTACAGCTTCTTTCAGTTGCTTTAAATTTTGGCCCGTGTCTGCTTTGATTACATCCAATCAGTGCGTTCTTTGGCGTTCTTGTCTTTTGCCACTGACCATTCCAAGCATAACGTCTTTCTCCAATAATGTTGATCTCATGACATGACCGAAGTAACAATCTAAGTTTTGTTATTTTTCCTTCTAGTGACATGTCCGGTTTTATGCGCTTCAACACTTTATTTGTTATCTTTGCAGTCCAAGGGGTGTGCAAGAGCCTCCTCCAACACCATAGTTCAAAAGAATAAATTTTCCTTCTATCCAACTTTTTAATCATCCAACTTTCACAGCCACATGGGGAACACGATAGTGCAGACTAGTCTACACTTAGCCATCAAGCTGACATCCTTGCTTTTCCAAATTTGATTCATACTCATCATTGCTGTACGACCCAGCATGATTCGGCATTTAATTTCTTGGCTGCATTTGCCACTGTGATTGACCAGTGATCCTAAAAAGGTGAATTCTTCCATGCATTCCACCTCCACTCCATCAATTACTATTTTGATGTTTCCATTCTTTGCAGTTGTCATGAGTTTGTGTGCTCCAAATTTCCGTATATAAATGGTAATTGAGGAGAATATGTTTAATAGTTTCAACCTGTCCTGAGCCACAGGGATATACTCATTGTGGCTTTGGTGTCTTCTTACATCTTCCTGCTATCAACGCTGAGGAAAGGGCATTACATTGTGCTTGAGTAAAAGCTCTTCTCTGATTTGGAACATTTAGCTGCATGAGATATGTAACTGGTGTCATAGTGTATCTCAGGCTGTCAGCCATGAAAAGCTAAGAGATATTGCCTGCATTGATTTGAAGGTCTATGTCAAACAGGTGCAGCTTAAATGTTGTCATTGCTTGTTCATAGCCCAAAGAGAGTAAGTAAAGGGGTTTTGCACCTTCATTCTAGTGTGATTTCTGTTTAAGTAATCTGTCAAAACTTGTGCAATTAAAAAATTTAAAAAGGAAGTAAGAGGGTGAAAGCTTGAGGAGCAGAAGCTTGTTGTGAAACACTTCCACCTGGTTTGAAATCTGCTCTCTAATGTCATGGGAGCTAAGCCAATGGAAAGAAGTGTCGACCTCAGTCAATAATTTAACATGGCCTGCCATATTCTGGTCTCCATTCTTACCATTCCAGCCTCCATGCATAATATTGCATTACAGACACAGTGGGGGACTTGGAAAATTGTTTTGAGAAATTTGGATTGGACAAGTTACAATGATGCAAAGTTGGAAGGTGGTAAAAGTTTTATACCATATAATAATCGTGCTAGAGGCTTAGCTTCAAGAAGCTTAGTAGCTGCAGGTATATATTGGCCCCTCCTGGAATGGTGAAATCTTAAAATAGTCGCTGTACTCTTATATGCATTCTTTGTAATATAATTAGCACAAGCCTGTTTATTTCTATTAGCTTAGACGACCACTCCCAGGTATTTAAAGCAAAATACCTGTTCAGTGGCATTGCCATTAATAGACTAAGAGAGCTTTTTGGGCTGATAGCTGCCATTATTTTGGCTTTGGAGTAATTAATTTCCAGTTGGTTCTTCTTACAATGCTGTACAAAGGCATTCAAAGTTCTTTTAAGTCCAGTAGGGGTCCTTGAGAGGATTATTGCATCATCTGTATAGGAGTATAGCCAGAGTCTGGAGATGGGCAGGGACAAATTGAATAAATAAATAAATTAATTTAAAAAATATGTATCTCTGCCAATTTAGGTAGACGGAAATTCGTGTTATAAAGCTGGTCAACCATGCCATTATATAGAAACTGAACAAAAGAGGTGCTAATATACAGCCTTGTTTTATACCCTTGCCAGTTGGAATGGGTGCCAACAGGTATCCTTGAAAACTACATCTTACTCTGTTATGTTTTCTCATGCAGTGCACAAATAAGAAATAACATTCAGCAATTTATGGTGGTGATGTGCAGATTATCCCATAACCTAGTCCGAGAGACAGAATGAAATGCTGCCTTAAGATCAATAAAAGGTGCATAGAAGGAGACGTTACTCCAGGTTTTTTATTTCTCAGTAAGATATTTAAGTACAACTGATCAATTGTAGGGCGAACTTCCCCCTAGAACAAATGTTATGCTGGCATTGTTTTATGCCAATTCAAGGATGCATGGATAGCACTTTCATTGGAAAATGCTAGTAACTTACATCCTGTAAGTTGGCGTCACTGAATTTCTATTTATGTTTATTTTAACTATTCTTTGAGGTCAGTGTAAAATAGCCTTATTATACTAGTTTAGTAGCAATAACTCTAATGCTGGAAAATATATTTGGTACCATGTAATGGTGAAAAATGCTATACTAGAGTAGGGAGCTGTTATTAGTAGGTTGGGAGAAGAATGAGAAGAAGAGAGAGAAAGCAAAGCAAAGCAGTTTTTTTGCTTGTTACCCCAGCCTCCTGACACACTGAGACAAAGCAGGCATTGATGACTTTGCTTCCTCTGTAATTTTAAGAACAACAGGGAGTTGGCGGTGGTGTTTCCCCTTTTGTATTCTTATGAAAGTGTTCTGTTTAAAACGTGGATTATCCTCCCACCAAAAGCTTATCCTTGCTTCAACTTCAAGACAGATGAAACCATGTTGTTGAATCAGGTATTTCTGTTACCTCAATGTCAGGGAGCATTGCTCTAAATGGAGTGGTTGTGTAATGCTATGCTATGGTTGAGTAGGAAATGCTTGGGGAAAAAGCAAGCCTGGTAGGCTACTTTAACAGAAGAAAAAATTCAATTTGTGTATGTTTGTTTTCAGCACAGCAATATCCACTTTGAACAGTTGAGGAATCAATCTGTTGATTTGAGATATGACACTTTACACCTGTTGAGGATTGAGCCCAGCATGCCCTTGTCACTAGATAACATGTTGTGCCTTATGTGATTGTGAAATTGCCTGCTGACTCAACTGTACTCCTTTTGTGATTGAGTAGAATTTATTTAGTGGGAGGACTTTACACAGAGCTTTTCTCATGCAGGATTCAGATTGCAATTGGGCAGGAAAATGCTGGTTTAATCCACCATTCTTACCTGTGAATTCACATGAATTGACTCTAGGCTGGGGATGGTGGTAGAAGAACTTGCATTGTCTTTCATTAGCTAGCATACAATTTAGGCTGTAATATTGTCATAGTATTAAGTTACACATTCTGAGGGCCATTAAATGTTTACATTTCTCTTTTGAAGAACAGGTAATCTTGAATTGATAATGATGCGGTCAGATGTAGTCAGGTATCCTACCAAAACTGTTCTCAGTGAGAGAATTGCAAATAATTCCTGGAACGTAATGTGAAGACAAGCATACTTAAGTTCAATAAATAAACTTGCAAGTAAAACTCAATTACCCAGTCAAACTGAGTAATTTATTTTATCTGGCAATAGTGATTCATAAGGAAAGTATATTTGGCAAAAGGGATCATAAACTGCTAGTTAATGTTTGCTTTATGTCTTCAAAAACAGCTTTCTACAGAGAACAGTTATATTCTACCCATGCACAAAATTGTCACCATGGTAATCTATTAGGATTTGTGGGTGTTCTGTTGCTGCTGCCTATAGAATTATCCCTCAAATGTTTATTTTTAAAAATTCTAACAAAAACCAGATAAAGGGCAGTGGGTTTTATGTGGAGATTTAAGGAGAAGCTCAGATGCTTTTCTCTTTTATTACAAGGTAACTTTTGATCCATTGTACAGGCTTATAGATTTGCTCTTCAGACTGAGTAAGGTTGCAATTTTTCTTAAAATATATCAATATTTTCTTTAAATATTGGAGATCTTTTGCTGGTGTCTGCTGAATATTCTAGAGATATAGAGAAGTAGAACTTAAGCTGTCAAAGAAATCAATTTTTTTTGTTATAAAAAAGTGCTGTGTTGAGTAAAAATATGATTTTCTCTCTATATTACTATATTTATTTATAAAGTTTAATGTCCCTAATGTTTGTCAATAATTAATTACCATAAACATCCTACCATTTCAAGTTGAAAAAAGTTGGCAGCTTTTAAATGTAATCAATAGAAGAAAAGAAAATAGACAGTTACCTGGCAAAAAGGATCTAGAGATCCTTGCTATTGGCTTTATGGGAATCAGCACTTCTTGCCTATGATACTTGCCTTTCCCCTATGTTCTCAATATAACTTTCCAAAGAGACAGATAGTATAAAAACATGAGAAATGTCCAGTAAACATACAAAAAATTCACTCCATAAAATTAAAATCTATTTTTAACAGTTACAGATATATACAGTAGATGTAGCCCCATCAGATATAACATCAGGGATAGAGTTCTGCCTTTATGCAGCGAAGCTCTTCTTGGACAAGCGTTTTCTCTGAGCCAGACTTCCATAATGGAGCATGAACAGTAAAAATTTTGAATGATAGTACAAACTGAAAGAAACTACCATCAGGCAGAGTAATCTCTTAAAAGTAGTTCTTCTGAATTTATGTGATTGGGGCAGATCCAGGTTTAAATATACAGATCTATTATCCTGCATGGCTTCTACTCAAGACTCTCCATACTGTGGGACAGAAGCACAAAATGCAAGTCTTGTATGCATTCAGATGCCCCACTGATCTACATAATCAAATGTGCTGGAAGAGGCAAGAGCTATTAAGTACATTGTTATTCAGGAACTTATTGGATATATCAACAGAAGGCAATTTATACAATATACACTGATATCCTCTGTTTATATGAGCTGATATCATGCACATTATTTTAAAGGACAAATTAGTTTTTCTATGAAACACGTAATTGGTATTGTGTAATAAAATAGCAGTTGCTGGAAAGGGCTCAGATAGGTTCCAGACAGCACTGAGATTTTCTAACTTAACCCTGTGGTTTATAAATTTCAGGTCCCAGGACTTCATGCAGTCATGGAAAGTCTTGGGCACAATACAGTTGTTACCAAATTGTACTTTGAAAGTAACATAAGGATAAACTTATTAAATACATGACTGGAAATTAGTCATATTAATTATATTTAACTTTAATTAAATGTAAATAAAACCCAGTATTGTTGGAGTGAAACCCTGACATGCTTCTCAAAGGCCTAGTTTGACTCTTGACCCAGGAAAATGTTATATGCCCTTATTTGATACCATTTCTTCCTGTTGCAAGATTCTGCTGTTTAAAGTATAGTTTTGTTGAAGGATGCAGTGTAAGGAGGTTTCTTGAGACCAGGAATCTAACTTGACTGAGGACTAGTGAAGGAGCTCACTGTCAAGTAGAGAGTGAGAGATTAAGTGAGTTGGGAAGAAAAAGGCAGGAACAAAGCACCCAGAGATGAGAACAGAGGAAGGGCAGGCAAAGAGAGTTAAACTATTTAAATAAACTTTAAATAGTTTAAAGAGAAAGATAGAAGAAATTCCCAATTCTCTATCTATCCTCTCAGAGCTCCTTATGGTAAATAGGTGGTGAGATAAAAATAAATGAAATGTAAGTCACACTACCAGCACCTTTCTCACTGATTCATATGCCAATCTACAACTCTCATAATCTTTTGAAGGTTTCTGTGTTGATCTCTAGGAAAAGGTTTAGTAGGTCCATCTGCCAGCATCTCTTCTGATCGGCATTATCTCAGCTCCCCATCTTTTTTTTTAATAATTAAAGCTTTATTAATTTTTTTCAACAAATACATTAAAAACGACAAGAAATGAAATAAACTACAAGAAAAAAAGAGCTAAAAAGTGTGAGAATACAAAAAAAAACCCTACTACATATTACATACAGACTGACTTCCAACATTCTACAACAAAGATACAGATAACTCAATATCAATCTCTTACTCTAATTTAAACTGGAATAAATATTACTTCTATAAAGCATTCCCATCTCAATATAACATTTCCTCTAAAACAATTTTTCCCTTGAGATGAATATATAAAAGAAACATTTTTATAACATAGTTTTTCCTCCCAATAGACAGATAATCAAATATTATCCTCCTTCATTGCAATTTTACTCCTAACCAAAGCATTTATATAGTTGAACATTATATCTTCACCATTATATATTTAAACAATAACCTTATTAATATCCTTTTACCCAAAACAAATTCATTGTCCCAAAAGCAAAAACATCTGTCTAAACCTTTAAAAGACCATCTTAATAAGCACAATAAAACAGTTAACCCACTTCAAAATAAACTAAGGAATTTACACATCTTTTTTTATTATGAATTTTATTAAGTTTAAAGAAAAAGATAAAAGGAATTTACACATCTCAATGTTACACACAGGGCTTTCTCCTTGCAAACTTCAACCTGCCTTGTAAATTCCAACTCATCTTCAAAGACCTTCCATCCCTTGAGCATTAAATCTTGTCTTCACTCTTGATATTCCAAGAGTGAAGCCATTTCCATTCCCTCTACTCCCAAAGCTTTTCCTTCTTCAAAATTGACATTCCAGAGGTTAATCTTCTCCTCTTCACTTTTTGGCTTTGAGACGTAACTCCTCATTTTCTTCTTTGAAACAGGAACATTATTCTCGAGATAATGTTCACCCTTGTCATTGTCATTTTCCCCTTTTTCAGTTTGTTGATAGCCTTTAATATCCACAAGCTCTAAAAGGCATTCCAGGGTATGAGTAACCTTAAGGTAGAACTCCTTAAAGATACCGTTAAAATCTTCCATATCCCTCCACAAAAACATTATGGCACCCTTTAGTGCCTCAGGATATTAGGCAAAGAGCTATGTTGGTTAGACATGAAAGTGAAGGTGGGGGAGTGAGAATAAACAAAGCCGTTCTCACGGGAACAAAAGCAGATAGGTCAAAGCTCAGCTCTGCAAATTCAACAAAGTGGGTAAGTCTTTTGTAATCCTTCAAACTGAAGAAAATAACTGTAAATAGGCGAAAGTCTTTAAATCTAACAATACAATTTAAAAGAAAAGAGAAAAAGAAAATATTAAAAAAGGCCAAATTAACAAATTAATAACTTCCAAAAGTAATGAAAATCACCAAGAGGTTCTATGTTTCTTTGTTGAAAAAAGCCTCTCCTTAATAACAAATAAAAAGAAAACATAGTATTTTAGAAATGGGGTGGGCAGCTTTTGAGTCCATTTGAGGCTTTAGCACAGCTTAGGAAAAGATGGCAACCCCGCCTTCTGGCTGCTAGCTTACCAGTCGATCACTAAACACTGTTTTGCAGTCTTCTGGCTGCGTCCAGCTGTCTGGAGAACAAATGGGGCGATTCCTGGGGTTCTTTTTAATCCAGAGAACACTTCTGTGCTCTAGGGAGACCTGCCTGAGCCCCAGAAAAGGTCCGTGCTGCTCGGTCTACCACTGAGATCACAGAGGTACGTCTCAAGTTGCCAATCCCCCACTGGAAGCCTGATCTCAGCTCCCCATCTTGAGCATCTCGCACATTAATGTTTAAGTGCTTTGTCCTAGATGTAGTCTTTTCATATTTAGCTCTGGAAAAGCTAAATTCATCCCAGGTTGTTTTTTTGTTTTTTGTTTTCACAGATATGGTATAAATCTTAGAACCAAACATTCTAATAGGCCTTAGGTTGGGGTTCCTTCCATGCCATACCTCATATGGTATTGCAGTTCTGGATGCTTGGTTGGGATCCTATTTTGCAAGTAGGATACTTCTCTCCAGTATTCACTTGCTAATACTGTGTTTTGGAGCATGCATAACATCTTTCTTAGAGAGCAATTTTTCCTCTCTGCTATGCTGTTCAGTTCTGGGTCATATAGCACTGTGATCTGATTTCAGGTACTCTGTCAAAGTACCTGAAATTTGTTTACCGAAGCCACATATTCTTGAATTAATTACTCTAGCACTTGACTCTCTTCACTGAGCATGTAGCAAATGGTGATTTCAGAATAATCCTTAGCTGCACTTAGCTAGATTTGGAGTCCTTTTGCTAAACTAATTTGTGAACAGCATATGGATTCCTATGTCCCATTCTCTGTGCCAAAGACTTCAAACACTTCATTTTGAAGTAGCAGGTGGAGTCTGAGATAGCTTGGAAATTCATGGCCATGAACCTGACCCAGGTATTTGAGGGTGCAATAGATAAGGATGGTCACTCATTGGATCTGGTTTTCATGTTGGGGCAGTGACAGAATGATCTGTTAGATCATCATTCCCTTGTCATAGATCATTTTCTGATTGCCCTGATGATGCTCCCTGTCTCAGGGAGGTTGGACCTATTGGTCAGTCCACCTCAGGTCCCCACTGCTCTGGTCTACCTGGTGGGGCTGACACTTACAGCACTCTGTTTGAAAAGCAGGCAGCAGTTCTTGGCCAGGAGGGCTTTTACACAACTTTGTTTTGTGTACCAGTTGCATTTTAGTTATCTCCCAAGGAGATTATTGCCGTGCAGTCTACATGCGGCTCCTCCTAATGTCCTGTTCAGACTATGAGATGGCCAGGCAGAATTACTATTAAATTCTTTATTTACAAATAACTGTTTACAACAATGAGAGTCCTCAGACTAGATTACACAGTGCAGTTCAATCAAGTCCACCCAGGCAGTGGAGGATAACAAGGCAAGGCTGCAGACTCAGAAGTAGAAGGAGATTGTGGCAAGACAGCAAGGTAGAACTCAGCTAATCCTCTCAATGAGGCGGCAAGACCTGGTGTAGCTAGAATGCGTGGCAAGGAGGAGGCTTGAGGCACGAGTGTCAGGCTTGTCATGGTGGCTAGACTAGAGGCTAGGCAAGGCTCGACTGGAGCATCAAGACAAGGCTCGGATCTGGAGACAAGGTAGGACTTGGCTGGAATGGCAAGGCAAGGCTTGGAACTAGAAGTGAGGCTGGACTTGGCTGGAGCGACAAGACAAGGCTCAGATCTGGAGGCAAGGCAGGACTGGGCTGGAACAGCAGATGAGGTTTGGAACTGGAAGCAAGACTGTGCTTGGCTGGAATGGCAAGACTAGGCTCGACTGGAGTGGCATGTGAAGGAAGCAGGTCTGCGATGGCAGGAGAAGCTGGGTCTGATTCCACATCAGCTACAGGTGAGGCTCCTGCCTCTGGCAAGGACTCTTCTGCAGATGCTGTGAGCTCGAAGGATCAGTTGTCTCCGGCAGCTTGCTCTTGGCACATGTTCCTTTTTAAGCAATCCTTTCCGCACCATTTCTCCTCTGCAGCCAATCGGGTTGCCTTTTGCTTTGTGTGCTTCTCTGCTCTTCTCTCTCGAGCACTGATTGGAGGATTCAAATCTCCCTCCAAAGTTTGTCCAATCAGCATCTCTGATTTCTCCCACTCTGCTGAGTCACTCCTGGTTTCTATTTCCCCAATTCCTGTCATGAGTAAGGATGGCGAGCAGGGGGCTCCCATCCAGGCTGTAAGGCGCATGCGTAGTACTGAGGAATTAGGTAGCCATTCAAAGAGACACAGATCGGGCCCACCTTAGCCTTTGGGGTTTATATGTCTGGGTTTTTCCCACGCTTCTTCAGTTTGTTAGGATTTCCTGTTATGTAGCAGTAATAAAACACTAGAGACCTATTCCTTGTCTCAGTGTGGTTCCTGGCTGTTAGGACATCAATCCTAACAAACTCTTACTCCCATCGAAAGAGGGAGGAACAAAGAATTTAAAGGGGAGACATTTGGAAATGTCTTCAGAAAACCAGGAAATTCGGCTCGCCATCCAACAATTGGCAGCAGCCCTGCAACAACACCAACAACAGGTAGATCTACAGGTCAACACATTACAAGCTGCCATGCAACAGCAGTTACAACAACCAGCTCCGATTAACCCACAACCGGCGCCAGCAGCAGCAGCAGCAGCTCCGCCAGTAGTCTTGAGATCCCAGGGCAGTCTACCAGAGAAGTTTGGAGGAGAAGCAGGATAGTTGAGAACCTTTCTCACACAGTGCACAATGTTTTTCGACAGCAGACTGGCAGAGTTTCCCACAGACAGAACCAGAGTCACCTTCATCCTAAGTCTGCTAAAGGAACCAGCAGCCAAATGGGCTATTCCCATGGTGGAGAACAACGACCCGATTCTCAACGACTACCAGAACTTTTTGGCAGAGTTCCGAGCACACTTTGACGACTCGATCAGAGAGGTCACTGCCAGCCGGGAAATTCGGAAGCTCAAGCAAGGTAACAAGAGGGTGGGAATCTACATTGCTGATTTCAAGTTGTTAGCAGGAGATCTGGACTGGAATGAGAGTGCATTAAAAGACCAATTCAAACAGGGGCTGGATGAAGAAATTAAGAATGAATTAGTGCTCCAGGGAACACCAGCTAACCTAGAAGCCTTATATCAGTTGTCTGTGGTCATAGATGCCAGGCTAGAAGAGCTCAGACAGATGCAGCCAGGGAGAAACAGGGCCCTCAGAGCGCTTCCAGGATTTCCAGCTCTCTCCGTAGCATCTACTCACTCAGGACCAGAGGAGCCGATGCAGATCGGGGCGAGCAGGAGGCTTATTTCCGAGGCTGAGAGGTAGAGAAGGAGAGAGAGAGCCCTCTGTTTTTACTGCAGAGCCCAGGGGCACATGGTGAGAGCTTGCCCAGTGAGAAGCCAAGCAACTTCAGTAAGACCCCCAGGGCAAGCAGCTGAAACAAGAGCCATCTCCGCCTCTGCTTCCAACCAGGGAAACTCCGTCGATCTCCCTCCACAGAGCTCAGCAGGGAGACCATCCATCAGTTAAGGAGGGCTCATTCCGAGGATTCCAGGCAAGCCTTTTACTACTTACCAGTAATAATGCACGTCAACCCAGAGCACCAGGTCAAGCTAGAGGCCATCGTGGATTCCGGAGCTTCAACCAATTTTATTGATGTGCAGACCGTACAAGACTTCAACATCCCGACCATAGAATTGCCATGTCCCATAGAAGTGGAGACTATTGACGGCCAGCCCCTCAAGGCAGGGCCGATTAGAAGGTTCACAGAACCGGTGCAACTGACAATGGGAGACCACACTGAGTGGATCCAGCTTTATGTTACTGCATCGCTTAATGTGCCTGTAATCCTAGGCACGCCTTGGCTGAGGATCAACAACCCATTGCTGAACTGGACTACGGGAGCAATCTCCTTCCCAGCTAAGGAATGCCAGCACCACAAGATTCAAGCCACTCTCCTCTCTCCAGCAACCAATGCAGTCATGGAAGCAGGGGGGGTCCAGTTGCCAGCCAAGTATGCAGATTTCGCAGACGTTTTCAGCAAACAAGAGGCCACAGCACTACCCCCCCATAGGGACTGTGATTGCACCATTGTGTTGATACCAGGAGCCAGGATTCCAGCAAGGAAACAATATCCCATGACCCCCAAGGAACTAGCCACCTTAAAGGATTACTTGGACTCTAATCTCCAAAAGGGGTTCATCCGACCATCTACTTCCCCAGCGTCTGCTCCTACCTTCTTCGTACCAAAGAAGCCTGACCCGTTGGCACCAGCAAACCAGGAGACACTCATGAGAGTGGTCCACGATTTCAGTTTTTTAAATAAACTCACAAAAAAAGAAACTTATCCCCTCCCGCTAATATCTGATCTGCTGGATCGCTTACAGAAAGCACACATTTTTACCAGGTTGGATCTCAGGAATGCGTACTTTAGTGACAGGGCTAGACCCCTCACACAACTTTTGAAGAAAGGATCAAAATTCATTTGGGGGGGAGAGAGAGCAAGCAGCCTTCCAAGAATTTAAGCAACGCTTTGCATCCCAGCCGCTGTTAAGACACCCTGATCCCACGAAGCAATTCATAATGCATTCAGATGCTTCCGATATTGCCATTGGGGCGGTGTTATTGCAATATACAAACAAAACTGAGAATACATTGCTTCCATGTGCCTTTTTTTCACGCATGCTCTCACCAGCAGAGAGAAACTATGATGTTTTTAACAAGGAGTTGCTGGCAATTAAAGCAGCATTCCAAGAGTGGAGGCACTGGCTAGAAGGTGCAACCTTTCCTGTGAAAGTTTGCACCGATCACAAGAATTTACAGCTTCTACAAAACACCAGATCCCTCACCCCACGCCAAATCAGATGGAGCCAGTTTTTCTCCTGTTTCAATTTTGTTATTTCTTATGTGCCCGGGGCACAAAACTGCTTGGCAGACGCCCTGTCTCAATCCTTTCAGGCAACCCCCGCCACTCACCAGGAGGTACAGGCTACTATATTACAACCTCACAACTTTGATCAGTCTATGAGGGGGAACCAAACAGAGATTTTAGCAGCAGGCAGACAAGCAGAGGACCTATTTACAAGAGTCAGAGCTCAGCAGCAACAGGACCCGTATGCCAGGGCCAGGATGGATGACCTCCAGAGGGACCCGCAAGACACTGCCCCCCCATTCAATGTGGAGGCAGGAATCCTCTGGCATAGTGGGCGATTATATATTCCCCCTTCATTGAGGGAAGAAGTACTGAGACTTTGCCATGACCATCAAACGGCAGGCCACGGAGGTGTTTTCAAAACTCTCCATAGAGCTCTGAGAGACTACTGGTGGCCTAAGATGACTGCAGACATAAAGGGTTACGTTGCTTCTTGTCACACCTGCAGACGAGCCAAGCCTCTCCCAGGGAAGCCCACAGGACTCTTGCAACCCCTACCCACCCCCAGTAGGCCTTGGGATACAATCTCCATGGATTTCATCAGTGATTTACCCCTGGTCCAGGGGCTGACTTCCATACTAGTGGTGATGGACCTTTTCACAAAAATGGCGCATTTTATTCCTTGCAAGGCCTCCCATCTGCACAAGCCACAGCGCAGTTTTTCATGGACCATGTTTTTAGGTATAGAGGCATGGTGAATCACTTGGTGAGTGACAGAGGCCCACAGTTCACTTCCAGGTTCTGGAGGGCCCTTTTCCAGTCATTAGGGGTCCAGATCCACCTGTCATCATCGCATCATCCTGCTAGTAATGGGCAAGCTGAGAAAATTAACCAATGGTTACAGCAGTATCTCAGGTGTTACACCACTTATCAGCAAGACAATTGGCCAGCCCTGCTCCCCATGGCAGAATTTACTTATAACAACTCTGTCCAATCCTCGACCAAGATATCCCCTTTCCAGGCACTCTACGGGGTTAACCCTTAGGTGTTGCCCACCTCCTCCCAGCAGGGAGCTGTTCCAGCCGCGGCTGATTTTCTTCAAGAGCAACAAACCGCACAGGAGTTGTTAAAGGAGCAGCTGAACAGGGCAAAGAGTGCTTACAAGAGAGCTGCAGATGCTCACAGACAGGAAGGGCCAGCGATTGCAGTAGGAGACAAAGTGTGGCTCTCTACCAAGTTTGTGAACTCTACCAGACCCTCCAAGAAATTGGACTCTAAGTTTGTGGGCCCTTTCACTGTGGTACAGCAGATAAATCCAGTGGCTTATCGTTTACAGCTACCAGCATCCATGAAAGTCCATCCAGTGTTTCGCAGATCATTGCTAGCCAAAGACCCTCCCCCAAGTGCCTTACGATCGCAACTGTCCCCCCCACCTCCAGTAATTGTGGAGGGGGAGGAGGAATATGACGTTGAGGAAATTCTGGACTCTAGGAGGAGGGGAAGGGGCATCCAATATTTCATACACTGGAAAGGGTACCCTGAGGAAGAGCGCACGTGGGCGAATGCCAGAGATGTACATGCTCCAGCACTGGTTCATCGATTCCATCAGCTTTTCCCTCACAAACCCAAGCCTCGCACTCTACCAGAGATTCCTCACTTGGATGAGCAGGCAGAGGAATTCGTAAGTTTGCACCTTCCACCCCTGCCTGAAGCCTTGACTCCAGTTACAGAGGAGGGGGGGCCCCCCCGCAGCCCTCCACCTCAGGCGTGCATTTCCCAGGGGGGAGGGGGGACGACTCTTCTAATTATCTAGCTATTTTCCAGCAGTGGGCACCTGGGCCAGAAGTGTTATCAGACCTGGAGAGCAGCACTGATTCATCCTTGGAGGAGTTTTCCTTTGAAGACTTTCCATCATTGCCCAGTTCCCATGGGACCTTAGAAGGAGACGTCGAATCTTATCAAGCCTCTGGAAGGGAGGGGGCTGAAATGGAATGTGAATCTGGAGGGGAGGGTGATGTCATGAGTAAGGATGGCGAGCAGGGGGCTCCCATCCAGGCTGTAAAGTGCATGCGTAGTACTGAGGAATTAGGTAGCCATTCAAAGAGACACAGATCAGGCCTGCCTTAGCCTTTGGGGTTTATATGTCTGGGTTTTTCCCACGCTTCTTCAGTTTGTTAGGATTTCCTGTTATGTAGCAGTAATAAAACACTAGAGACCTATTCCTTGTCTCAGCGTGGTTCCTGGCTGTTAGGACAATTCCCTCCGGATAAGTTTTGTTTTCCCCTTCTGGCTCAAGATAAGTTTCATTTTCAGAATCAGGATCAGAATGAAACCACACACCTGAAGACCATCTGGAAGCTGCAACTGGTCCAGAATGCAGCAGCACAGGCATTTATGGGCACACCTCTGTATGCTGTACTAGCTCCCAGTGTGCTTCCAGGTGGAATTCAAGGTGCTGATTGTCACCTATAAAGCCCTTCATGGCTTGGGGCTGGGTTATTTGTGGGACTGTCTCTCCCCAGTTGCTTCTACCCAACCCACCAAGTATGATTCAAAAGTTTCTCTGGGTCCCCTATATTAAAGAATGCTGTCTATTGGGCCTAGAAAGTGGTTATTTTCTGTTGCAGCTCCTACCATCTGGAACACCACAACCTTGACATTAGATTGGGCTGATCCTGATGGCCTTTCACAAAGCACTAAAGATCTGGATGTGCTGCAGGGCATGGGGGTTGGGAGATTAGATGGCTTGTGATACATGATTGTATTGCTAAGTGCTTATTGGATTTGTTATTGGGGATCATTGTAGCTTTTTTAATGCTTTGTTGATTTTTTTTTGCATTGTTTTTAATGTGTTGTTAGCTGCCTAGAGTCATATCTGTGAGATGGACGGCCATATAAATCAATGAAATAAATAAATAATTTCTTGGAAGGTGGCTTTCTTAAGTAGTGCTTCATTTTGAGACATCTAACAATGGTTGCCTTTGAAATTATATTTCACATCTTTTCTGTTTTACATAATTTACTGAAAGCAGATTTGGCTCTAAATCTGGGACATTTAATGCATTTTCAATTGTTAAATTGATTTCCTCTCCTTTACTGAGGGTACAAGACAATTTCACTGATCCTCTGCCTGCTGAAAGTTGCTTTCTGTCAAGTTAATTACCAATTGGTGCCTAATTTGCAAAATCCTTATTTTTCTTTAATAAAAGTATTTGTAGCTTGAGAATCTATACAAATGCCATCTTTCAATTGAGAAAATGAGGCTTGGAGGTTTTTCTTTTAATGCTTTCTTTCTGGATTTTGTTTGCATTCTGCTTTCTGCCTTTCTTTCACCGTGGAGTCATTGCTGCTGAGCTTGGTTGTTTGCCTGCAGACGTTTCATTACCTGACTTTCTTTCACTGTGCTGGAATGACTCATACTCTTTGGGATGTAGGAGAGCTTTTTTTTTTTTTGCCCTGGTCTTCCTATGACAATGGACTTGCAAATGACACAGGCTGTTACAACAGAGGCATCACCTCTCCCTGTGCTGGGCTTCGTAAGCTAGGTCTGGAGAAAGGTTTGACTTTTCTCTCTCAGAATTATGCAAATCAAAGTCTTCTAAATGGTTTTTATAAAGTAAAATCCTGTTCCATCACTCCTTGTGCAAGAACAATAACAGAAAAGCATAGCTTTCTGGTAGGGAGTGTAGGAGGGCAGGGCAATAATTTTCTAGTTGCATTCTTATTCTCTTCCATTTGCCTTCCCATCTCTCACATTTTATTCATATGCACATTTAGATCTTTCTCTTCAGCTGCTCATTGCACAGCCTCTAAAAAGATGCACTTCTGAAACTATTATTTTATCATAGTGTTCTGAAAAACATTTCCTAATATTCTTAGTGAAATCCAATTCTTACATAAATAAGGATGGAATCATTCACTCCTAAGCAGATCATTCCTACTGCTCTGTTTGCAATGTCCCAGGTTCTTGAATCTTGACCTGCATCCATGGGTATTTTTGTTGAATATTTGGGACTTCAAAAGCAGTTTCATTTTGAAAGACCAAGGGGAAATGTTGATCCTTCTAGCTTCTTCACAAGGTGAAACTTTACTACTTTACTGTCTCCATTTGAAAAACAACAAACTCTGTATTTCACAGAATTTTTCACATTGCTTTGGGCCTATAACCCTGCCAGAGGAAGCAATTTCAGAATGGGAATTTAAACTGAGTAAGGACTAGTGATGCAGCTCTTTGCAATTTTCACAGAAAAGAAGGTTACTTGTAGGAAATAATGGGGGCAGGGGGAAGACAGGAATAGGAAAAAGTTATCTCCTGGCTAGCTATATTCAAGCAGACAGTCTGGATGCAAGTGAGTTGGGAAGAAGCAAACATCATAAGATTTAGCAATCTTACAGAGAAGAAGCAGAAAGAATGAGAGAAAGAGGGAACACAGAGGAAACCCCCGATTATCTATACCTCATTGCCCCTTGTGGTCAGTAGGTTGTCAGTTACTGAATAGTTAGTGGACTGAAATCATATTTCTGATATTTTATATGGTCAGATAATAAAAACTCCAGGATCAAGTAAAAGGTTGTTATTCTTAGGCCCTGATGTTCAAGCAATTTTTAGGAAAACCAGGAGTATAATTATGGAAGAAAGCCATATTTCCACGGTATATGGAGAACTGCATTTGGAATCATGCTAGGAAGCTATTTACTAAAGTATATTGTGCTCTCTGTTGAAACTCAAGACTGTGAAAAGGAGTTTTTTACCAGGATTTATCCTTACCCCAATCAACTGACAAAGATTTAGCTGAAAGATGTTTAGCTGGCACATAGAAAATTATGTCTGTGACACCATAAATTTTACAGGATACCTACGCATTGCAATCATTGCAAATAATTCTCAATAATGTTTTACCACCTTAAGATACCAAACTACTTTCAAAGATATCATTATATAATTGAGGACACGTATTTACTGAGGACATTATGAGGACCCTATCTTTAGAAGCTTCAGGAGAGCAGTAGAATCTTCTTGGGGTTGAACCTACACTTTAGCTTTTTAACAGTTAATTTACTATTCATTTGGTCACCTGTTTATTTACTTAATGTTTCTGTATCATGTCTTCACATAATGAGGGTTTGCTGCAATTTATATAGAAATAATAAATGAACAGATGAATAAAGTAAAATAAAAACAACATAGCTATTCCCTCTTTTAAAATTTTTGAAACAAAATGAATATATTACAATAGATGGGAACCATCTAAAGATAAGGAGCAGCATTTAAAGGTAGTCCTCACTTAGTGACCACTCATTCAGTGACTTTGAAGTTACGATGGCACTGAAAAATGAGATTTATGACTGGTCCTCAAAGTTGTGGCCATTTCAGCGGCACTGTGGTCACATGATTGCGATTCGGTGTCATGATCACCGTTGCGATGCTTGTGACAGCGCAACAACTCACATAACAATACAGGGAAATGGGTGCCGGGGGATTAAGGGAAAAGGCAACTGGTTAACAAAAGAGAGCAACAGGTGCTGGCAACAAAGTAACAACTCTAGCCAGAGCCACGGAAGGAAGAGATACAATGTTGCAAAGAAGGTAATTGACAACACCTGACCACGAGGCATGCCCGAGCTGTCAAAAAGAATCACGAAACTAATCGCCTGGCAATGACCCATCACCGGCCGGGGAAACCGATCAAGAAACCAC
The DNA here is from genome assembly GCF_035149785.1 of Candoia aspera. NCBI lineage: Eukaryota > Metazoa > Chordata > Lepidosauria > Squamata > Candoiidae > Candoia > Candoia aspera. The sequence goes on from NC_086159.1 coordinate 32,524,441, forward strand.
CCGAGGCACAAGAGGGGGCTCCATGACCCCTCACCCACCAGCAACGGGTCAATCGGGGCTCGGGTCACACCTGGAGTAAGGAGGGGTGGAGTGCTGGCCGGCGCGGGCTATTTAAATCCCGTTCCGGCGTGCTCCACTCCCTCTCAGCTTTTCCTAAGGCATGCATTCTATACTCGATTAAAGCCAGATCCTAAAGCCTACATTAGCGTCTGCGTTTTATTGGGTAGCAGGCAGAGCTTGACATTCGGGCAGTTGGCAACTGACTCACATAATGGTTGCAGCGTCTCATGGTCATGTGATTGTCACTTGCGACCTTCACAGCTGGCTTCTGACAAGCAAAGTCAATGGGGAAGTGGTAGGAAGTCGCAAGTCACGGTCACGTGAATCATGCTTAATGACCCACAGTGATTTGTTTAACAACCACAGCCAGAACTGAGGCTGTAAGTTGGCGTGGTCATTTGGCATTGCACTTAACGACCGTGCCACTTAGCATGGAGTTGCCAGTCCCTATTGCAGTCGGTGAGGACTGCCTGAATTGCTGAACCCTTGGCAAAACAGTATTTTTATAACTTCTCTTTCAGCTATCCAAAGCTTGTCATAAGAAGGTCACTTGAAGCATACCTGCATTGTAGCCATCTCAGCTTCTAACTAATTGCATCCCTTTAGGAGGTGGAACATGTTACTAGATCCCAAATGATGCACATTGGATGCTGGCATATTCATATTGTCAGAGGTAAACATGAGATTTCTGATACTGAAGTCCCAAGCCAGGACCTTGGATTTAAACATTTTATTTGAAACTACTTTTTAATGATAAGTGTTTTAAGTTGTTGCCTCTACTTTGTCAGTAATTTAGCTCTTATCCTGTGATTTTTAATAATTATTTTAAGAAATAGAACTTGTTAATGTTGCAATTTAGAATGATTTTGTTCAGGATTTCTGCCAGTTAGCTGTGACTTCTTTCAGCATTTCATTATGTTCTATGTCTCACCCAGTTTCTACCCTCCCCATAAACTGTTAAATCAATATTCAGTGCCATATGAATACATCAAATGCTTAGTAACCTTTTTATTATTATTATTTATCTCCTTAAATTTTTCTCCCCTGGAAGATTCTTTCTGCTTTTCTTTGTAAAATTTGGGCTTGCTGAAGCCTTCTTCTTGTACATGGATAGAACTATTCTGGAGACACAGCTGAAGAATAGGATTGTATTTTTATGATTTAGGTTGAATTGTATTTCAGATATTTATGTTAGCTGCTTTCTAAATAGTGCTGTAAGGCACATCAGAGATGAATAAATCTCTAAAAGAAATAGATCTGATTTTCAAATATAAGAAAGATATTAAATAATTCAAATAGCATTTTGTTGCCAAGGTGTAGGCAGCCATCCCATTTGCTACATTATTTTAGCAAATGTTTAATCATTAAGTGTTTAATCATTCTTCACATTTTGTTACTTTTTTCTATTTTTCTATCTTTAGACTCAGGGCATATCTACACTGCCAGCTTACTCTATTATAAGTACAGGCCACAACCAATTTATGGATGATAGGAATGGACAATGATATCTTACTCACCTCCAGCCCACCTAAATGTGACCTCTAGTCATGTATTTATTTGGTTTATTTATTTTTGTAAATGGCCACAGGCCATAGGAAAAAGAGAGAACAAAACCCAATAAAATTTATAATAGTTAAAAGAGATTACAAACATGTACATACAACAACATTTAAAGCACAACAAAAATCAACATAATGAGTAAGTAAAACTTGGTGAGGAATAACGTGGTATGGAAGATATTGAGGTTCTATACACAGATTGGTTAGAGGACCTGTAACAAGGCACTCAACAGTTACGGAAGACATGAAATAAAGAGAACCTGAGCATAACTGGTTGTAGAGCAGTCCTACAGATTTCTAATAGCCATACCTAGAGCTAGGAATTTTGCAACCACCTTGAATGTTTCAGTGTAGTGATGTGGCAGCAGCTATCTATAATCATTGATTATGATAGCTGGGCAAGCTTACTAATAAGGATGACTTGCAAATTGGTGAAGTATGCCATCTTTTTCTCCAACCATATTTTCCCATTGACAAAAAGTGTATTTTCCAGCTTGTGCTGCCTCAAGCATTACTGTCTAGTTTCCCTGCTACATTTTACTTCCTTCCAGGCAAATACCTGCACTTTGATTGACTACCATGCAGAGGCAGAAAGGCCCCCTAATCTTATTTTCCCAGCTTTTCCTCAATAAGGTCTGCTGCAGCTTCTATTACAGATCTATCTTTGTGGCCTAGTGGTTATAACACTTGCTCGTCATGCAGAATATCCCCACTTTGAAACCTGACAGAAGCATTTTTTGAAAACTACTACTTTTTTCCTTCAGTTAACTGCTTTTCCACTTAGCTTTTTTAAAATGTCCACTAGTGCACTACTTCACCATTTTCAAGTCACTTAATGAAACTGGACTTTCATTCTGGAGACTTCTTGAAACATCTAATCTTGAACTAGGTTACACTGCTTCACTGTTGTATTATATTTTATACCATAATTCCCAGAGTTTATATGGAAACGAGCAACTTTAAAAAACTGTTCTTCTGAACATATTATACCAAACTGTTCAGGTAAAGCCCATACATATTTTCATTACATTTCAAGTCTGTCCTCCATCTCCTTTCTGCAGTAACATTGACTGTTCTCAGTAGATTGCATATTTCTATTTTCCCCCCAATCCCACTAGCTCATTAGTGATACTTCTGGAGGTCTAGTTTCCACAGTAACAAGCAATTACCATTATTCCATAGACTGCGAAAGTTACCACAAGCAACACAGAGGGAGATGCATTACTTTTCTATATTGGGATAAAATGCTTGCACACTTCATGTAGTCAATGCATGCAGGTTCTGACGCATATACTTTGCTGTTGGTACATAATTCTCCTCCTTGTGCATCATAATATTGAGATGGAGTTAATGCTCTTAGTCTAAAAGCCAGTTACATAGAACAGCTGCAAAAGTCAATGTTCTCCAAACAAAATATATGAGAAATATGGAGAATTTGTTGGATTTGATCTGGTTCTTCCATATTGTGTGATATTTATTACTTTCAGAGCACTTGTGTGCCTTCTAGATTAGATATACCTAGAAAGCTAACAGAATACAAATTGTTTACATTTGCCATGATATCTAATCTTGATTATTAGTGTTGGAAATCATACATAGTCATCTGCAGTATACTGTGTAATCTTTGTTTCGTACTATTAAAGCATCTAGCAAAATATCTCTTAGTTGGGTGATTAAAAAAAAATCAAGGATTATTCTTTTCTTGAAGGAAGAGCATTTTGGCGAAGAAAATACTATCTTGGGCCATTATATTCCACCAGAGGAGGAAGAAGAGCAATAGGAAACTGGCTCCCTGTTCTAATTTCTATAGGAAGAGAAAAGGCACTTTTGTCTTCTGTTACTGGCCAAAAGCCATTGGCAATTTTTGTACGTAATTATTTGAGTAAAAAGTGGAGTATAAATAATTAAAATACTGTCACTTCTCACCTAATTTTAATGGAAGTACACTAGAAAATAAGTTTCGCCATTTCAATACTTTTTTATTGTCTTCTGAGAAAGTGCTTGGTAACCTGAACAGAGGAAGAACAGTGAGAAAGCATGTATACTTGCTTTATAGTGTACATATTTGGAATGTGCATTAAATTCAGCCAATTGAGTTATATTAATTCAAAGCATATCCAAGCCAAATTGTATATAATTTTGTTAATGATTCAGAATTCAAAATGTCTGAAAAAGAATCCCAACTATTAGCTTGATTTGAAAAAGACTGCACTGTATTTCATGTTAAGTAAATTTTGGAATGAAGGAATATGAGGGCTTGTTGTTTTGCAGTTTATAGTTTTAGTTTTTAATCATAACTAATGGTTTCATCAGAATTCTCTAATCACAATGCTTTCAGGATTGAGGTAATATATTACAGGAATATGTTTGTGCCCAGTACTCTTTCAGGACTGTGATTCATGAAAGTTTATGCAGTAATAAATTTGTCGTAAGTTGCCATAAGACTAAGATGGCTACTGTTCTAAAAACTAGGGCTTTTTGTAGTTTTTGTCAGGAGAGGGAAAGGAAAAACATTTTGGTAGAATCTAAGGGATCTGGGAGGATGTCACACTTGGTACTTGGTTGAAAAAAAATGATGTTAATCTTTCTTCCTCTGCTAATATTTGTTCTTCATCTATTGTCCATCCCAATTCTATTACAGTTCCTTCAACTTTGATGCCAACTGAGTAGAACACAAAAACCCTCAATGTGTTTTTCTTTGATTATATGTAACTGCAGTCTTCTCAACTGTCCTTCTGAAATTTGCAGTTTTCTTGCTTAGGAACATCTCTTTGGCATTTTTATATGACTTGTCAGAATGAAAAACAAAATTATGGAAAAAGAAAAAAAATCTGTATTTGTTTGTAGGCTATCATTTGAAAGGAAGAGAGAAAGAGAAGGGGAGGGGGGAAACAGATCAATGTAAAACCTGTATCAGTCTTTCTGAAATTGTATTCATTTTTTAGCTGTATTGTATCCCATTTTTCATAATAATTTTCAGTTTAAAAAATAGGGGAATATGTCTCTCTTTCTAAAAAATAGTTAATCCTGAAAATGTCATCCTATTCTGGCACATAAAACAAAGTTATAGTTAAAAGTCATAGTTACTGTAAAAATAGAAGGATTCCTGAAATATGATGCTTAATACATCTTTCTAGCTTCAGAAGTTATAGGGATGCTACACTATCTCCCCTACAAAAAGAAGCACTAGATTTATAAGAAAATAGTCCAGATTTTTTTATCACAAATTTCACAAGAATCACATAATACGATAACATTTACATCTTAAAATCTTATTAAACATTTGGTCTATGGTCATTCAAAAAACAGGTGGAATCTCTTTCTTCCAGCTAGCTGTAAAGCATACTGAAGACTGACTAGGGTAGTCTATTTAGTCTATTATTAATCTATTATTAACTAGAATAAGGTTGCCAATTGCCTTTGATTTTAGGAGATACATATCTTCTTAAAGGATTATTACTTAGTCTAGAAATGCTGTTTACAATTATTATATTCTATGCTTCATGTTCCATAAAAATAATAGATGTTCCTTCAGAAAATTATCAGCTCTGAAGGGATTCAAACTGGCTTTTTTTGTCCTAGAATCAAATCTATTGAGAGCTGAATTAGGTGTGATCTTTGCTGTGATATGCTTGTGTTAATAAAATAAATAGCCAGGGGTGGGTGGGAACGGACTCAGACAGTTATGGCATAGAAGAGGGGAACTTGAAGCTTTTGCCTCTTGCAATCCAAAACAGAATTTTCCCCTGAACACACACATACCTAAAATTGCTGTTCACAATGGTAGGAAATCTCAGAAGGAGACTTCTTTTTCCCCATTACAAACTGAAGGAACATAGAGTGAAATTATTCCAGACAGAAATCTTATTCCTTCTTTGACCTAGTATGGATCTAATTCTACCATCCCACAATATATTTCTGTTGTTATGCTCCTGGCCCTGAATCATCCTGGTCTTGGAGATCTTCACTGTCAGGCCAGTTTTTCTTGATCCCACCTCTGATAGGTGTGATTGGACATTGATGATTCTGCTTGATGAAACCTAAGGATTTGTTTGAGCAACAGTTAACTTGGCCTTATTCAGAAGCCTTGCATTCCATTTCCTCACTCCTTGTGCTCCTTTTGGACAGGTTCTTTTGGTATAATCTTCACATTTTATTTTGACTTTGTCTATGATCATATTTGGGATGCAGTGGCGCTGCGGGTTAAACCACTGAGCTGCTGAGCTTGCTGATTGGAAGGTTGGCGGTTCGAATCCACTTGACGGGGTGAGCTCCTGTTGCTAGTCCCAGCTCCTGCCAACCTAGCAGTTCAAAAACATGCAAATGTGAGTAGATTAATAGGTACCGCTTCAGCGGGCAGGTAACGGCATTCCGTTTAGTCATGCCAGACACATGACCACGGAAGTGTCTACGGACAAACGTCGGCTCTTTGGCTTTGAAACAGAGATGAGCACCGCCCCCTGGAGTTGGACATGACTGGACTTAATGTCAAGGGAAACCTTTACCTTTACCTACTATGATCATATTTAGTTGTTTGTGGAAATGTTCAGGTTTGGTTGAACCAAGACATATGTATATCTGCCTCTGTCACAAATGCACACATGGTACTCCTACCCATGGTCTAAAAGCTCTGTTTCACAAGCTATGCTCCTGTTTTGGCATGTAGAAGTGATGCAAAACATGCAGATTGAACAATTACATGGCACTTGCATCATTCTGATAAGGAATAGAGACCTACAAAATGTCACCACACAGCTTTTAAAGAAAACCATATAGACAAACATAAACATATATATGCTCTTCAGGAAGAAATTTCCTTTTTCCCAACCTGGATCTACTTTTTCATTTCTCATGTTTCATCCCACTGAACAAGCCAGACCAAGTTCATCTTCCTTTTCCTCTTTCGAAAACCAGAAGGCCCAGCTGTCATTCTCTGGTTTCTATGGTCTTGACAGCATTCTGTAATACCATCACTTCTGAGTACTGAACTTCTGAAGCACTTCTGAAGCTCAGTCCTGCTATCACAATGCAGGTGATGCTTTCAGATTTTTCTTGTTTTCCTCTGGGTACTTTCCTTCCCAACTGTGAGTTCCTGATTGTCTATTAAGGGATTGCTTTTATTTTATTTGAATTGTTAGTTGGTTTGTGCTTTTTTATTTTTTGTTATTGAAAGCTATCCAGAGAAGCAGTGTTTGAATGTGTCGGCCACATAAATGTCTGAAATAAATATTACTATATGTTTTATTTATTTATTTATCATATTCATATCCTTCCACAGTAATAAATAGTTTCTCAGTGGCTTACAAAAAAAGATAATAACATAATCATGAATAATAAAAAATACTGTGCAGTATATGGAGACCCAAAACGATACCTGGTGCCAATCCCTAATTGCCCTCTGGAGAAGCTCCCTCTTCAGATGTTTCTGGAAAGTAGATAATGTTGGCGTCAATAGAACCTCCCATGGGAGGCCATTCCAAGGGCCTGGCCCCATTATGGAAAAAGAATGCCTCTTCAGGGGGCTTCAGCCTCCCTGACCTCCCAAAAATTGGGGACAGCCAGCTACTTTACTTCGCACAATCAAAGTGGTTGAGTGGACTTAAGAGGATAGATGCTGCCTGCAGGTAACCCAGCACCAAGCCATAAAGGTTAAAACGAGCAGTTTAAATTGCACTTGGATGCTAACAGGAAGCCTATACAGAGCCCACAAAATAGATGTGCTATTTTTGTTTAGGATTTTAAGAGTAGACTTAAATCAGTTGTTTTAGCAGAGATCTAGTACCTAACACTAACCCTAAAAAACAACCCTTCAAAAATTCAGTATAAGGAAGAAAAAAAAAAGAATGATACAGATTTACATTTAAAATAGGCATTCAATGATACCAAATATTTTGCTTTCCAAAGATGAGCTGCTTCCATACTACAGAGATTTGGTGTTGTGAAAGCTAGCAATCACTAGGTGGAGCAATTGGGCTGCAAGTTTGCATTCTATATTGGAAAAAGAATATATTTTCTAACTGAAAAACAGAACATGTGCTTATTTTTTACTGTGGTTTCTGTGAATTTTGTTGAACACCCACTACAATAGAAAAAGAGGTACACAGAAAGAAAATCTATACACATTTTTCATTCATGGCAAATATGTTTTCTTTGGATTTACTGTTGTTTAAATAAATGGATTGGTGAAGAGGAACAGTTTGGGCTGCATTTGTTATCTGCTAAAACTCCATTTCACAGGCGATAAATATGAAAATCCTAAGGTTTAAGATCTAGGTCTTTTGATATTTTTCTCTCAAAAAAGGCTGGAAAGCTGAATAGAGAGTCTTTGAAAAGGATAGTTGATTCAAGTTAAATGACTATATACATCAAAATATTGTTTATATGCTTGGGAAATTTTATGTTCAAAGCAAAAGTAGACTAGGACTGAGATGGGTAATTAAATGGCTTCCACAAGTCTGTGGTAAAATTCTACCCATCTGATTATTTTTAATGTTATTCAAAATCTGGTGCCTCAAACGACCTGTTTCTACCTGCTTATTAGTACAGATTGCAGCCCTGAATCAGCGCTGTTCACAAGGAAGATTGAGTGAGAGAGAAGAGCAGATCTCTTAATACAAAGTGTCAAGATTTGTGTGAATGAATCAATATGGGCAGTAATGAAGTGATGTAGCAGACAGTCAAAACTTCAGAAAACATTATTTGTCGACAGTATTTAGAAATCTAAGCCCTGCCATCAAACAGGTCATACAACTTGTGAAATATTAAAACAATAAAACTTGTAGAAAAAGTTACACAAAACAGATGATTTATCAGAATAAAATGGCTTATATCCTGAAAAGACTGTATGGCAATAATGATAACGAATTCAGATGTTTGATATAATAAAAGGAAAAACAAGAATAAGTGGCCAACACTAAATTTAATTATTTTTGTTATATTAAATTTATAGCATGGGAAAATTCAAAAGCCCAGACAATGTAGGGAAGGCTGTATTATAATGCTGTACAGAGAATAATAATAGAAGAGCCAGGTCTTTAAGGCCTTCTGGACCATCAATGAGCCACCAGAATTTCAGGGGAAACCTCTGAGGGTAGGCACCACAACAGAGAATGCACTCTTCTAGAGTTCCAGTAGATGGCACTACTTAATTTAAGGAATCTGGAGCATGCCAACCTGCTTGGATCGAACCAGCCAGATAAACACTACAGGAGATAGGCAATCCTTCATGGCATAGGGGTTGCCAGCCCTATGCCATGTGGGGCTTTAGGGGTCATAAAGAGCACTTTGAATTGCACCTGGAAGTAAACTGGCAACCAGTGCAGCTTGTGAAACAGGGGTGTCACATGGCCATACTGAAGCATGCCCATCACTGCCTGCACCACTGCATTTTGGAGCAGTTGAAGCTTCTGAGTTGTCTACAAGGGCAGTTCCATGTAAAACACATTATCCATGTGATGTCTCTGCAATTTAAAATTTTGTCTACATCTGCCATAATCTTTCTCTCAAGTAGTAGACATCTCTTTATATCATGCCCATAATCACCATCCCTGTGAAATTTTGAACCTAGAAATATAAAGTCTTCAACTTTTTCTCCATCTATATGCACTGCATTAGCACTGTTGTGATAACCTTATTTTTTAAAGTATTGAATAGCAGACCATCTTTCTTCTTTCACTTTCAAAAAGAAATTCATTAAGTCTACCTTAGTTTAAAGCTGTTTGTTCTGCCAAGTGGACAAGTAGTGATCAGGTACTCAGACAATTGGTTCTTTTAGATCCAGAGACAATAAGCACACCAGTGGATAAAGAGAGTTTAAGCTTTATTATAAACTTAAGCAAACAAATTTAAACAGAAACACAGTTTAGGCAGATTAAACAAAAGCATAAAAAGCATCGCATAAAGGAAGAGAAATCATACATACCAAGCAAGTTGACACCCTGTCCCCTTAAGCTGTCAGGAGCCTCTTGACCAAGACAGCGGAGATAGCCCAAGGTAGCTCAATTTCCACAGCACCCAGTGCTAGGTCTGTGCAGAAGCTTCCAAAATAAATTTTTTTTAAAAATCCCAAGGGTTTTATCAAAGTCTAGCCCTAAAACCTCATGACCCTGTTTCCATGGTACCGAGGCTGCAGGACCCGACCTTGACTGGGATAGTTTCCAGCATCTGGAGCACCTGTTTCCAAGAGTCGGGGGAGCTGTACAGATAAGCTGGTGCTTAACAAAAACAATATTGAGGTTTTCTCTTATCTCCCCCCATTACAAACAGAGATAAAAAACAAGCCAGCTAAACATTAGTATAACTCAAACTAATCTCTAATCTTCTTTGTGTGAGGGAGAAAATAAAAACATGTCACTTAAACTCCTTGAAATAACAATGGTCTTCCGCGTTGCCACTACACTGTTGAAGTGGTGTGATCAGCGTAACTGAGGTTTCTTATTTTTTTTTTCTCAGTAATTTTAATCCAATGTGGAGCTTCCAGTGAGGATTCATGGCGAACTAGACATCCCTGAAGGAGCGGGGATAGCATTGCGGCAGAGATTGGTAGTCAGACAGTGAATTCTGGCTGACAAAGTCTCTTCGGGAAAAGGAGAGATTGTGAGATCACGCATTTGTGCTCCAGATAGCTGTTCCTCATGAGTAGACTGCAGGAACTAAAGTTTTTACAGTTGGCTCATGAGTTGAGCAGCTGGGAGTTGAGGGATTTCAACCAAGCTCACAGCTGTAGTGTAGCCTATATGGAAATAAGGTTCACCAAACCTCATTTCATAATCATGTTTGGATGTAATTTATTTACAGCTGGAGAGAGATTTTCAGAGCAGCAGGATAAGGTTCCACTTGGTGAGTTATTATTTTTTCTGGATTACAAAGGAATAAAGAAAAAAAGTTTTTTTAATAAGAATTTTATTAGATTTCAGACAAAGATAAAAACTACCGAAAAACAAAAAGCTACAAAGAGAAAAAAAAATTAAAAAGTGTGGAAACACAAGATAATTTTTTTTTAAAGTTACAAAAAGAGGTGACTTCCACAAGGATATACAACAATCTTCCACGATCAATCCCTTACTCTATATTAAACCAAAATCACATTATTTCTATTAATCATTCCATTAGCACAGTATAAAAAATCACTAAATAGAATTGCTCCCTCCCCTTTTGTTAAAAGAAGAATACACACACACACACACACTGTACATATGCCTCCTAATGAACTCCCCGCCCCCCAGGATAACATTTAGTTCCTTCCTAGTACTGGTCTATACATTCCTGTTTACTATAATAAAGATCAAAATAATTAAAAAAAAACATACAAATTGTCTGCCATTGTAATAATACAAACAATTATAATAATCTTCATCGTATTAAACCCCAAACCAAACATTTATTATTTCTTTTTTATACCTTAATAATCTTAATCCAAATTGTTAAAGATAAATGAAATCAACCAGACCATAAAAGCAATCCAGATAAATATTCTTAAACCCTTACCCCATTTCAAAATAAACCAGAGTATCCCCACAATGCACACAGAGCTTTTTTCATAAAGAAATCTAACAACCCAACTGCCCCCCTCAAAAACTCTTGACTTCTCTTCAGAACACCTCCCATACATAATAACCTCTTCTTTTCCATACTGTTCCATCAAAAAGACAATTTCACTTGTGGCTTGCAACTCAATCTCCCTTAAATTTCTTCAACTTGACTGTCCAATCTTCATCCAGCATTTCAACAAAAGCCCCGATCTCACTGTTAGGAGAAACTTTTCTATCACTGTTAAATTCTTCAGTTTCAACATCCCCAACCAGATGACACATTTTAAACTTCATGTTTTCCACAATATCCTGAATGCCTTGCCTAAAAGCTTGGCAGGAATCAGAAAGCATCTGTTTAAAGTTTAGATGGAAGTCAGAAAAAGTCTGATCGAAATCCTCCATGTCTCACGCAGTAGATTATGGCACCCCCCTAGGTACTTAACCAGCAAAAGTGTAAGATAATAGAAAAATTCCAGAATGTGTTTACACAAGTGAGAGTAAGATAACAGACAATTCCCCAGGGAAAGTAGCAGCAGAAAGCTGAAAGTTCAGAACAGCAGATTCAATGTGTAGGGAAATGCGAATATGTTTAGATTTAGTACAAAAAAAATAACAGGGAGACAATTATGTACTCTCAACCCTCCTTAGTATTTGGATGGAAAGCGAAGTCCAAAACTTTTTAAAAATCGTTTTTTAAAAAAAATTAATCACAAAAATAATGATAAGCACCAAGAGAACAAATTTCTCCTTGCTGTAGAAAGCCTCTCTTAGTGTACACATACTTAAAAATAATTGGGTTATTTAGAAATGGGGTGGCCGGTCTTAATGTCCCTTTAAGGCTACAGTGCAGCTTGGATATGGTGATGCCCCAGCCTCCCGGCTCCTCTTATCAGTTGATAGTGAAGTCTGTTTGCAATCTTCTGGCTGCAAGCAGCCATGCAGAGGACAGATGGGGTGATTCCGAGTGTTTTCCTTTCTCCGGAAAAACGCTCACAGGCTTCAGGAAAAACCTGCCTGAGCCCGAAAATATTGCCATGTTGTCAGTTCTGCCCACGGAGCCTGCGGGCACAGCTATTCAGACCACCATGTCCTCATCGGAAGTCAAGGAAAAAAAGGGTTTTAAAGACTTAAAAACTTTTGACAAAAAGTTTAACAAGGAGTCAATGTAAGAAAGTTTAAAATGGATAAGGGGGACAGTTATTTTGAAATATTGTTTTGTGGTGAAAGTGCTTTTGAACAATTTTTTTAAAACAGATTTATAAGGCTGCCCAAATCACACACGGTGACTCTGGGTGGCTTACAGAAATTTAAATTGGAATTAAATTAGACAAATGAACTGGACCTTTGTGGGAATGTTTTCTGTTTATTACTAAAGAGTGCAGACAATTGGTGGATTTTGCAAAACAAAAGATAAAGGTAGTATGAGCTTGACTGTGATGCTGACTAACTGTGGAGTTCCATTTGAGATGAAAGTATTAAAGGCACAGGAAGATAAAGAGAGAAAGAGGAAAAAAGGGGAAGCTTGCCTTTTCTTTTTCCCTTGTTTGAGACACTTTCATTTTTCGATTATAATATCATAATCATTATAATATCTGGCAACCACCAGAAAAGTGGCAAGAATGGAGGGGAGGGGAGGATCACTAGAGCAACCTGTAGAGAGAGGAATTATACCAGATTTGCCTCAGAAATTATTTGAGCAATTGGGCAATAAGTTAGAATCACTTGATACTAAATTGACAGCTTTTGAAAAAAGAATGAATAAAAGACTTGTGAAGATGAAAGAGGAGGTGAAAGAGAAGATGGAAAGCTCTGTAAAACAAAGTATTGCTTTATAAAAAAACTTATGGAGAAGAAGAAGAGGAGAAAAAATGGAGTTGTTTTGTATATAAATCCCCACTAAAATCAGAACTTGTATTGATTGATGAGTATGGTAGATTTGTTGGGATGGAAGTTAATTTGCATGGGATTAAGACTTTGATACTGAGAATTTATACCCCAAATGAAGACAAAGTATTGCTTTATTAAAAAAAAACTTATGGAGATATTAATAGGTTTATCCTTTTCAAGAATAGACATAATTTGGATTTCAAAGAACTTGGCTACTAAGGGTTCTAAAGTAGAGATATTACCAAATACTTTTTCAGATCATAATCCTGTGAGTTTTGTTTATAAAAGAAATTCTAGGTTTTTTAGATGGAGACTGAATGAAATGTTTGTACAGAAAGAAACAATAGTGGAGGACTGTAAAAAGAAATTAAAACAATTGTTTTGAAAATAATGTAGGTAAAGGTACTGATTGAGAATGGTTTGGGATGCAAGTAAAGCTTTTATTAGAGCTTATTTTATACAACATAATAGTGAGCTTAAAAAGAAGAGTCAAGAGAAAACACAAACTATTTTGGATGAAATAAAGAGAAAAGAAGAATTAAAGAAATTTCCAGAGAAGATAAGTATTTCTCATCAAATTAAGCTTTTACAATGACAATGATCTATGCTAACTGTAAGAGAAATGGAAATAAAAATGAATTATGTAAAGCAAAAAAATTTTGCCTTTGCAAATAAAGCAAGGAAGTGGCCAGCATATAAAATATGAAAAGAAAAGGATATCGAAATTACAAGACAGAGATACTGTATTAATGGATGGTGCAGCCATATAAAAAACATTCCATCAATATTATTCTAATTTATATGAAGGAAACAACATCTTGCTAGAGAAAATAGATGACTATCTAAAGAAACCTGGATTATCTTATTACAAATGTTTTGAGGATGAACTTTTGCAACCTTTACAAAACATGATGAATTCTATCCTACAGGGAGGAAAAATGCCAGAGAGTTGGAAAGAGTCCAATATAACACTAATACCTAAAGAGGGTATATATACTCTCACCCTACCTATTCAGCTTGTACGCAGAACACATCATGCAACATGCTGGGCTTGAGGAATCCAAGGCTGGAGTTAAAATCTCTGGAAGAAACATTAAGAATCTCAGATATGCAGATGATACCACTTTGATGGCTGAAAGTGAAGAGGAACTGAGGAGCCTTATGATGAAGGTGCAAGAAGAAAGTGCAAAAGCTGGCTTGCAGCTAAACCTCAAAAAAACCAAGATTATGGCAACCAGCTTGATTGATAACTGGCAAATAGAGGGAGAAAATGTAGAAGCAGTGAAAGACTTCGTATTTCTAGGTGCGAAGATTACTGCAGATGTTGACTGCAGTCAGGAAATCAGAAGACACTTAATCCTTGGGAGAAGAGCAATGACAAATCTCGATAAAATAGTTAAGAGCAGAGACATCACGCTGACAACAGAGGTCTGCATAGTTAAAGCAATGGTATCCCCAGTAGTAACATATGGCTGTGAGAGCTGGACCATAAGGAAGGCTGAGAGAAGGAAGATAGTTGCTTTGGAACTGTGGTGTTGGAGGAAAATTCTGAGAGTGCCTTGGACTGCAAGAAGATCAAACCAGTCCATACTCCAGGAAATAAAGCCAGACTGCTCACTTGAGGGAATGATATTAACAGCAAAACTGAAATACTTTGGCCACATAATGAGAAGACAGGACACCCTGGAGAAGATGCTGATGCCAGGGAGAGTGGAGGGCAAAAGGAAGAGGGGTCGACCAAGGGCAAGGTGGATGGATGATATTCTAGAGGTGACGGACTCGTCCCTGGGGGAGCTGGGGGTGTTGACGACTGACAGGAAGCTCTGGCATGGGCTGGTCCATGAAGTCACGAAGAGTCAGAAGTGACTGAACGAATAAACAATAACAACCTAAAGAGGGACAGGATTTTTTACAAGAAACTATAGGCCGATATTGTTATTGAATAATAACTATAAGTTGCTACAACCATTTTAGCTGATAGACCGAAAATAATTTTGCAAGAATTTATTCATGAGGATCAATGTGGGTTATTACCTAAAAGACAGTTAAAGGACAATCTTAGAAATATGTTGTACATTTTGGAATATTTGAAAAACAAGCCACATTGATCTTGAATGCAGAGAAGGTCTTTGACTGTTTGAACTGGGCTTTCTTGTTCAAGGTTTTGGAAGATAGGAATTTTGGAGAGAACTTTATAAAATGGGTAATTCCGATTTACACTTCACAGAAAGCACAAATAATCGTTAATGGAGATCTAACAAACTCATGTGAGATAAAAAAAGGAACAAGACAGGGATGCCCACTGTCCCCTCTGTTATTTTGGTTCTTGAAATATTGAATAGATATATAAGACAAGATCAGCAGATTGTGGGAGTAAAGATTTAAAAAGAAACTTATAAGAGACTTAATAAGTTAAGAGCTTTTGAAGATGACTTGGTGTTCGTTCTGGAAGTTCCTTTAAAGGGAATTGAGATATTAATGGGCAAATTAAAATGGGCAGTAGGCCCAGATAATATTCCAGGGTGGGTACTCAGAGTCTGTGCTGATCAATTGGCTGGTGTTCTCATGGACATCTTTGACATTTCATTGCATCAGGCTGTGGTCCTGGTATGTTTTAAGATGGCAACTGTTATACCTGTGCCTAAAAAATCTATGATCACATGTCTTAATGACTATCGCCTGATAGCACTCACTCCCATTAAGATGAAATGTTTTGAGATGCTGATAAAGGACCATATTGTCTCCAGACTTCCCCCATCGTTCGATCCACTTCAGTTTGCTTACTGGCGGAACTGCTCTATAGGGGATGCAATCTCCTCTGTTCTTCATTTGAGTTTGGCACATCTAGAGGAGAACAGCTATGTGCGATTGCTGTTTGTTGATTTTAGTTCAGCATTTAATATGATCGTTCCTCAGCATTTGGTAGACAAATTGGGCTCCCTGGGTTTTAGTACTCTTTTGTGTAACTGGCTACTTGACTTCCTCACTGATAGGTCCCAGTCAGTGCATGTTGGAAATAATATCTCCAAGCCTATTTTTTTGAGCATCGGGGAACACGAAAGGAGCCTCCTCGAAGAACATGCTGTTAACACATTTGGGTGTCCCCTGGGCAACAGTTTATAGCTGGCCAATCTTTTCATTCCAGAAGAATCTGAAGTGTAGTAAGGTGCTTAATCTCACCTCTGTGTGACAAAATGTGTATCCCACAAAGGGCCTTTTCATGGCCACAGATGACTATTATCTCAGTAAATATTGAGGGCTTGTCCGCATGTAAGGAAGAACTGATGTGGGACTTATGCCAAAAATAAAATTGTGATGTCTTATGTTTACAGGAGACCCATAGAGACAGCCACCAGAAAAGACCTAAAATACTGGGCATGCAGCTAGTAGTGGAATGGCAGTGCAGTCTTTGTGAAGCCTGATATCCTGGTCTGGTCTACAACAATATCAGAGATAAATAATATAGAAGTAATAACTGTAGAGTTGAGTAACTGCATGGTAACTTCAGTGTATAAACTGCTGCTAATTGAGATCAAGGGTGACGAATTTAACACATTTAAAAAGGATAAAATAAATTTCATCATTGGAGACTTTAATAGCCACAGCAGCATCTGGGAGTATCCCGAGGATGACAGGAATGGGGAGGCTGTGATACAGTGGGCGGATTTGAACAACCTGGCTCTCTTACATGACAACAAACTACCACCTTCATTTAACAGTGGAAGGTGGTGCAGGGGATATAACCCAGATGTCACGCATATGATACCATCAATCTCAGAAGACTGAAGCAGAAAGTATATGATGTGATTAAAGATTTTAAACTTACAAACATTGTCAGGAATCTGCTTCAGAACCATTTGTTTTTTGTGGCATTCCAGGGAAGATGAAGTAGATGGAGGAATCAGAGGAATGGCTTACCACGGTGTAGTGTATTGGCCTCAACCCTTTTCAATATTTACACCAATGATCAGCCACTTCCTGCAGGCACTAACAACTATATATATGCTGATGATCGAGCAATGGCTGTAAGGGAAAAACATTTGAGGAGGTAGAATAGTACCTAACTGAAGCCCTGGAAGAGCTGGATTGATACTATTGTGATAACCAGCTAAGGCCAAACCCAGCAAAAACTCAGGTATGTGCCTTCCATCTTCACAACAAGCATGCTGCTAGGAAGCTGCAAATTACATGGAAAGGAGTGTTATTGAAACATTGCTACAACCCTAAATATTTAGGGGTTACTTGAGAGAGGGCCCTAACATATAAACAGCACTGTATCAATACTAAATTGAAGGTCAGTGGAAGAAATAACATTCTCAGGAAATTAACGAGTTCTACTTGGGGTGCCAAACCAAAGGTCCTTAAAACAACAGCACTAGCCCTTTGCTACTCAGCAGGTGAATACGCCTGCCCAGTTTGGTATAAATCAGCATATGCTGGGAAAGTAGATGTTGCTTTGAATGAAACTCGCAGAAGTATTACTGGACGTCTGAAACCTACCTCTCTAGATAAGATCTACCACCTAGCCGGCATTGCCCCACCTGCTGTCCGTAGAGAAGCAGCAGCATATAGAGAGAGGCTTAAATCATCAATATCCAAACAACACCCTCTGTATGGCCTGCAACCAGCTCCTCAGAGATTAAATCCAGGAAAAGTTTCCCTAGGTCGATGGAAGATTTTGATGAATTTAAAAGTAGAGTGGACCTATGGAAAGCTACAAAGAACCAACACTAGATGGAACCAGCAGAGGAGCTGGCACCTGGGTCTGGCAAAAGTTGGGAAGTATGGAAATCGTTGAACAGACTGCTCATGGGCATAACAAGATCCAGAGATACTCTGAACAAATGGGGCTAACCAGTGGCCTCTGCCCTTTGTAACTGTGGAGATATGCAGACAACAATATATATGTACACTTGTTCTTTGTGCCCTGACCAATGCACATTTGAGGACCTCATGACAGCATGACAGAATGCAATTAATGTTGCCAGTTTCTGGGCAAGATCTGTTTAACCTTTATATATTTTAACTTTTATATTTTATATTTTAAATTCTATGTTTTACAGTATGCCTTATTTTAATTGTGATGCTTCTGACATGAAGCATTGGTTCTCCTCAGGGCTGTGTCCTGAGCCCATTGCTGTTTGCCCTGATGACCCATGACTGTTGTGCCAAGTTTACCACCAACTCAGTTGTGAAGTATGCGGATTATACAACGGTGGTGGGTCTTATCAGGGATGACAATGATTGGGCTTATAGGGAGAAGGTGAAGGGTTTGGTGGAGCGGTGTAATACAAATAGCTTGGTTCTAAATGTTGAAAAAACTAAGGAGATCATCATCGATTTTAGAAAGAACCGGCCCAGCCATACACCACTCTTTATTAATGACATAGCTGTGGAGTCAGTTAGTAGCGTTAGGTTCCTGGGGGTGCAGATAACAAATAGTCTGACTTGGTCTCTTGATACTGCATCCTTGGTAAAACAGGCACAGCAGTGTTTGCATTTTCTGCGCCGGATGAGGAAAGCACATCTTCCACCTCCCATCCTCCTTACTTTCTATAGAGATACTATAGAGAGTGTATTGACCAACTGTATTTCTATTTGGTTTGGAGGCTGTAGTGCCTCCGATAAGAAGTCTGTGCAGAAGGTGGTGAGGGTAACAGAGACGATAATTGGGATTTCACTTCCTCCCATTCAGGATATAGCGTATACAAGATGCCTGTCTAGAGCCTGAAATATTGTCAGTGACTCCTCTCACCCTCATTGTGGCTTGTTCTCCTTGTTACCCTCTGGGAAAAGGTTCCACTGTATTCAATGCAGAACAGCTAGATTAGGTAATAGTTTTGTCCCCTGTGCTATTAGACTCTGAACTCTTAATAAT
The DNA here is from genome assembly GCF_035149785.1 of Candoia aspera. Lineage (NCBI taxonomy): Eukaryota > Metazoa > Chordata > Lepidosauria > Squamata > Candoiidae > Candoia > Candoia aspera. The sequence continues at coordinate 32,543,355 of NC_086159.1, forward strand.
CCCCTCTCATTTCATTGTGGCACATGTTGTATGTAGGACTGTGATATTTATTAGGGATAATGATTAGGGGAGTGGAATGGTAAATATATATATTATATAATGTAGTAATTATTTTTTTGTAAGCCAATTGCAACGGAATTTCATTTTAATGTGCACCTTGGTGTATAGTGGAATGACAATAAACTGTTCTGTTCTGTTCTGTTCTATTCAGAGCTTTTGAAGATGACTTGGTGTTGGTTCTGGAAGATCCTTTAAAGGGAATTGAGCTATTGATGGGCAAATTAAAAGAATTTGGTGCATTAGCGGGTTCTAAGATTAATAAACAGAAGATGTTAACAAACAATATGAAAATAGAAGATCAACAGAACTGATGAATAAAATAGGTCTTAAGATTGAAAAGAAGGTAAAATATCTGGGTATCACTATGACAAATATGAATTGTATGTTATTTCAAAATAATTAGTTAAGACATCATTCCAAGTTTAAAAAGATGTTAAGATGGGAGAAGTTACAACTGTCATTGCTGGGGAGAATTTCTGTGATAAAAATGAATGTCTTGCCTAGAATGATGTTTTGTTTCAAGACAATACCTGTTTTGACAACTGATGCACCAATTAAACAGTGGCAGAAGGATATATCTAAATTTGTGTTGCAGGGGGAAAAACCACAAGTTAAATATAAGGTGTTACAAGATGCAAAGGAAAGAGGAGGATTGGATTTACCTGACTTGAAATTGTATTTTGCACCTTGCTGTTTGGTTTGGATGAAGGAGTGGGCATTGCTGAGAAATAGAAGGTTTTTGGAGTTAGAAGGACATGACCTGAGATTTGGGTGGCATGGATATTTGTGGTACAATAAAGTCAAGGTTAATGTGGATTTTAAAAATCATTATATTAGACATGGCATACTGAGAATATGGAATAGATATATACCTAAGCTGTGCCCAAAAACACCTTTGTGGCTCTCAGCACAGGAAGCATTTTGTATATGAGAAATAATAGAAAAACACAAATGGCTAACTTAACAAGAGACAGTAGAATTTTGTCAAGGGGAATGTAAAATAAAATCAAGAGAAGAACTGGTGGCCAAGGAATATAGTTGTCAATGGCTCTCTTGCTTACAATTATTAGAAAGATTTAAAGTAGAAAAAAGAATTTATGGTTTTGAACATCGTAAGACTGATTTTGAAATAGAATTGTGTAAAAATGATAAAGATGTGATTGCTAAAATGTATAAACTTTTATTGAAATTTGAAACAGAAGAACAAGTGAAACAATGTGGTCTAAAATTTTGGTTATAATATACAAATGGAACAATGGGAAAATATGTGGCTGAAAGGATTGAATTTATGCTATGATATAATGTTAAAGAGCATCTTTATGAAATGATGTACCATTGGCATATGTCAACAGAGAAATTGTCTAGAATGTATAAAGGTACTTCAAATTTATGTTGGAAATGTGAACAACAAGAAGGGACACTTTATCTTATTTGGTGGATGTGCAAAAAAGCCAGAAAATTCTGGATTCAAATACATACACTGATTCAGAGGATTTTAAAGATTAATATACAATTGAAACCAGAGGTTTTTCTTTTGGGATTGATAGATGAACAGTTGGAAAAAAAGTCATGGAATTTTGTTTTTATATATAATAACTGCAGCAAGATTATTGTATGCACAAAGATGGAAAGCTTCAGTACTATCCACAGTGGAGGAATGGTTGGTAAAGATGATGGAACTTGCTGAGATGTCTAAATTGACTTCTTTGATCAGAGAAAAGACAATATTTGCATTTATTGTTGACTGGAAACCACTTATAGACTTTTTGTGTGAAACAAAAAAAATGAACTTATAATTCATTTATAATTGTACTTATAACTGCTGTAAAGAAGATCAGAAGCTACTTCTTTGCATCTTTTTTCTCTTTTCTCTTTTTCTATTACTTCCCCCCATTTCTTGTACTTTTAGCTTTCTCTTTGATTTCTTTCTCCTTTTTTTTTCTTACTTTATATTAATTTGTGTTCTTATCTTTTAAAAAAAATCTTTAATAAAACTATACAGTAATTTTAATCCAATGTCTATTTCTTCCAATCTAGCATTTCTCATATTTTTGGCATGTAGGTTAAATAAGTTGATGGTACACAATCATACTTTTATATGTAACTTTTCCCAATTTTGAATGAATTAGTTGCTCCATATTCTCCTCAGTTGTTTTCTAGGTCACCATACACATTCTTCAATAGGCAGATTACATGGCCTGGTATGCCCATATTTTCAAGATCAATCCACAATTTAAAAAAAAAAAATTATTATTGCAGTTTACAGATGCAAACTAAAAAGAATATAAAAAATAAAAAAAAGTTCAGAGAAAAAGGAAAAAAACAAAGAAAAAAGGTATATAAAGAAATGACTTCCCCCTCCATCAAGACAAGTACAAACAACTTCAGTAACTTATCACCTTCTCTGATATTTCAACAAAAGATTTCTTCTTTCTGTATCTCATCGCTTATCAATAAACAAACTATACAGCTTCATCATTCAGTCCTAATCAACAAGACCATTAAGAGTTACCAGAAAAAATAACATATGTTTTTGATTAAGATTAAATTTTAATCAAATTTATTTGATTAAAATAAATTTGTTTTATATTCCTTTCCTTTCATTTTAACACAGTAACTTATCACTTTTTCTTAAAATAAGCAAATAACCTCCTCTTCTTCCCATATCTTATCTCTTATCAATAAACAAATCTCTAAAGCCTTGTCATTCAGACCTAATAAAAAAAAGTCCATTAATGTAACGGTTGCCTATTCCAATGAAAGGAGTCTCACCAGTAATTACTAGAGAAAACTGCTGTATTGAATGAATAGTATGCAAAGTACGAAGAAAGCTGAGAATGAGCAAAAGCGCGCCAAATACAAACTTAAAAAGCCTTGCTCCCGTTGTGAACCCTCCCCTCAGGCTAGCATAGCAACCACCCACCCCAGATGCTAGCAACCGTTAGAATCGGCCTGAGAAAGTAACCTTGAACAGCAGAGATAACCCAAACATACATTCCAGAAGATCACAAGTCAGCACAAAGGAAATTTACCAGCGTGGCCAGACAGGCACGCAACTGCAGACATGACATGTGAAACGTTACGAGGAACCATAAACATCAGAATGGGAACATGACATACCGCCCCCCCCACAAAGAAAAAAAAACCTAATGGTTAAGGCACAGGTTTATCAGGGTAAGCAGAGTGAAACTGAGCAACCAAGTGGGGAGAGCGCACATCCAATGCAGCGACCCACTCCGAATGAGGGAAATGCTTCCAGCGAATCAGATACTGCAGAGTGGAATGGAAACGTCTAGAGTCTAATATTTCTTTGACTTCGAAATATTGTTGACCATCAATCATTATGGGGGGAGGTGCAGCTGGTTCAGGATGCTAATGTGTAGACTCCACGAATGGTTTAAGCAAACTGCAATGAAAAACAGGGTGTAAGTGCTTGAGATTGTGGGGTAAGTCCAACTTAAAGGTAACAGGATTAATCTGAGCAACAATAGGAAATGGACCTATGAACTTGGGCGCCAGTTTTTTGGATGGTTGAGGGGATTTGATGTATTTGGTGGAAAGGTATACTCTATCCCCTATTTGAAAAATAGGTTGTGGTGCCCTTTTTACGTTGGCATGTCGTTGATAAGTGGCTTGAGCATCAGCTAAAGCTTGTTGTATTTTTGGCCAGGAATCTGCCAGTTGTGAGGCCCAATCGGTCGGGGAGGTGGGTGAGGTAGACGGTGGAGGCAATTCAGGAATAGGGACAAAGTCACGCCCGAATACAGTACGGAAGGGCACTGCCCCAGTACTTTGATGCACAGCATTATTGTAAGCAACTTGAGCAAATGGCAGGAGGTCTACCCAGTTGTCTTGTTGATAATTAACAAAAGCACGTAAATATTGTTCCAATGTGGCATTGACAACCTCAGTATTTCCATCTGTCTCAGGATGGGACGCCGTGGATAACGCCTGTTTAGTGTCCAATAGCTTCATAAATTCCCGCCAAAAGCGTGACGTAAATTGTGTTCCTCTATCAGTCACCAAGCGGGCAGGGCTACCGTGTAATCTGTACACGTGAACCATAAAGAGGCGTGCCAGCTGTTGTGCAGATGGTAGAGACGCACAAGGGACGAAATGAGCTTGCTTAGAGAAAAAATCTTTAACAACCCAAATGACAGTCTTTCTCTGGCTAGGAGGTAGATCCACAATAAAGTCCATAGAGATTTCCTCCCAGGGGTGGGAGGGATTGGCCACTGGCTGCACAAAGCCCTGAGATTTCCCCCCTTTTCGTTTTGCAGTAGCACAGACAGGGCAAGACTTGACATAGGCTTTTACATCTCGCCGCAGGGCTGGCCACCAGAACTGTTGGCGTACTAGATGAATAGTTTTTGTAAAGCCAAAATGCCCAGCTGTTTTATCATCATGAGACCTGAATAGCACGGTTTTGCGCAAGGTTACAGGCACATAGAGGCGATCATCCTTCCATGCCAAACCTTGCTTCAAAGTAACCTCGCTCTGATTGTTTTGCAACCAAGTATCCGATTTCAACTCTGTCAGAAACTTTTGTTGCAAATCTGCAGGAACGGATACAAGTATCACGCTAGGACTAGCAGAAGTGTCAGGTTGCTGCGCTCGCGTCTGACTGCGAGTCACTGCTGCTAGTGCCATTTGGGAATCTGTCCAGAGGGTGCCCACCACATCTGGGGCTGTTCCGGAATCTTGGGGTTGCTGAGACAATGCATCAGCTAAAAAGTTTTTCTTTCCCGGAATGAATCTGAGTTTGAAATCAAAGCGACTGAAGTACTGAGCCCATCGCACTTGCTTAGGGCTGAGCTTGCGAGAGGCAGTAAGGGACTCCAAGTTTTTATGATCAGTCCACACTTCAAAAGGGTGTGCCGCCCCCTCCAATAGATGCCTCCAATTCTCCAAAGTGGCTTTAACTGCAAAAGCCTCCTTCTCCCAAACATGCCAGCGCCTCTCTGTCTCAGAGAATTTACGTGACAGATAAGCACAAGGCTTTAATTGTCCTTGCTCATCGGCTTGCAATAAGAGGGCACCAATAGAAAAGTCTGAGGCATCGACTTGCACCACAAATGGTCTGTCAGGATCAGGGTGTTGCAAGATTGGTTCAGAGGTAAACAGCCGCTTGAGTTGGTCAAATGCCTGTTGACAAGCAGGCGTCCATTTTAGGCGTGTCCCTGGATTCTTTGATTTGCGGGTGTCTCCTACACCCTTTGTTTTGAGTAATTCAGTCAGGGGTAAGGCAATCTCAGCAAAATTTTTTAAAAATGGACGATAGAAATTCGCAAATCCGAGAAAAGATTGTAGTTGTTTGCGTGTGCGTGGGGGTTCCCATACCAAAATAGCCTCAATTTTGGCAGGATCCATTTCAATGCCTTTATCTGAAATTCTATACCCCAAATAATCAATTTGTGTTTTATGAAATGCACATTTGGATAGCTTGGCATATAATTCAGCATTTCTCAATTTGGTTAACACTTGCCTAACCAATTGCACATGTTCTTTCATTGTTTTTGAATATATTAACACATCATCTAAATAGACCAAAACACCCTTGAACAAGTGGTCGTGCAAGACCTCATTTATCAATTGTATAAAAACCCCAGGTGCCCCAGACAATCCAAATGGTAACACTTTATACTGAAAAGCCCCAAATGCACAATTAAAAGCTGTTTTCCATTCATCCCCCTCCCGAATGCGAATGCAATAATACGCCTCCCTTAAGTCCAATTTAGAGAAGATTTTCCCCCCCGCCAAGTGGGCTAACATTTCCTTGATGACCGGAAGAGGAGATTTGTTTAATAGGGACACTGCGTTTAACCCGCGGAAATCCGTGCATAGTCTTAAAGTTCCGTCTTTCTTTGATCTAAAGAGTACTGGAGCACCCACTGGTGAACTGGCTGGTTCTATGAAGCCCCGCTGTAAGTTTTTGTCTATGAACTCACGAAGAGTAGCCAATTCCTTTGGGGTCATTGCATATACCTTTGGTCTGGGCAACTTTGCATTGGGAAGAATTTCAATGGCACAGTCAGTTTTCCGATGAGGCGGCAGCCGATCCGCCTCCTTCTCCCCAAACACATCGGCAAAGTCCTGGTATTGGTCCGGTAGCCCTTCCAACGGTACAGCGAGGGTATGCAGCGTTGACACTGCTGCCCTCCCCACATTGCTATCCTCCTCCTCATCATCCCCAGGAGGGGCTTTATAGAACCCATCTGCAAAAGTAACAGTTCGGTGTACCCAGTTTATACTAGGGTTCTGTTGAACAAACCAAGGCATGCCCAGAATGACCAAGGGACCACCCACCAGTGCCACCACAAAGGGCAACTTTTCCCAGTGGCTACCCAGTTGCAAAGCCACTAATGCTGTAGACTGGGTGACCGGCTTCCCCCCCGATATAGATCCATCCAATTGGGTAAAAATCATGGGACGTTTCAAAGGGAAGGTGGGTAACTCCAAAGCAGCTACTACATCAGGATGCATTAAGGAACGTGAGCATCCCGAATCAATCATAGCCCATAGTTCCACAGTTTTTGTACGGGAACCCAGCTTAAGTCTCACGGTCAACGTTGGGAAATTTCCACTCACCGAGACATGATCGCACCCATCTTCCTCCACCTGCTCCTCGGTGCTTTTTAGAGCAGGTGGCTGGAGTTTTCCGCCAGTTGGGAGGTTTCTTTTTCGTCTTGTCCGCTATAAAACAAGTCAACATCCTCCACCAGCTCCGCTACTGTCGCTTTCATCTTCCTCGGTGCCACTGGTGATTTCCCTGCCGATCTGTCTCTCCATTCCTCTGGTTTCCTGCGGGGACATGCGGCTGCCAGGTGCCCCTCCTTTCCACACCGCAGGCACAATCCTTTGGCAAAACGGCTTTCCTTCTCTTCTTGCCACGACCGTCTCACTGGTTTGCTAGCACTAGCTGCTGGCCTTGTAGGTTTTGCCATTGCTTGTTGTTTGGGACCTCTTTTAGTTTGAGTATACTTAGCTTGGGCTTGCTCAACCTTCGCAGCCAATTGTATCCACTCATACAGCGTGGCTGGGTCGCCACGTACAACTGCCCATCGTAGTATATCTGGTCTTAGTCCATCTTTGAACATCTCTACAAGGGTGGTGGGAGACCAATCCTCTACTTTGCCAGACAGTGCTTGAAACTCCAGCGCATAATCTGACACTGATCTGGAGCCTTGAACCAACTCCCTTAGGGCTACCTTTGCTTTTTCCTCAGCTAGAGGATCACCAAAATGCATTTTCATTGCCCACATGAAATCCTCAAAGCAATCCAACTCCAAAGCGTCCATGTCAACCAGTCGCACGAACCAGTCTGCTGCTCTCTCCTCTAGTTGGGTCGCGACAGCATTAATCTTAGCCCGTTCAGAACGAAACACGCTTCCAAACTCTTCCATGTAGCTTTGGGCATTAGTCAAAAAAAATGACAGCTTTGTAGGATCCCCATTAAACTTCACATTAAAGTCTCGATATCGGACCCTGGTTGGGCTATCGTGTCTCTTTTTGTGCTTAGCCTTTCGTTGCTGTGGCGGCTCTTCCTCCTGCACCTCTGGAGCTATTTCTTGAGCCTCTGCCAGTTGAACTTTCACACGCCTTCCCCCCTCCCGGCTCCGTCCTCTCTCCTTCCGCTCTGTACTTGGGGACGGTAAGGAGGCTTTCTTTGGAGGCCTACTCGGCGGGGGCCCTCCCCCACAATATTTCCGTTGCTTTCCCTGTTTGTCTATGGGGGGGGTGTTGGGGACGCGGAGGTGTCAGGAGAGTCACTGCGTTCTTCACCTCCCGTCTTTTCCTTTTTTTGAATGTCCCTGGTAAAGGTTAACTTTGCCAACAAATCCTCTATGGATTTCATCCTCGCCTCCAGCTGCTGGGATTTCTCCGTCTCCGTCTCCGTTGGTGTCACTGCCCTCGTCCTTTTTGTGATCTGCACAGTTGGAAACAGCGAGGAATACACCGGCTTGGCTGGGGCTGCTGGCGACCCATACAAGGGTCCCTCCGTTTTCTTGACCACCACTGACTTCACTGCTTTCTCCGTATCACAACTGGAATCCGTTGCCTCGGAGAGGTCATCCGACCCTGGCGTGAGAGTCCCCTCTCTCCGCGGTCCCATGGGCTCTCTTTCCCCACCTCTGGAGAGCTGACTTTCCCCCAAGCTGGTGGTTGATTCTAGGGCAGTTTCAGTCATCGCTAACTAAACTCCTCACAGGAAACTGGATGGATGCTAGCGGACTGATATTAAAGATTCTCAGCTTTATGTAACGGTTGCCTATTCCACTGAAAGGAGTCTCACCAGTAATTACTAGAGAAAACTGCTTTATTGAATGAATAGTATGCAAAGTACGAAGAAAGCTGAGAATGAGCAAAAGCGCGCCAAATACAAACTTAAAAAGCCTTGCTCCCATTGTGAACCCTCCCCTCAGGCTAGCATAGCAACCACCCACCCCAGATGCTAGCAACCGTTAGAATCGGCCTGAGAAAGTAACCTTGAACAGCAGAGATAACCCAAACATACATTCCAGAAGATCACAAGTCAGCACAAAGGAAATTTACCAGCGTGGCCAGAGAGGCACGCAACTGCAGACATGACATGTGAAACGTTACGAGGAACCATAAACATCGGAACGGGAACATGACAATTAAGAGCTACCAGAAACAACAGATATATTTTAACCTTGATCAAAGAAGCCCACTTTGTATTCTTTCTGTCTACTTTTAAGAATTTTGATTTTTAATCCCTTCAAATTGTGTCACAAGGTGATTTCTTATCATTGTCTTTGTCTCCTCTCCACTTTGTCTCCTCTCAGAAACTCTTTCATAAATTTAACACATCTCTTTTGTAAATCCAAGATAAGAAATTTATTCAAGTCACTCTTCTGATTTATTATTTGTATGTCCTTTTAATTATTAAGACATCAGTCGGTTCATTTGTAAATCCAATGTAACATTGTTTTCCATATCATTTTTGTAGCCTGACATTTTAAAATCCATTTTCAGATCCACATTCAAATCAGCCTCAGTCTGTTTTATTCAGTAAAATCTGCTCCTCTTCCATAACTTCTTTTGAATCCATTTTTATAATAGCAGACATTCTTAAGAGTAATTTCTGAGTGTATTTTTCCCAAATATCCTTGAATTCTTCCACAGTCAAATAATATTGTTCCATTCTGTTTTAATGGGTCTCTTCTCCTTTAATTATAATCTTTAATTCTGGTTCCCTCTAGTCAACCTTCAAAGTCTCCTCTTACTGTTTTTTTTCTAACAACACTTTCCCATGGGAAGATCTCTTCCCATGGGAAGATTACTTACAGGTAGTTTCAAAATCTTTGTATAGGTATTTTGTAAAATTTTAAACAACCCACAGGAAGTATTCTTGTAATTAATTTCAAAAACTTATTTCAAGTCCATGTGGCCCCTTAATCCATTTATAACTTTCCAAAATTGACATTCTTTTGCTGTTTATTCAAAAATAAAAAAATGTTTTAAAGTCCTTAAACTTGCACAAAACTCCTTTCGTCACAGATAGAAGGAAACTCACCCAGTGTAATGAAACTTGCCCTTCTGAAGGTTCTTAACATCTAAAAAGCTATTAATAAGCAATTTCCTAAAGTGGTTAAGAAAGGAAGTATGTGAACCCAGTGTCATTTTGAAGGTGCCAAACTGCGGCTTAGATGACATGACATTCCTCCGGCTTCCAGAGCTCTAAAACCTGTGGGGGACCACTGTCTTATGGTGTCCTCACAGGGAGCCACTGTATGGAGTGCTTGCAGGTGATCCTGGTCCTCTCCTTGCTCCGGAGAGGAATTCCAAGAAGTCAATCCATTCACTGGCTCCTCTTTCCACTGCGGTCCTCAGCTCCGCTTTTGCAGAGCTGTCTTCAGTCTGCCATTGCTTTTCCGGAAGTCCAAGATCAATCCACAGTTTGTTGTGGTCCACACAGTCAAAAATCTTTGTATAATCAATACAGCAAAAAAAGACATATTTTTGGAACTCTTGCCTGTTCCATTAATCACTGGATGTTTGCAATGTGATCTCAGATGTTCCTGCCTCTTCTGTATCCAGCTTGTATCCCAGATTTCTACTTCCATGTATTGTTGATGTGGGGATTGCAAAATCTTGAGCATTATCTTTCTAGCATGTGACATAAATACAAATGTTTGGTAGTTTAAGCATTCCTTCTCATTGCTGTTTTTTGCTGTAGGGATTTTTTTTTTTAATCTGTTCAATCAAGTCCGATTCTTGGAGACTGCCTGGACAAGTCCCTGCAGTTTTCTTGGCAAGGTTTTTTGGAAGTGGTTTGCCATTGCATTCTTCCTAGGCTGGAAGAGAGTGAGTGGCCCAAGGTCATCCAGCTGACTTTGTGCCTAAGGCAGGTCTAGAACTCATGGGCTCCCCATTTCTAGCCCAGGGCCTTAACCATTACATCAAACTGGCTCTTGTAGGGATATGAATTGATCTTTTTTAGTTCCTTGGCCAGTGTTGTGCTTTCTGAACCTGCTTACAAACCATATATAGCATTTATAATTGCAGCACCTTGTAAGAGTTTAAAGGGTTCTGCTGGTATTTCATCAGCTCCTGAAGCATCAGCAATAATATAACGTCACTTTCCATTAAAAACAGCTCTGGTTCAGTGATAAGCTGTCATAGGCAACATCAATTTTGGGATCTTTGTAGTACAGTTCTTTCATATATTCACACCATCTCTTCTTTATGTCTTCTTTCTCTAGTATATTGTTGCCTTCTTTGTCTTTTAACATTTCCTTGATTTCTGTATTTTTTTGTAAATTTCCTGTCTTTCCCATTAAATTATTATGCTCAATTCTTTGTACTTATTTAGATACAACTACTTGTCCCATCTTACTTTTCTCTGGAACTCATTGTTTAGTTGGGCAAATTTTCCTCTTTTCTCAGATTTTTTACTTTCCATCTCTTTTCAACCTATCTCTTCAACCAATTGTTACATTTTGGGATATTTTTGTTTGCTTTCATCTTTAATATTACACATTTCAGTCCAGACTTCTTCAGGTACTCTATATAGATTTTACCTCTAATTCATTGCTAGTTATTAAACATTGAAAATTGTTTGTTAAACATCAAATAATCCAACTGATTTATATATCATATGAATAATTTATATTTATTTATGCAGAATTTTTTTTTCATTTATATTTATAAGGTGTCTCAGTGTTCTGTGTTGCTTTTTTCATTCTGTTTGTTTTTTCATAGTCTTTGGCTCATTTTTTAGAAAGTTTTAATTTAAAAATTGATTTGCCATCATTGTTGTGCTGCAGCCTAACAGTTAAACAAGCTTTCAGAAATGAACAATACTATACTTATTTTAATGGAGCATCCAGGAATAAATAAATACACACGTTTACTATCTTGAGTTCAAATAGTAAAGGGACACTAGTAATGGTTTGCATGCCAACTTTGAAAGCCCATAATTAAGTAACTTGCTGGATATACTTCCTGTATTGTCCTAACTCCCTATAGTCCCCACACTGGAAGAAGATGAATCTTGAAAATAAACATATACAGTCAAATCCAAATTAAGCTATGAGCAACCATCAACATGCTGTGGGTACATCATTTTTTCTGATTTCTTCTTCATTTGGTCATCTGGACAAAAAAAGAGAAGGAAAAAACCCCAATCTATAGAGGAAGCAAGAGGCTCACCTAAAGCAACTATTTGTACAGGAATTCAAGTAATCTCTGTAGGAATTCAAATGAAGTTAAGTTAAGGGATACATCCATGTGAAGACAAGCAGATGAATAGCAGTGCAGTCTGCTGACCTTTCTCATTGATGTTGCTTTGACTGAGAAATGAAAATTTGTTGTGGAAGAAACATAACAGGAAGTGGAAAATAATTGATTTCCTAGAGACAGCAGATTACTGGATCAAGAGAGATCTGATTAAAGACTATGGCTAGGCATCTTAAACTGCCTACCTCACATGCACTAATTATTATGCTTTCAGTTGCCTTCAGTTTTTAGAAGACATTCAGGCTATCTGGTGGATACAGCTGGTCCAAAATGCAGCTGCGCGGGCAGTTTTTGGTGCCTCAAGATCAGCACATATTACTCCCTTGCTCCGCGAGCTGCATTGGGTACCAGTTTGCTTCCAGGTCCAATTCAAGGTGTTGGTTATCACCTTTAAAGCCCTACATGGCATGGATCCAGGTTACCTAAGGGACCATCTCATCCCCGTTATATCAACCCGTCCCACCCGGTCATGCAGAGAGGGCATGCTACGGACCCCGTATGCAAGAGAATTCCATCTGTTGGGGTCCTGGAGGCGGGCCTTCTCTGCAGCAGCTCCTGCCCTTTGGAACATCCTTCCCCCGGAAGTGAGGTTGGCCTCCTCTCTTCTGGACTTCAGGAAACGGCTGAAGACCTGGTTTTGTCACCATCACTGCAGTGGGGAGAGGAAGAGCCACTCTTGGGGTTGGTTGGTTCCCTAGTCCTGCTGGAACCAGTCCTGTTCCCTTTGAGTGGAATTAGATCTGCCATGACTTGGATTTTATTATATTTTATATGTATATTTATTGATATTATTCTGATTTTATTGAATTTTATACTGTTTTATTGTGAACCACCCAGGGTCCCCCGAGTGAGGGAGATGGGCGGTAATAAAAATATGACACACACAAAAAAAGTCGCTCAGATCTGCTCTGCCTTGGACTCTGACTGGGCAAAGCAGGTCAGGGTACTTGGGCACAGTCTGATGGTGTAATCTGGGATGAGTTTGAGCTGGTGACTTCTGAGGAAACGGAGAGGGCTCTCTGTGCTTTTAGCTCAGCCACCTGTTTACTGAAGCTGGGCCCCTCTTGGGTTATGAAAGTGGCCAGGGAGGTGACCCTTGTTTGGGTCCATGCTGTAGTGTCAGCCACCTTGACAGAGGGGGTGGTGTCTCCTGCTTTGAAAGAAGTGGTGGTGCACCCCCTCCTGAAGAGGTCGCCCTTAGACCCAATGGTTTTTGATAGCCATTGACTGGTCTCCAAGCGCTACAGGATTCTATTCTCTCTCCCCTCCTTTTCAACATCTACATGAAACCGCTGGGTGATGTCATCCACTGGTGTGGGGTTTGGTTATTGTCAGTATGCTGATGATACCCAGTTGTATCTTTTAACCCCCCACTGGCCAAGTGAGGCTATTGAGGTTCTGTGCAAGTGCCTGGGGGCTGTGCAGGTTTGGATGGGGAGGAACCGACTCAATCTCTTGACTCAATCATACCAAAACTGTGGCTGTGGGTGTTTGGGCTGCCTGGATCTGAAAATATTTTACCTCTGAATTTGGATAGGGTGGCACTTCCCCATGTAAGGGTGGTGCAGAACTTGGGGGTCTTCCTGGATTCACAGTTCCTGCTGAATGAGCAGATGGCAGCTATAACCAGAAAGTCTTTTCTACCTGGTGCACCAGTTGCACTTTTTCTTAGATTGGGGGCTCCTCAGATAGCCACTCAAGCCTTGGTCACCTACTGCAATGCACTCTACATGGAGCTGCCTTTGAAGTTGACCCAGAAACTTCAACTGGTCCAGTGCAAACAGTGATGGGCATGCCTTGGTATGCCCATGTAGCACCTCTGCTTCGTGAACAGTTTGCTTCTTGGTGTGAGTTTCCTTCTTGGTGTGATTCAAGGTGCTGGTTGTTACCTATAATGCCCTACATGGCATAGGATTCTCTCTGTGTTGGACTCCAGCCTTGAAGCAGAGCCAGTGATGGCTACAGGGGCTAAGTCTTGCATGGTTATCTGGGAAGTGTTCAATCCTGTTGAGCCTGAGGAAGTGGACAGGGTACTTGCAGCTGTTAGTTCAGCCACCTCTGTATTAGATCCATGCCCCTCCTGTCTGGTCAATGCTGCCCTGGAAGTGGACGTGTCAGTGGGTTTGGGTGGTGTTTAATTTTTCCTTGAGGAAGGGGATGCTTCTGCTGGCCCTTGAGGTGGTGGTGTGTCCCCTGCTCAAGGGGCTATCACTCAACCCAAGCAGTCTGGACAGCTTTCATCCAGTTTCCAACCTTTCCTTTTTAGGATTATCTAGGCCCCTTTCAGTTGGGATTCAGGCCAGGGTATGGAATGGCATTGGTTGCACTCTTGGATGACCTCTGGCGGGAGCAGGATGGGAGTAGTGCATCTATCCTTGCTATTCTTGACCTCTCAGTGGCTTTCGATACCATTGATCATGGTATCCTTCTTGACTGGCTCAGGGAGTTGGGGATGGGTGGCATGGTGTCGTGTTGATTCTCTTCCTTCCTCTGGGGCTGGTTCCAATTGGCGTTGATGGAGGGGAGACGTCTAGTCTGCAACCCCTACTTTGCGGGGTGCTGCAGGGCTCAGTCCTTTTTCCCCTCCTGTTTAACATCTACATGTGTCAGCCTCGTGGGGTAAAACAGACAGGAATCACAACCAGATGAGCTAATTCTACTTTATTGTAAAGCTACATTGACAGAATCTTGCAAATCTGAAAGTACAGTTCTCCCCACCTCATCTCCAATACAGTCCAAGAAACTAGGGAGGGACTTTTCTGAGCCTCTTGCTCCACCCATTATCCAGCTGTGGGCTATGCTGTCTCTTAGCTGACTATTCTCTTGGCAGTGCCTCTTTGCCCGGTCTCTCAAGGTCTTTCCCATATACCATTACCACATGAGACCGCTGGGTGAGGTATCCAATGCTTTGGGGTGAGGTATCACCAATATGCTGATGATAGCCAGCTTTATACAGTATCTCCACCCTGGGCCACCTAAATTGTGCCATGGATGTCCTGTCCCAGTGTCTGTAGGCTGTGGGGGCCTGGATGGGGCACAACAGGCTTTGGCTCAACCCAAACAAGTCTGAGGGGCTTTGGTGTTTGGACCTTCTGGTGCCAGGAACCTTCCATTGTTGGTCTTGGGCTGGCACTGCCTCAGACAGACCTGGTGTGCAGTCTGGGAGTCCTCCTGGACTCATGGCTCCTGCTCAAAGAGCATATGGAAGCCATGGCTAGAAGGGCCTTTGCACACCTTTGGGTTGTGCACCAGCTGCACCCATTCCTGGACTGGGAGGCCCTGCTCACTGTCACTCATGCCCTTGTGACCTGTCATCTGGATTGCTGCAATGTGCTCAACATGGGGCCACCCTTAAAGAGCAATCAGAAGCTTCAACTGGTGCAGAATGTGGCAACATTTGTAGTAAATGGTGCCGGTTATTTGGCACATGTAGCACAACTACTCTGAGAGCTGCATTGGTTGCCAGTGTGCTTCTGGGTGCAATTCAGGGTGCTGGTTGTCACCTTTAAAGCCCTTCATGGCTTAGGAGTTGGTTACCTGAGTACCATTTCTCCCCAGCTGTTTCTGCCCTTGTGATCCAGTCAGGCAGGATGGGCATGCTTTGGGCCTCATCGGCCAAGGAATGACAGTTGGTGGGGCCTAGAAAACATGCCTTTTTGGCTGTAGCACCCATCTTGTGGAACATTCTCCCTTCAGATATTAGGATTGCCCCAACCCTGCTGCCTTTCATAAGGCCCTAAGGACCAGATTCTGTGACCAGGCCTGGGGCCCTGTGTGTGTGCAGGGACCTGCTTCTTGGTTGTATTAATGATTTGGGTTTGATGTTTCTTGGCTGCTTTTTATTTTAATTTTTGTAACTTTTGTAATTGTTTCTATTTTTTTTAAATTCTGTTTGCTGCCCAAAGTCCCTTGTTGGGATAGGTGGCCATATAAATTGAAATAAATAAATAAATAAATAAATAAATAGGGCCTCATTACTTGAAGGACTGCCTATCTACCATAATATCTGCCTGGCCAATTCAATCTAGCAGAGTTGGTACACTTCAGATTCCTTCAATTAAGCAATGTCATCTATGAGGACCCTGGAAATATGCGTTCTCTGTAGCAGCACCTTCCCTCTGGAATGAGGTTCCCCCAAGATCTGAACAACCCCCACCCTGCTGGTGTTTTGAAGGGCCTTGAAGACCTGACTCTTCACCCAGGCCTTTAGTGAGGATGGCTGAAACCTCTTCTAAACCTAGGTTGTTTGACATCCTGCCACCTTTACCATACTTTTTATTTCTTCTTATTTTTCTTGTTTTTAATGTTTTAAACAATTTGTAAACTGCTCAGTCACTGGAAGTTGGGTGGCGTATAAATTTAATAAATTATTATTACGATTATTATGTTTTCATGAGTTTGTCCAACTCATCCCGATTCCAGTGCAAAAGCATCTTAAAGACATATTTAACTATTCCAGTTTTAAAATAATGTGTTCCCACTTTTTCTGAAACAAATCATGCCATGTGAACAATCTGCAATGCCTTGTTGAACTTGGTCCAGTGATTGGGAACAGATCTGTCCAGCTTCTATTGGCTGCTTGTTGTGAGGGTAGCTTCCTCCCATGTACTCATGCCACACAGGCTCAGACCTATGAAGTATGCACCTTCATTTAGGCAGGGACTTTTGCTCTTAAGCAAAAAACAGAGTTGCTGCATCCTTCTGCCACCAGGAGGAGGCGGTGGCAGCTTTGTTCTTTTGAGAGACTAGAGACAGACTCCAGGAGAATGGAGACAAATAAGAAGCTGTGTGCTGGGGTGGAAAGGAGAAAATGGAGATCATTCTCCTTCATTCCCAGATTAAAGATTGGAATTTCCAGAAAAACAAAATAGAAGTCTGATAAAATTGAATCAGAAGGAAAATCTTATTCAAGGACCTGTTTCTTGGGTAGAAATAGATAGTTCCATCTTTGCTTTGTGTTCTACAATTTGTATATCACTGCACAGTTTAAAGGTATTGTCGATTTGAACAAATTCTTCAGGGAAAATATGTTATTGTATTGCTCTCTTAAAAACATTTTTTTTCTTAGTGTATCTCCACCATCTTGTGGTCTGCCAGAATTCTTATATTTAATTTTATTCTGTTGGATCCTTTTTCTTGTTCCATTCATTTGTAGTTGCTGGATCAGAATCTTGAGAGACTTTCAAGATTGGTGTCAGACCTTTGAGGTAGGAAAGGTCAAGGAACAGGCACAGCAGGGATTCCAGGAATGCTCTTTATTGTTGTAGAGTAGAATAACAGAATCTTAAAAGCCTGTCAGAGGTTCTCTCTGACCCATCTCATACTTAACAAAATCAGGGCTTGGTTATTTTGAGCTTCTTTCTCATACTTTTCTCTTTCTCAGGACTGAGTAATCTTAATCTTTAAATCCTTCCTAAAGGTTTGCTCATTCCTTCCCCATTCCAAGACCAGGTTTACATTCCTTCACACAGGTAGATAGTAGCCCAGGTTCGTGCAGATACATCTAGCTATGAATTGCTTGACCAGGCAGGCAGGCAGGCAGGCAGTTTATTGATTTTCTACCCCGCCTTTCTTCAGCAAAGGATCGTTACCTTGTCGTGGTGCTGGAGCTTGAGCACCTCAATGATGCCATGAGCTAAACCGTGAAGGGCCACCCAAGACAGGAAGGTCATGACAGAGAGGTCAGACTAAATGCGATCCCTGGGGAAGGTAATGGCAACCCACCCCAGTATTCTTGCCGTGAAAACTAAATGGATCAGTACAACCAGAGGTATGTCAGTATACCATCGGAAGATGAGACCCCCAGGTCGGAAGATGGTCAAAATGCTACTGGGGAGGAACAGAGGATGAGCTCAACTAGCCCCAGACATGATGACGCAGCTAGCTCAAAGCTGAAAGGACGGCTAGCGGCCGACGGTGCTGGTGGTGAACGGCGAATCCGATGTTCTAAGGATCAACACACCATTGGAACCTGGAATGTAAGATCTATGAGCCAGGGCAAATTGGATGTGGTTATTGGTGAGATGTCAAGATTAAAGATAGACATTCTGGGCGTCAGTGAACTGAAATGGACTGGAATGGGCCACTTCACATCAAATGACCACCAGTTCTACTACTGTGGACAAGAGGACCACAGAAGAAATGGAGTAGCCTTCATAATTAATCGTAAAGTGGCTAAAGCAGTGCTTGGATACAACCCAAAAAACGACAGAATGATCTCAATTCGAATTCAGGGCAAGCCATCTAACATCACAGTGATCCAAATATACGCCCCAACCACAAATGCTGAAGAAGCTGAAATTGAGCAGTTCTATGAGGATCTGCAGCACCTACTGGACAACACGCCTAAAAGAGATGTTATTTTCATCACAGGAGACTGGAATGCTAAGGTGGGCAGTCAAATGACACCTCGAATTACAGGTAAGTATGGCCTGGGAGAACAAAATGAAGCAGGACATAGGCTGATAGAATTTTGCCAAGACAATTCACTCTGCATAACAAACACTCTCTTCCAACAACCTAAGAGACGGCTTTATACATGGACTTCACCAGATGGACAACACCGAAATCAGATTGACTACATCCTTTGCAGCCAAAGGTGGCAGACATCTGTACAGTCGGTAAAAAAAAGGCCTGGAGCTGACTGTAGTTCAGATCACGAACTTCTTCTTGCACAATTTAGGATCAGACTAAAGAGATTAGGGAAGACCCACAGATCAGCTAGATATGAGCTCACTAATATTCCTAAGGAATATGCAGTGGAGGTGAAGAATAGATTTAAGGGACTGGATTTAGTAGATAGGGTCCCGGAAGAACTCTGGACAGAAGTTCGCAGCATTGTTCAGGAGGTGGCAACAAAATACATCCCAAAGAAAGAGAAAACCAAGAAGGCAAAATGGCTGTCTGCTGAGACACTAGAAGTAGCCCAAGAAAGAAGGAAAGCAAAAGGCAACAATGATAGGGGGCGATATGCCCAATTAAATGCAAAATTCCAGAGGTTAGCCAGAAGAGATAAGGAATTATTTTTAAACAAGCAATGCGCGGAAGTGGAAGAAGACAATAGAATAGGAAGGACAAGAGACCTCTTCCAGAAAATTAGAAACATTGGAGGTAAATTCCAGGCCAAAATGGGTATGATCAAAAACAAAGATGGCAAGGACCTAACAGAAGAAGAGATCAAGAAAAGGTGGCAAGAATATACAGAAGACCTGTATAGGAAGGATAACAATATCGGGGATAGCTTTGACGGTGTGGTCAGTGAGCTAGAGCCAGACATGCTGAAGAGTGAGGTTGAATGGGCCTTAAGAAGCATTGCTAATAACAAGGCAGCAGGAGACGACAGCATCCCAGCTGAACTGTTCAAAATCTTGCAAGATGATGCTGTGAAGGTAATGCATGCTATATGCCAGCAAATTTGGAAAACACAAGAATGGCCATCCGATTGGAAAAAATCAACTTATATCCCCATACCAAAAAAGGGAAACACTAAAGAATGTTCAAGCTATCGAACAGTGGCACTCATTTCACATGCCAGTAAGGTAATGCTCAAGATCCTGCAAGGTAGACTTCAGCAGTTCATGGAGCGAGAATTGCCAGATGTACAAGCTGGGTTTAGAAAAGGCAGAGGAACTAGAGACCAAATTGCCAATATCCGCTGGATAATGGAAAAAGCCAGGGAGTTTCAGAAAAACATCTATTTCTGTTTTCTTGACTATTCTAAAGCCTTTGACTGTGTGGACCATAACAAATTGTGGCAAGTTCTTAGCGGTATGGGGATACCAAGTCATCTTGTCTGCCTCCTGAAGAATCTGTATAACGACCAAGTAGCAACAGTAAGAACAGACCACGGAACAACGGACTGGTTTAAGATTGGGAAAGGAGTACGGCAGGGCTGTATACTCTCACCCTACCTATTCAACTTGTATGCAGAACACATCATGCGACAAGCTGGCCTTGAGGAATCCAAGGCTGGAGTTAAAATCTCTGGAAGAAACATTAACAATCTCAGATATGCAGATGATACCACTTTGATGGCTGAAAGCGAAGAGGAACTGAGGAACCTTATGATGAAGGTGAAAGAAGAAAGTGCAAAAGCTGGTTTGCAGCTAAACCTCAAAAAACCCAAGATTATGGCAACCAGCTTGCTTGATAACTGGCAAATAGAGGGAGAAAATGTAGAAACAGTGAAAGACTTTGTATTCCTAGGTGCAAAGATTACTGCAGATGCTGACTGCAGTCAGGAAATCAGAAGACGCTTAATCCTTGGGAGAAGAGCAATGACAAATCTCGATAAAATAGTGAAGAGCAGAGACATCACACTGACAACAAAGGCCCGCATAGTTAAAGCAATGGTGTTCCCCGTAGTAACAGATGGCTGCGAGAGCTGGACCATAAGGAAGGCTGAGAGAAGGAAGATCGATGCTTTTGAACTGTGGTGTTGGAGGAAAATTCTGAGAGTGCCTTGGACTGCCAGAAGATCAAACCAGTCTATCCTCCAGGAAATAAAGCCAGACTGCTCACTTGAGGGAATGGTATTAAAGGCAAAACTGAAATACTTTGGCCACATAATGAGAAGACAGGACACCCCGGAGAAGATGCTGATGCTAGGGAGAGTGGAAGGCAAAAGGAAGAGGGGCCGACCAAAGGCAAGGTGGATGGATGATATTCTAGAGGTGACGGACTCGTCCCTGGGAGAGCTGGGGGTGTTGACGACCGACAGGAAGCTCTGGCGTGGGCTGGTCCATGAAGTCACGAAGAGTCGGAAGTGACTGAACGAATAAACAACAAACCCCGCCTTTATTATTTTTATAAATAATTCAAGGTGGCGAACATACTCCTTCCTCCTCCTATTTTATATACAGGCTTAATGCTTTTCTGTAAGAACACTACACTTGGAAAGACCATTAGTCCTGTTTTTTTTTTAAAGGTTTGGTGTTCCATTTGATTTAAACTGGGAAGGAGAACTGGATTCTGCAAGCAGTTTGTATCTGGTTCTGTCCCAGCTGAATGCACTTCAGATTTTGTGCTACTTCTGCTTACTAGGGAGTTCTGTATGGCTGTACTTTCTACTTAGTTTATTAACTGGGGAGGGGAATGCTATTTTGCATACTTTATGGGCTATTTTTGGGTCCTGTTGGCTTTGGCTATCTATTGCTAGCGTTGAACAGTTTGGGATTTAGGGGGCTGTAATTAAATTGTCAATAGTTTTGTATGTTTCCCCTTTTAGCTTGAATGACAGGTCTCAAGCACAGCTGAAATTGGATGCTGCCAGCCATGGCCATTTGCTACCAAGGCTAATATTCCCTTGAAGCATTTTTAGATCCTTCCCTTCTACTTTACACCACACCCAGCCAACAGGCTACCTGCATGGCTGTGGTGCATGAGATATAGTGGGCAAGAGCACCCAAGAGAATTTCCTCACATTTCAAACTCACCCCTCTACCTATCACTCAGGCAACTTGAAAGGTGGCTAAATGCTCTATCCTAGGCATTTGCATACAGTTACCCAAGCTTTCCCCACCATACATAAAGGACAGCAATTGGTGAATTATTTACTCACCCACAGATGATGTTGGGTGGGAGGGGAAATGCAGCTGGAGGAATCTCACTGCTCTTAAATTGTCCCATTGTAAGGTAGCAGAAGGGACGCGGTGGCGCTGCGGGTTAAACCGCTGAGCTGCCGATCGGAAGGTCGGCGGTTCGAAACCGCGCGGCGGGGTGAGCTCCCGTTGCTCGTCCCGGCTCCTGCACACCAAGCAGTTCGAAAACATGCAAATGTGAGTAGATTAATTGGTACCGCTTCGGCGGGAAGGTAACGGCGTTCCGTGAGTCATGCCGGCCACATGACCACGGACGGGTCCTTAGGGACAATGCCGGCTCCAAGGCTTAGAAACGGAGATGAGCACTGCCCCCTAGAGTCGGACACAACTGGACTTTACGTCAAGGGACCTTTACCTTTACCTTTAAGGTAGCAGTCACTAGCCTTTTCACTGAGGCAAAAGAGTTCAGCTGTTGGACTGTGCAAATTACGATGGCATAGCTTTCTGCTAATCCAAGGATGGGAAGAAGGCACATCAGGATACCAATAGGAAGAGCCTGAAGTACCCGCAGTTTCCCTTTATGATCACTTGTTTAGTATATTGTTCCCCAGATTGCTGACTTCTTGAGGTAGCTGTTGGATAGTTAAGTAGCAGCTTACCTTACTTTTCTATAGTTCATCACAAGTCAATGCTGTGCACTAGGCAGAGTTGCACAGTTGCTGCAGTCTTCTGGATCTTTGATAGGTCAGTTGCCCATACAGACATTCTTCCTGTAGATAGCCATTAACTTTTCCTAATGTATTTAGCTGAGACGTGTCTTTAATTCTTGCATATTGTCTTAGCAACTGAGCTAGAAGGCCAGAAATCTCCTGTCTATATTTTGATAAAGATTCATGACCATGATAGAGTCAGAGGTTAATACAGAGCATATTATGTGAATTGGAGAAATCAGTTTGCTTAGTGTGTCAGCAAACCAGCAAAAATTGGTAGCAGTAGAAATAATCACGATCATTTAGACAGAATACTGTGTTTTTAAAAATAATGTGTTCAGTGACAGATTCTTTTTAAAAAGTGGTATGAGTCACTTGAATCTGTACAATAAAATGTACTAAGGAAATCATTAAATGCTTTTACATACAAGTAACAATCATGGAAAAAATAGCTCAAAAGGTCCTTTCCCTTTAGCATTATAAAATAATATGTAAAACTCTCCATGTTAATTGTGTTATATCAGATTAATATGACTGTTCTTCTAAAAACTGTTATTTCAAACTGTTTTTTTTTCTTAGATGAGTATCTGAATTTCCCAGTTGGAATGTTAGCCCTTGTATTATTCATTGAAAAGATATACCATTCTAGATCATTCTGAAGTCACACTTTTGAAATATCCCTGTGGCATATCACAGCAGGCAACCATTTGAAGGCAGGACTCCAATTCAAGTTCATCTTGCCTGCTACTGTAGGCAACACAAGGAAGTCATTGTTAGTTAGAAATATAACAATGACTAGTTGAGAAATTACCCAAAGCTTTTGTACAGTTCATGCATTTAATACATAATGCAGGCTACCGTGGAATAAATTTATTTATTTATTCATTCATTCATTCATTCATTCATTCATTCATTCCATTTGTATGGCCACCTATCTTGCCACAGTGACTCTGGGCAGCTAACAGCAATAAAACAATAAAATAATAAACATGAACAATAAACTGTGCAGCCCCAAATATAACAACCTAAATGGCTGTTCCTGGCAATACCCACAACAACAATAACAAACCACAACATCTAATGGGCTCCAGCTAACTTTCTTACCCCCATGCCTTGGAACACAACCAAGTCTTTAAGGCTTTCAAGAAAACTGGCAGGGTTGGGGCAAGTCAAATCTTGTGGGGTATGGTGTTCCAAAGTGTTGGTGCTGCAACCGAAAAGGCTAGTTTTCTGGTAGTCGCTAAGTAACAATTTTTGATCGATGGGATCTCTAGGTTAGACCTTGTGGGACTGGTAGAAATGGGTAAAATCCATGCTAAATGTTTAGATCTCTAGCCCAATTTCATAAATTTTGTTAGCTGTATTATTAGGCTGACCATATTTCCTTGAGACAAAAACAGGACATTGGGATGGCAAAACGGGATGGGGTTAAACTTATGTAATATTCTGTATTCACGAAAAAGACGATTAAAAACGTTATCGACAGGAATGAGGCAGCAGGAGGCTGGAGAAATGCAGGAGGGCTGAGGGCAGTGGTGAGCTGGGACAGGACAGGAATGAAGTGGCAGGAGGCTGGAGAAGTGCTGGAGGGCTGAGGGCAGCGGTGAGCTGGGATGGGAGGACAGGAACGAGGTGGCAGGAGGCTGAGAAGTGCAGAAGGGCTGATGGTGGTGGCGGCGAGCTGGGATGGGAGAACAGGAATGATAGCTGTCTGATAGCTTAGGAACCAGTTAATCTTACTTCAATATTAGTAATGGAATAAGTCCCATTATCAGAAATGATTATGCAACTGAGTTGAGCAAATTATTTAGGGCTTTAGGGTAGCTCTGCCTGATTACCACCCCTCAGCACCTGATGTCCTAAACTGGTTAATAATGGCCTTGGGCATGAGAAATAAACAATTGGTATGTACAGAAGTGTGTGTGTGTGTTTGTGTATTTATTTATTAATCACATTTCTAGGCTGCCAACTCCTAGAAGATTTATTATTTACTTGCTGAGATTAAACTGTGATATGTTTTGTTTGATTCTGGCTTAATATCAATTTGAAAATAGTGGCTTATAGTTTAGCAAGTGGATAAATTCAGACAACTAAGGTTTATTCACAATTATTAAGCAAACCATTGTTTAACACAATGTGTGAATCTAACTATAGTATTATTGCATTGATTCTGTTTTAGCTAACCTTGTAATAAGTAATTTTCATCTATTAGATGGTAATATTTCTATCTTTTGGACTGCTTTATAATCCTTCTGTTGCTTTTTTTAAAATTTAGATATTCTATATTAGTTGCTATCAGGTAGCTAATCGTACACAGAGTTTGTATTAGATGAGACTTATGGTATAGAACAGCATATTAAGAGAGTGTGAAAATTGATTGAGTGATCTGCATAATTGGTAAATAACTAGCTGTGGGCAAATTGCTAGATTGAATTAATAGCAAGTGTATAATATAGTGATCGTTGTAATAGCCTACGTGTGCTGTTATTAAGACTATATTCCTATTTAGACCTGTTTTAATAACTACCACTGAATTCAGTGGGACTTACTGTTCAGTTGATATAAATTATTCAAAGTATGTTGTATATTTCAGTGATTTGTAACTAGAGGAACTGTCAAAGGGGTAAGTGAAGGGGCTTTGGTTGTGAAGGGAAGCTAGGTTCTCATTGTGTTATATTGTAGACTTTTACAACTTGGATATTGTACTTGACTATAGTTCTCTTTCTTCAACTAGCATTTCAGCCCTTTAGGCCAGGTCAGGAGACAGACACTACAATAGTTCCAGGAATGCTACTTTATTGTTTTAGGGTATATTAAGAGAATTTAGAAAATTTCATTGCCCCCTTTTAAGGACAACAAGGTGAGGCTATTCTAGGTCTCTTTCTCATATTTTTCTACTTTCCCAGAACTAAGTAATCATTTTTCTTCTCCTACCCCCTTCCCAAGGCCAAAGTTGAATTCCTATATACAACATGATTATTGACACCAGTTTAAGAAGGCTGCTGTAGAAGAATCAGAATTTTAAACATAATTAGTTAAGAATAAAAAATGTGATTGCGTTCAGAATTCCCCTTCTAAACCAGAAAACAGGTCTGGTTTAGGGACATATTTGGTAGCTGTCTCTCAAAATCAAATTATTAATTTTATTTTCAACATTATATAATGCTACAGGTTTCACAACCTGGTATTCTCAAGATCTGTTGGACTAAAGGACCCATAACTCTCAGCAAGTTTGGGACTGAAGTCATGACTAATGTGCCAGAATAATTAAATGGGAATGAAATGCTTCAGCTTGAATCCAAAATTAGGGTATATCCCAGCTTTCCCAACAGCTCCAAGAGATTAGGAACCATATTCTCAACACATTTTGAGGGTACTTGCCTGGGGATGACAAAAATAAATTGTTCCATTTTTTTTGTTAGAATCTAATATTTTATTTGCAGAATGTCAACTTCAATATTCCCTGATGCTGTAGGGAATATTATGCACAGTTGGAGCCAGACCAAGAATAACAAAGCTACAGCTACATAGCCAATTCAAAAATTGCAACCAATATTATGGAGAACCAGTTCATTGCTAGTGCAAACTGCTCTAATAATTGATTTTATTTTTAAAAAATCCTAATAGTGCTAGAGGGGAAGATATCAACCTCAGATAGAATTAGTTCCAGGAAAATGCAGCCCCATTTTTTTATTTTATATTTTTACAAAGTAGACTACAGATCAACACTAAATCATAGCTTTTTTTATGACAAAACAAATTCTGTAGTTTTTGCTGATTTTGCCCCTTTTCTGTCAAACCTCAAGGGAGAGAATTGTTTAACCTGAAAATATCTCTGGAACGTATTACACTACAAGTAGGACAGAGAATCAAGCATATAAAGATGTATCACTGGAAGCTGAAGACCATAAAAACATTTCATTTAATTTATTTTGAAGTCAGGGAAAGTTCCCTTTGGTACAATGAATGTGCTGGCATCGTGCATATGCACACAAATAATTGAGAATAAAATGGGACATAAAATATTGATGTTCATTTGTGTAGTTTGTACTTGCTTCTGTGAAAATTTATCATCTCGTTCCATCCAAAGTAAACGTCTTTGTGCCAGACATGAGGAACTGCTTTTGTTTTACTTCATTTTCATTTGTTAGCTTGAAAGGAGTTATTGATCTTGGTGGCTGTTTAATAATTCAGGCTTCCCATTCTCAAATTGTGAGATTCTTTAGTTAAGTGTATCAAGGAGTAGATCAATTAAATGTATTAATAATTGGCCATATGGAAGACAACATTACTGGAGTGAGAAAACTCCAACATGAAATATATCTGCAGTGTCTGGAGCTATATCAGTACATCTGTACTTACAAGAGCTAACTAGCCTAGATCCCGCACACTAAAACTAGAAAGAGATGGAATTTAATTTTATGCTACTTTGAAAAGGTTAAATTTAGTTAAAAGGATTTCTATATTTTGCAGCTTGCTCAAAGTTATGTTAGAGTTCTTTATGCACAATTCTTATCCGTTGTGGTTATTTAGAGAAGATTAGAATTTGCTATTGAGGAGTCTTTTCTAAATCAAAATAGGAAATTTAGTACTCTCACTTTTCTCAGTCTGATAAAAAAGCAAATCCAAGGCAGTTTTATGCTGCTTCCTCTGAGGGCTTCCCACACAGTCAGCTTGTCATGATGCAGCCTTCCTGGTTGGTGGACTTCATCTTCCATTACCCTCCAATTAATATGAAGAACACATTTATAGGGGTCATGTTGGAGTAGGCTAGCATGTAGAGAGCATTTGTTCTTGAAGTTTAAGTATTGAAGTGTAAAAATTCAAACAAGGAAAAAAAAAGGTTTCCTCAATTCTCCATCTTATACATTTTCCCAAACAAAAAAAGTTTCTTTTTATAGCCTGAAAACACAACTCAAAGTCCCTTCTCACCACTTGGAGGACTAGTGGCTCGCTCATTCCACTTCACATAAAGCATCAGTTGTAGAATTAGAGAATGTATTTTGTTCTGGATCTGAACCATCTCATTAATGGCCCTAACTTTGTCTCTTAAATTTGTGAGGTTGCATGCATCTTTTAAAAAGTCCAATTCTTTCATTTCAAGCTAAAAATAGGGTGACAGAGGGACTGTGGGATAAGCAGTTGGAGCGAGTCGGTTGCCATAGTAACCAGTGAGCCACTTAGCAATACTTGCCTTGGTGTATAGTTGCTAAGGTTCTTCCCCCCCATTCCATCTATGTGGGGAGGAGGGAAAAGAAGGGGATGCATGCATGTCCAGTTTTCTCCTTTGAAGTTGTCGATAGTTCTCCCTCTTGATTCTATCAGTGGTTTGGGGCAAAGAAAGATGCATATATGAGCATATGTGTATGTTCTTACATTTGCACCTAGTGTACATTTCATATCTATTATAGAAAAGGTTTGCTGTTCACTCACAGGAGAAAAGAAAGTTCATCTATGAGACAATGAGGACAACCATTTCTCAGAAAATTAAGTGTTATGTAGAGTTTCTCAGCTACATGAGCATTTATTATTCAGTCTTGTTCATTTTTACACTTCACTATGTTCTATTCATGTCAGCTAATATCAGGGATAACATCACTGGTCACTTGCCAAGGCCAGGATCCACATTAGACTCATGCCAACTCCTAGAACTCTCTGACCTGGCTGTAATTCTGTCTTATTATAATTGGTGGCTGCCTGATTTTCTGAGCAAGAACATAGTAGGAAGAACAAAAAGGCAACCTTTGCTTTCTTGCTCTTTCATTCTTGGCAATTGTATATTTTGTACCAGAAGAAGTTTTCCAGAAATACTGGCTCAGAAGGTGCACTTATTCAGTAACAGGGTTTGCTAAGCATACTTACAAAGTCAAACTCATACTTCCAACTTACAAAGTTGGAACTGATATGAAATGCTGCTGTTCAACCATGATAATATGGATAGACATTGACCATATTATAATGTACCTCCACCATCTGAATTAAGGTGTGTTATATGTAATATATAAAACCAAGCATTATACTATTTTAGGTTGTTTTTTTAAGAAGCTGTTGGAGAAGGTGATTATTTAATGTGATTGTAGGATGAAAAAGGTTAGAGATGTGGAACAAGATTTGGAAGGAAGAATGTAGTTTAAAGAATGTAAGAGAATTTGTGCAAGATTTAGGGCAAGTAGTATGTGTAATGCATGTGTAATAGATGAATTAGTGAGCGCTGTGAATGTGAGGCTGAAGTTAAGAGAACTTTGGGAGAACTCAACCTGGAGGGTAACCGTGGGTTGTTGACTCTGAAGACAGTTTGGCTATTTGAGTGGCTGCTTGTTGGAGCTGCTTGCCAGAACCTTTGGGGCAAGTAGGCTGCTTAGGTGGCTGCTTTATTTATTTATTTATTTTATTTACAGGACTTATATAATTGCCTATCTCATATAATGATTCTAGGCAGCTGAGAACAATCTATAAAAACATAGCCAAAAACAAAAGTACCCGTCCCCCCAAAGGCTGGTAAATGCTAAATCCAGCTTCAATAAGACCACATCCATTCATGATTTTGTGGTTGATGAACAGGCAGACCTGGCATATATCTGAAATCTGCCTGGCCAGGTTTTGTGTCCTGCATCAGCCATGAGGCTAGGGCTGGAGAGGATGACGATTCTGATCTATCAGGACACTTATTGGGGGTCAGGGTGCTGTTTCTACAATGGAGGTGTGTGTGTGCTTATGTGTTACACTGAGCCATAAAGACAAGCTAGGGAACCTGTGGATGTACTGGCTACCCTGCTGCCTGGCCAAGTCCCTCCCTGGACTTCTGGTGGAGAACCTTTCCCTTTTGGTGTTGGGCTTTGGATACATACACATCCATATCCCTCAGATTAGGTCCCATACTGCAACATATGGCTCCTCTGCAGCTGAGAATAAATGATCCAAAAGAATTCTTGCAACTGTACTTGACTACTTCTTTGCATTTCCCTATTGTCTTGGGGATAGATTTGCTTCAGACACATAATCCTGATATTAACTGGGAACAAGGGACAATTTCTTTCCTCTCTCAAAAATGGCAACAGCACCATCTGCAGGCATTAGAGTTCTTTCTTTCCTTCTTGCACCACTACTTGAACCTCCTTCCCTGCCAGTAAAGTATGCAGATTTTGATGATATTTTAAGGGAAGAAGAAGCAACTACCCTGTCTCCTAACTGGGCCATAACCTTAATACATGGAGCTCAGATCCCAGCTAAAAGGCTGTATCCCATATTATTCAAGAGTTAGCAGCTTTAAAGGAATTCCTAGACAACAATTTGAAGAAAGGATTCGTTCATCCTTCTTTCTCTCTCATATCTGCACCTTTATTTTTTAGAAAAATGAAATATAATTCTTCTTTGAGATCTGTCCATGACTTGTGACCATTAGGAGCCACTATTCTGATGGTAGGGTATGGAATGTTTACGTTTGAATTTCAAGTTGAAACTTGGTTATTGAATATGATAAAAGGGTATATGATGAAAGTAAAACCTGAGAAAATAAATGGAACGCTTAGCAAATGGTTCAGTACTGAACAGGAGTAAGACAAGGAAGTGTGATGGTAATGTAATACTTTTGGGATGAATATATTACAGATCTTTGTGGTGATGTTACCAGTGTGTTAGCTGGGGTCGAGGATGTATATGTACTGCTGCAGGCAGGCAGTGCTGTGCTGTTGGCTGAGAAGTCAAAGGATTTGCAGCAAATGTTAGATATACTGTATGATGCAATGAGAAGTATAGCTCTGAAAATCTGAAAAAAATATCAAAGACCATGATTGTTGTGTTTGACAAGGAAAACAGAAGAATTGCAAATTATACATAAATGGCAAAAAATTAGAGGAAGTAGATGAATTTGTGTACCTTGGTATAACATTTACTGTACATGGGAAAGTGGATGGAAAAGTTTTAAGAAATGCAAATGCTACTACAAAGTAATGGGTAATACGTTATGAGAAATAATTCTCAAAAAAGTTGAAAATAACTCTGTGTAAGAGAATGTTTCTGCTCACTTTGTCATATGGATGCAAGAATTAGGTATGTTGGGAAAAATGTAACAGTAAGTTGAAAGCCAGTAAACCAGAAGACGTTTAATTCTTGGGCGGAGAGCAATGACAAATCTCAATAAAATAGTTAAGAAGAGAAACATCACACTGACAACAAAGGTCCGCATAGTTAAAGCAATGGTATTCCCCATAGTAACATATGGCTGCAAGAGCTGGACCATAAGGAAAGCTGAGAGGAGGAAGATAGATGCTTTTGAACTGTGGTGTTGGAGGAAAATTCTGAGAGTGCCTTGGACTGCCAGAAGATCAAACCAGTCCATCCTCCAGGAAATAAAGCCAGACTGCTCACTTGAGGGAATGATATTAAAGGCAAAACTGAAATACTTTGGCCACATAATGAGAAGACAGGACAGCCTGGAGAAGATGCTGATGCTAGGGAGAGTGGAGGGCAAAAGGAAGAGGGGCCGACTAAGGGCAAGGTGGATAGATGATATTCTAGAGGTGACGGATTCGACCTTGGGGGAGCTGGGGGTGGCGACGACCTACAGGAAGCTCTGGCGTGGGCTGGTCCATGAAGTCACGAAGAGTCGGAAGTGACTGAATGAATAAACAACAACAAAGTTGAATGCAGGGAAATGTGATACTTAGAAAGTGTATGCTGTAAAAGAAGAAGAGATGGGGTCAAGAATGTGTGAATGCTGAATGACTGTGGACTAAATACAAAAATGATGACCAGTATGGAAACAGTATGGTCATACAGAGAAAATGAACAAGGTCTGAATTGTAGAACAAATAAATGAACAAAGATTGAATGGGTTAAGAGGAAGTGGTAGACTTCAATTAAGTGAATGTGTATTTTGTAGCAAGTCCATATAGTAGCCAGAACAATTATAAACCGAAAGGCCAGGGCTCTCAAGAATGGAGGAATTGGTATCATATGATTCATAATGCCTTCAAGCATGAGTATGCCTCATGAAAGGAAATAAGCTTTAGGATGGGAAAAATGAACCCTGCATCACCAGATTGAAAGAGATGCTGAACACACTGAATGTCAACAACAGATGGATGCTCTGTAATGATGTTAGATGAAAATTGATGGCTTTTCTGCATAAGCTATCCATTCAAAATGAAGGTTTTTTTAAAAAAAAAATTATTTTATCCCTTTTCCTTTTCCACCAGCAGTAATCCTGTTTCTCTCAAGTTTTTCTGAACGTTTTTTGCTTTCACAACATTCTACATGTAAGATACAATGATTTTGCTACCAGTGCAGTAGAGTAAGAGGTTGGCAGACTATCATATTTTGCTCTTTCATGATACTTATTGCCTGGATGCAGTTATCAAGAATAGTTCTTAAGTATATCAAAAGTGCATCCTAAAAGACAAGTACTTTGGCAAGAAATCATGGCTGCTTAAATCAGTCACGTAGATCCTAAACAAATCATTGTGAGTTAAATAACTCTGCTGAATTAGACCAACTATCCAGCTAGTCCAGGGTGATTTAAGTGCTCTTTTCATTTTTTTGTTCCATGATCAAAAGTGTCCTGGTTGATCCTTTACTTCTTATATTACCTCTGTTTTGTTTTTCATATCCCTTCCTTTCTAAAACTCACATCCCTCCTGCCCAAATAAACAAGAAAGAGTTCTAGACAGAGGGATACCTCAGCATTCTCTACACTGTGATTACATTTGGCAGATATTGTGACTTTGCCTCCCTATCTGGCTGTTGCTGTGTGGTATATGTTTTATTGCCATTTCTTATTATTAATTTAAATAGTCTCCAGGCATTCTGAAGATACTCGATCCTCCTCAATTTCTTATTCAGTTCCTTTTTAATTAGCTTTATTTCTAATTCTCATCTTAAAATCAGTTATGACAATTTTATTCACATAAACGTTGAAATCCATCAAAAGCACATCTCACATTACATAATGAATACCATATAAGATTATTTCTAAACTTGCCTTCCCTTTCGATGGTAACAAGATTAACTTTTTTCAGAACTGAGTTTTATCTTTGTCATAATTTGAGCAAACATATACACAACTACAGTGAAGCAGCTGAAATTATCCAGTCACCCTCCTCATTTGAAGATGATCATCAGAATTTTAGGTGTGAAACAAAAGTATATCTCCTGTACTAAATTATTTTGAATCCCAGTATTTTCCATATTAACTGTTTTTGTGAAGAATTTCTTGTTAAGATTTTAGGACTCTGGGCCATTTCTGAAATACCTTTCTTTTCTACAGATGTTATCACTACAGGTATGCATATCTTATAGGTTCTTCTAATTTTATCACATTTCTGATATATCTGCTCTATATTGTATTCCTTTTTAGTACCAGGTAGTCCATTCTGTCCTTTTAACTTTAAAGCTTTTGGTGTTAACATAAATGTTCCTAAATCTTATGTCCCTTTTCAGATGCCTTTACTGTATGTATTTTCCATTTAAGTCTTTGTCTCTGTGAATAGCTACCATTTAGTTTTGTAGTCTGATGCCAAGTTTCTTAATACTTAAAGCCAACAGTTTGATTTCATGTACTCCAAGTGGTTTCAAATGCCCACCTGTTTGTATATTCCCTGATTGTACACAAACAATTCTCAATGCCTAGCAAATCTAAATCTTTATGCTAATTTCAGTATCTACACATTGAGATCCTGCACATGTACAAATTGTATTCCTGATTTTTTTTCCAATAAAAGAGTTCAACATTCTATCCATATTAGGTAGATAAAAATAGAGCAGAAGTTTAGGAGAAATCTATCTTATGCCACCAAGGTAAAAAATGGATAACAACATGATTTGAGCCAGATCACAATCTGAAATGTAGGCTGTTCCAGATGGAGTATTTGTAGAAATTTAGAAAAAGCCCCAACCTGAACAATTTCATATTTGAGGGTTAAGTCTTCTCCTCCCTCCCACTTTTTATCTTATTTATTTATTTAAAACATTGTATAGCCCCCATCTTAAAACAAGTCTGGGTAGCTTACAACCAATAAAACAATATAAAACAGTATAAAACCAACACCCATAAAACTAAAAACAGAAAAACCAAAAAACCTGGTGCCACAGCCACACTTCTCTGATGCACCCACATACTCAACCCACCCTGACCTTGCCCTGTCCCAATGCCTGGAGGAAGAGCCAGGTTTTAAAAGTTCTCTTGAAGGATGGTAGGGGCCTGTCAGATCTTAGGGGGGAGAGTGTTCCATAGAGCAGGGGCTGCAATGGAAAAGGCACGCTTTTGAGGACCCACAACTAGGGTCTGTGTCACCTGGGGCAAACATGGATTCCACGCCCATTTTGGTGCCCCCCAGTGCTCATTTTGGCGCCCCCCCAGTGCGGTGCCCGGGGCACATGCCCTGCTTGCCCACCCCCCCAGTTGCGGCCCTGCCCACAAGATGGCAATGTTTAAGGGATGGGACCTGGAGTATACTCACCATAACCATTCTAGTGGGGCAGACAGATGTCCTCAGGGAGAGGTGGTCCTGCAGATAATATGGTCCCATGCCATGTAGGGCTTTAAAGGTAATAACCAGCACCTTGAATTTCACCCAGAAGAAAACTGGGAGCCAGCGCAGCTTGCACAACAGGGGTGTAATATGGGCAAACTTAGGGATGCCTAACATTGTGCATGCTGCTGCATTCTGGATCAGTTGTAACTTCTGGGTTCTCTTCAAGGGCAGCCTCACTGCAGTAATCCAAATGGGACGTGACCAAGGTGTGAGTGACCATGAGAAAGGCCTCCTGGTCCAAGAAAGCACACAATTGGTGCACAAGATGAATCTGTGCAAAGGACTCCTAACCATGGCTGCCACCTGCTCATCGAACAACAACCGCAAATCCAGGAGGACCCCCAAATTGTGCACCAGCTCTGTCTGGAGAAGTGCAACCCTGTCCAGAGTCAAAGATTACATATCTCCAGACTTGAGGGGCCAAAAATCCAAAGCCACTTTGTCTTGCCAGAGTTGAGTCAACAATTTGTGTTAGTTTATCTGAAACTAAAGGAAAACTGCAGTGCTGCCATTCTGTGGACTTCGTGCGTAATTCATTGTCCTATTCATGAGAACAGTTGCTTCTTCCCACTTCTGGCTCCTGGGCTTCAATAGCACACTATTGTTTTACATATCATGGCCCTCAACACTTCAGAATGCTGGCAGTGTATAAAGAGCAAGAGATGGCAAGATGAACGAATGGCACCTTGTAGGGAAAAGCACCTGATGAGAGCTGAAACTCTGTAGAATCTGACCTTAGTAAATCAGAACTGCTTGGCTTCAGTTGTACCTAGGTGGGGAGTAAAGTAACCTTGGATATTTTGAACCCCCCAGAGGAAATCTTCTAAAAAAGTATAGCAGCATAGCTTAAAACTATGTGTTATGTGTGCTATGTGAATTCCTGATCCCCAGACTGGACATGACAGTTGAAGCTGAATTCTCATTGGAATTTGGGCCATTGTTCTTTGACTGCTTTTTGGAATTTTGCCTCTCAGACTGGCTCTGACAGACTAACCTCGTGCAACCCAGACAAAACGATGAAGACCAATTTATAGCTTTATGAGCAAATATAACTTAAGTGGATATCCTGATTTATGGCTGGCCCATTTAGCAGCTAAGTGGTGAAAAACATGAATTAAGAATCAGGATGTGGATGAATAGCAGTTTATTTTCTTTCCATTTATGTGGAACAAGGACAATAGGATTGTTCTCCAGGACTGGTATAGCTCAAGGTGGACCTTGTCTGTGAGATACTCCTTTGCACTTTTCTTTGTCATTTTGAGGTTCTAGTGGTTAAGGCACCGGGCTAGAAACCAGGAGACTGAGAGTTCTAGTCCTGCCTTAGGCTTGAAAGCCAGCTGGGTGACCTTGGGCCAGTCACTCTCTCTCAGCCCAACCCACCTCACAGGGTTGTGGGGAAAATAGGAGGAAGGAGGAGTATTAGGTATGTTCACTGCCTTGAGTTATTTATAAAAATAAGGCGGGATAAAAATTAAATAAATAAAATTAAATAAAAAATGTTCAGGGTTACCTGAAAGATCCTTTTGTGGAACTGCAGTAAAAATGGTGGTGGTGTGGAAGGGCCCATACACAGATGTAAAAAAAATCAAATACAATAAAATGCTGTATACTTAACTGCTACCAAATGCTAGATGCAGGAAGCTGATGAACTATGATAATTTCTCAAATATACACAGTTCCATGACTGAAAACTGTGTGTATCATCGTCTATCAAATCATCACGTGTTACCTGCAGACAGGAAGGATTCATAACATCAGAAGTCCTCAAACTCTTTCCTACTTCATGAAAGGAATGTCACAATTCTGAAACAACTATGGAACATTTCTCCTTGTGTTCTTTTATTATGCACAATTGGTGTTTTTCAACATGCTGTATGACTGTGGTGATTCAGATACTGTCACCACAGCAACTATTTTCAACACAGAAAAATTGTTCAGATTGGAACGTTGACTGGTTAAATACAATTTGGTAAAATAAATCATTTCTGGACAGTAACTCAGCTGTCTGACCTTGAGAAGCCAAGTAATGCCTGTGACAAGCTAAGAGTCTTTTTGGATTATCAGTATTTAGCATGAAGATACTCAACTATTTTCCATTTGTTGTACACAGTCTCTGTCTTCATTAGAATTCCATTTCTTTCACAGGGATATCATATTTTCCAACACACTGGGTATTCAGCATTATGTCCTGTGAAAATACTATTCGCTGGGGAAATTTTTGCTTAAAACTATTCTTCTTATAGTTATTGTGATTTCAGTATGGAATGTAGGTGAGTGAGTGTTGCAGGCACCTTTTGGCTATTGTGATTTCTTGAATAACAGTGCCACAATTTTATCCATGGACATGCTTTTTTATGAATTTTAATTCTGTAATTAATTCCTTATGTTAATTCCTTCTTTCTTTATATGCTTGCTTAATAGCTGTAAGTTATCCTGATGTGCAAAAGCAGTATTAGAGAGGTCAGTCTTTAAATTCATAAAGTAGTAATTTCAGGATTTCTCTCTCCAGTCTGAGCAGCTCCATTTAAAACAATGCATGAATCTTACTCTGTCTTGCAGTCTGGCAAAGCCTCATCCTTTATAGCAGGTTGAAATTGCTCACTAATGCCTTGGATTGCTGAATTGGATTTATGATGAACACCTGGTAACTGTAGAAAATGCTATCGTGAGGGCTACTGTTATTCAGCCTTGCTACTTTCAAGCTATCTCACTGCATTCTATCCTTCCTATTCTCTTCCTACTAAGTATTCCAAATCTGTATTGGGATTTCTATTGTTTTGTTTTCTTTCATTTTATCCCAGATATATTTTGAAATGTGTTTTTATTTCTGTAAGCCTGTGGCTTTCTCCTAAGCTTGCAGTTACTTTGCTTAGGTGCAGGGCTGGTGCTATTTGGCTGCATAAGGGCCAACAGAGATATACTTTTAAACTTGCAAGATTCTGTTAATGTAACCTTACAATAAAGTAGAATTAGTTCATCTGGCTGTATTTCCTGTCTAGTCTACCTTGCAAAGTTGACAAGTAGAGTGGAACAATTGCTTCCTATGATCTGGACTCAATGCTCCTGTTAATGCATCCCAAGATAACATTACACATTGTAAGTACCCCAGTGGCATTTTCTGTCATCTTCTGAGACAAGCTCTGCTCTATGTCTGATATGTGGCATTATGGCAGCAACTGTGGTGATGATGTGGTGATCTGTCCAGTTTCTACTGGCTACTTTTGGCTGCTGCCAGTATGCCCCTCCTCCAGTCAGTGGTAATTTCCTTCCATGGTCATTTTAGCTTGGGCAGCAGGAGTGATCAGTCACCAGACATCTGCCCATGTAATACCTGACTGGTACTTTGCAAAGCATTAAACAAGCATTACATGGGTTCCTTATATACATGGGTGAGAGAAGTGCCCCATTTGACAGGCAACTCATGTGGTGGAGTGGCAGTGGCTGAAACAGGGAGTCCATCTGCTACTGCCTGTTTTGGGGCAGAGTGAGAGATGAGTGATTGTAGGAGAAGAGCCATGTTAGAGGCAACTGAGTGAGAATGTCAGAGCGAGAATGATAGAGATGGTATTAGACATGTGTGAATGAGAGCAAGAGAGAGCACAAAAGACATGTGAGCTGGAATGAGTGAGATTGATCAGCACACAATATAATGAACACAGCAAGGGAGACCATGGCAGACAGATGGGAGATGACTGAAAGTGACAGAGTGCATAAGAGAGATGAGCAAGTGAGATGGGACAGTGCAAGGGGGATGAGTGAATGAAACAGAGATGGGTGAGAGGAAGTTGAGAAAAGTTGAGTGAGCAACAGAGCACGAGTGTGAGACAAACACGCCAGTGAGCAATAGCAAGCATGAGCAGTAGAGCAAGCAGGAAACCAAGCAGTAGAATGACAGAGTGTGCAGGAGACAGATGAGTGAGAGAGACAAGAGAGAAAGATGAACAAGAGCATGAGAGAATATGGGAGAGACAGACAGATGATGCAGTGCATCATCCACAGTGTAAGTGGGAGCTTTCCAGTAAAGAAGAAGAGATAGAAAGCCCACCCACCCCACATATCAGGTTCTGACAGATGATTAAACACATGAGTCTAACCATCTGTCAAAACCGCCCTCCTCCCCCAGCCCCAGTTACACGTGATTGATGCTTGTTTTTCCTGCTGGGCAGGTAGGAATGGGAATGCTGGTGGGAGAAACCAACCACCAATTGTCGCCTCTTAATTTGGCCCACATTAAACAGTAGAGTACAGAGTAGTACAGGAACAGAGGAAATTTATTCTGGCATATGTTCATGAATTGGATGAACACACAGTAAACTATTGGATATGCCTTAATCATGTCAGCATAAGCCAACTGGACTCAATGGGCATTACGTTAGCCATGACTAGCTTAAGTTTAAACTGATTTTGTACCCACATTATACAAATTATGCTGTTAAATTCTGCACAATATCCTCTATATGTCCAACTGAGGTGTGATATTTAGCAAGTGGCATTAGATTAAGCCACAAAACTACAAAGAAGCATACTTTGAACATGAGATGGATGACTCTGTATGACATTTAGCTCATACCAAATGGCACTACAATTTCAGCACATGCTCAGCCCACAGCTAGTACAGGTGGCATATTAAATTGAGTTGAAATTCAAGCTGAGCATATACTGGAGCATTCACAGACAAATAAGCCACCAGATTTGTGTATTACTTCCTATGCATCCTCAGCCTTCTAAAAAATCCCTGTGAGGCACAGAGTGTAAGACGCAGTCTTGATGAAGATACAGAAGTCAAGCCACATTCAGCAAAGTGTGTGTGTGTGGGGGGCAAACCCTCAAATGCAACAAGCCTGGATTGCTTAATTTTGACGTAAAGAAAGTAATTCACATGTCACTTAAAGAGATGAGGGGAGGGTAACATAATAAAATTATCATCTAAAATGAGATTGAACTTGAGGCTAGAGTGTGAAAGGATATTACCATTAAAACCAGAACATGAATTGGAAAAAAATCCTCAGAACTTGAAATTGTAAGATTGTCTTTGGTAGTCAGCTTTGTATTTCCTCACATTTGTTCTAGTGAAGGGATTTTCAAATTTAAGGCACAATTCCTTTTGTGCTTGAACTAGTTTATGGTGAAATATAAAACATACTCTAGCTACAATTTACATTCAGTTTCTCTTTTTGTGATGTCCCTAAGTAAATGGCATTCATATGTTCCTCAAACAGCATGATGTCAAAGATTCTCTTTTTCATTTACACCTGGTTCTTGTTCAAAGACTGTTCCACATGAGTTTACCAGATGATAAATGTATATTTATTTCTCCATGTTCCATACAATATGATTATAGTGAGAATATTGCATTTTCAAATACAGCATAACCATGCCATTTTGAATCTGAAAAACATACTGTTCCTGTAATAGCACATATTCATCATATACTTTATTCTTGTGTTATCTTCTGTATTAATTAATTTACTTGGAATTCATCCACATGCCCTTATCTAGTTTCATCTAGTAACTTCCAATTTGCAGTTATTTTTATAGCCTGGGCTCCTTGTCAATTCATTTCTTCTATGCATATAGATTTTTAGATTCATATATACATGTTCTTGCGCACTGCATATATGCATGCTGTTTGCTTTTTCTGCAGTTTTGCAGAAGTCACTGCTCCTTATCATAAAAAAAATCATGCATTTATTCTATGTAAAACTTTAGAGGACCTCAGAATTAGAGTAATTTATGCAGTTGGTTCCAAGTTACATCAAAAGCAATGTAGCTTGTAGAATTTTTTTTCCACGGGGAGTAGTTGCTTTCCACTTCTGCTAATCTTTTGTCCTTTTTGACTCACTGATTTATTGGTGCTTCTCCTTGTTTGAGGCAGTCAAAATAGTGATGGGAGTTATTAGACCAGCAGGAGCCTACATTTCGCAGTAGAAGGATTTTGCATCAAATTTGTTAACCAGAATTTTAAATAAAGTCCATGATGGGAAGTTAAAGTCACCGTTTTCAGGACTGCAAAGAGCTTTGCTTCTTGTTCTGATTGAGATGACAGCAGAAGGCTTCAAACTATAAATACAAAAGTCAATATAAGATGTGCTTGTCCTATTATACATTCTTTGCTCCTTATCTGTAACTTTTCATTCTCCGGGGAGGAACAGACATGACTAATATCCTCCTATATTTTAAAAGTGTATTTAATGCAAAGAGGATGAAGACTATCCTAGATCCCAGTGCCTGCTGTCCAGTCACAGTCAACAATCATCTTTCTCCATGAACGTAGGCTAAAAAGCTTATCCATTATGATTCTCTCGTAACTAAGCAACCTGGAAATCTCTGCCAATATAAATTAATCTATATTTGTATTATGGAAAGAAAACTTGACAGCCACCCATAGCACTTGTTGGACATCTAATACTTGAGGTCCAAAGTGCTTTGTAAAACCCACTATATGGAAGGAAGTATGTGGGAAAGGCAGATATCACTCACCTTACACTGTGATTGGAGACACTGCTCTTTAATCATAGGTTCCCCTGGTTTTGAGGGTTTTTTCAGATATTGCAAACATTCTTTTTAGTCCTTCTCCCTCCCCACCATATAAGCAAGGATTATACATTTAATCCCCCCACCTTCAGTGAAACCTGAGATTCTTAGGGTGCTAAAACAGCATACATTGCTTTAATACAGTAAATGTTTAAAAATAATTAAAAACCCTGATTAAGTGCATATATAGTCTTGGTATTTGTTTCCTTGATCTCCACAGTTTGTCCAAACTTGAAAGCAGCCCTCCACTTCTATTTTTGCTTCTTTCTGTTCCCCCCCTCCTCCTCTTTTCCCCTTGCTTTTTTTCATCTTTCCTTTCTCAACCCACCACCTTTTGCCTTCTCTTCTGTTCCTCCTCCTATAACCAGCACATACAGAACCTGGCAGAATTGCAAAAAACGGATCATTCCAAATGGAACAGCTGGTGTGTCCTCTGAGTTGGGAGTGAATACGGGAGAACATGAAAAGCACTTATTAAAAATGAGGTGAAGACGGGGGTGGCAACAAACCAGAAGAGAAGCACAAGGATAGCGTTTAGAGAAGTACAGGCAAACAAAGAAAAAAACTAAAAGAAAAGCAAGCTGCTGGCATGTAGTGCATATAGAACCTCTTTCTCTCCAAGCCATGGGAGACCCAAATGCACTTTGTGGGTCACTGGGGTTCAGGACAGAAAATCCCAGAGTAAGGGAATGCAGCTGTTGCCTGAAAAACCTCCCTGCTATGTTTCAATGTGGTCTGGTCATGTTCAGAGCCTATATTCTGCTATCAAATGATAATCAGGCTGTGATCTCTAAATTCTGCTTCAACTCTATGAGCATTTATGTGGATGGGAAGAATGCAGAGTAACAATCAATGACTCCCTTTCTTGTTGCTGCCTATCCCTGAGAGTACTAGGCAGATTGAGGGAACTGCCTCAAATGGTGAATTTGTGGGAGCAGAGTGGGGTGGATAAGAGACAGCAGACAGAGAAGTGTAATATACCATGTTCTCTGTCTAATCCCAACCCCTACTTTCTATGCTAGCTTCATCTTACAAATCATTTCCAAACCACACTAGACAGTCCTGGCAGTCTACAAGTTAGAACTTTCCAATTCAGTGCAAAAGATCTGCATGATGAACTATACTGCATGTTAGCATGTATGCTAACTTGTTTTGCTACTTACATGTATGGGAATATATTGACTCCTTCATATGTCACAGAAGACATATTACATATCACATATTACAAATATTACTACAAATTAACAGCCTCCCCAACCTGGTGCCCTCTAGATGTATTCTGACTACTGTTCCCAAAATTTGAAGCCAGCATAACCTTCGTTGGCTGGGAATTCTAACAGGCATAGTTCCAGTATGTATGAAGAGCACTAGACTATATAAAAATGTCCCTTTTCTAAGGATCTCTTGACCTTTGGGAGCATATTTTGAGGGAGAGGCCAGAGTCTGCAGAAGAAAGGAAAAAGAGGAATTTTGTTCTGCCTAAAGCTAGGAAGTTAGGGTCCAAGTCATTAAATAATTAGCACAGAATGTAAGGTTTTCTGTCAGCTTACATATTGAAGGATATCCGCTTTAACCAATGGCAGAGTACCTTAAACTCTCATCCTTGTAAGGGAACAATTTTTGTAGGCATTTGCCTGCTAAGAGACCCTAAATGGCCATGTTCACAGAAGCATAAATTATCTAAGCACTTTATAACCTAGTATGTTTCATGAACCCAGCCCATGTAGTTAGTTTGTGGTTTAATGAATCATTCAAATTCATAAAATTAATATAAGTGAGTAAACCATGGTTCAGTTAACCATGAGTAAACACATCATGTGAACCCAACTCACTTGTCCCTTACAGAATTCCTGCATATTTTATGGACATGGGACATGCTGAAGGATATCTTCTCCATTTGTGCAGGAACTGGTAATAACTACACTAGCCAAAGTTATTGGTCAGATGGATCCAAGTACATTGTGAGAGATTGTGGGGAGTCTGCAAAAGGAATGGAAGGGACAGTAGACATAATGAAGAGATAGAGGGTAACCAGTGACCAGCTTATCTCATAAATGATAACTTAGCCCAGGTGGCAACAAACCTGAGAACAAGCATTCCAAATCAGAGACTCCACCTTAACTCATTATAAATGAGGGTAGGAAGT
Organism: Candoia aspera; assembly: GCF_035149785.1. NCBI lineage: Eukaryota > Metazoa > Chordata > Lepidosauria > Squamata > Candoiidae > Candoia > Candoia aspera. The sequence goes on from NC_086159.1 coordinate 32,585,638, forward strand.
ATATATTACAGTTGCCAAAAATTTGTATTTACTCCATACTAACATTAAATATACCTTACTGAAAGGTATGTAGTTCTTCCTTCCTTGCTCAGTTGTAAGGAGTTTGACACATAGATACATGTTAAAGGAAAATGTTAATAAGGCTGAATGCATAAGATTTTAGGTATCTTGGCTGTTACTTCCGCCAGGGCACAAATATATATGTGGTCAATAGAACTGTTAAGTTTATAGTTAGGTCTGTCCAACTGAGAACGCAATTTATAGAACACATTGGGGTGGCATGTAAAGGTGATGAACTCATTTAAACTCACATTGTTTCTGTATTTTATTACTTGTTTTATTATATCTTGCATTTTTATCTCACAATTTTATCTCTATTTTATCCTACTGTATTTTATCTTACCATAGTATATTTTATCTTATCTTACTGTATTTTATCTGTTTTATGGTATCATATTTTATATTTTATATCTTATAGTGGCTGATGCCCAACTTTTTGATATGCTCATTTGACTAATCAATAAAGTTATAATAATAATAATAATAATTGAGTCATAGATTTCTATCCTAGCTTTTTGGGCACAAAGTGGTGGTCTGCTGTATGGTCTGTCCGAAGCCTTGGTCGCTGCCTGGAACAAAGGGGCAACTGAGGCTTTGGATTGGATCGTGCCTTTGTGACCTCTCCCCTCTTGGGGATCCCATCATTCCCCATGGTTTCTGGAGGGGCCGAGGGATGAACTTCACTGATCATGGGTTAGAGCCTCTATTAAGGCCTACCAAATGGCGGTAAGGGTGGTGAAGTGTCAGTACTCCTCTGCCCTTATTACATCCACAGATTGCCACCCCACAGCCCTGTTTCAGGTGATACAAACCCTTTTGGGTAAAGGGGGCTCAGAGAACCTTTTGCAGCGTCATGCACAGGAGTTTGCTCAGTATCTGTTGGATAAAATCACTTGGATTCATCTGCAGTTGGATGCTGCCTTTGCTGCAGGTCTAGAGGAGATCCCTAGGGTGGAGCCTTGCCCAGTTATCTGGGAACAGTTTGAACCTGTTGGACCTGGGGAAGTGGACAGGGTCCTTAGGACTGTGAGCTCAGCTACCTGCTCTTTAGATCCATGCCCTTCCTGGTTTGTGAAAGCAGCCTGGGGGGTGTTGTGTGGGTGGGTTCTAGTGGTGGTGAATTCTTCTCAGAGTGAGGGGGTTGTTCCTTCTCTGCTTAAGGAGGCTTTGGTTTGCCCCCTCCTCAAGAAGCCATCGCTGGACCCCACAATACTGGACAATTTTAATCCAGTATATAACCTCCCCTTTTTGATGAAGGTGATTGAGAAAGTGGTTGTGCAGCATCTTCAGAGAACCTTGGATGAAGTAGATTATCTGGATCCTTTCCAGACAGGATTCAGACCTGGGTATGGTATGGAAACAGAATTGGTTACCAGTTTCTTTCTGGGTCCAATTCAAGGTGCTGGTGTTGACCTTTAAAGCCCTTCATGGCATGGGACTGGGTTATTTGAGGAGCCTCCTCTCCCCAATTTCATCCGCCCATCCTACCAGATCCAGCAGAGAGGGTATATTACAGGTTGTGTCACCTAGGGAGCTACATTTAGTAGGCCCGAGGTGGTAGGCCTTTTCTTCTGTGGCCCCTGTGTTGTGGAATCTTCTCCCCCCTGAGGTGAGGTTGGCCTCATCACTGTTGAGCTTCTGGAGGTCCCTCAAGACCTGGTTATGCCAGCAGGCCTGGGGACCCCAGGGGACAGGTGAACTAGTGAGGTGGCTCCCTTATTTTTAATATCCCTTTTTATTCTTTTAGTTGGTTTTTAAATATCTTTTAATGTATTTATTGTTTTTAGCTTTTTGTACACAGAGTTGTTTGTTTGTGAGATGGATGGCTATATAAATTTGAAAAATACATACATACATACCTCATATCTCCATCCAAAACTTTAAAAACCAAAAATGAAAATCCTCAACCTATCAAAATGAAATAGTCTTCAGAGTGCATTTGAAGACTACCACAGATTGGGACATACTAAATGTACCCACCAGCCAGATGGATCTGTAAACTGTGTGGGAGGTCCAAATTAATGTACTGAGTCTTCAGCACCTCATTACCTACTGACCATTAAGTGGGCAGTAGGGTTTAGATATAAGCATTTCCTCTGTGTCCCCTCTTTGGGCAGATCCACACTTCCAGCTTATCCCAGCATGAACACACGCCACCCATTCATTTCTGGAGGGCAGGAATTCATGAAATCATCTTCAACCTATCCCCAGCCACCAGGTAATGCAACTGCCACCCATGTTTTTTGGTCTGTGTGTCAAAAGTAGTGTTTTCCATCTTGCATTGGTTCAACCTGTCCTGTTCAGTTTGCCTCCTGTGCTTCCATTTTAATTTTTAACAAATTCACCAGTGGAATGGTGAAAAACTGTTTTTTTTAAAGATGTTTATTGATGGAATACAGTAGTGAAAGAATAGATAGGTCTGTTTTTTTTTACCCGGTGAAATTGGCAAAAATTCTGCTATTTTCCTCTTCTAGCCCAAGTGACAGGAAAAATAATACAGCTGGTATTTCCTTACTTTTTTTTAACCAGTCCAGAAATCTGAGAAACATCAGACCATCACTATGGCTAAAGCAAAGAAAAATTTGAAATCAGGAAAAGGATTTCTTAAGCCAGCTCATTTCTAGCTGTTTATGCATGGGAGACAAGCAACTGAAAGTTTCAGGGCAGAAAACCCTTTGTCTAAAAGATTACCAATCAGAGGTTGCCTCATTCTGCCTTTATTCCTAGATGCATGTGCGCATGCGCGTGCACACACACACAGACAGAGCATATGCTGTTTGACTCTCCTGGTAGTATGTAGTTATCTGGTGCCAGGCTTTGCATTTTCTTATTGAAGCCAATTAGTGGACAGCTAGGACCAACTGAATTGGAGCAGACCTTAAAACAGCAGAGGAGCTGTGCACACAGAAAAAGGATATTATTGTAAATAGCTTCAATTAGCATGTCAGAGAAACACAGGTTATTGATCTTACACACTCAGCCCTCCCAAGCATAAAGAATCACACACTTAGACATAGCAGGTTTAAAAGTAAAGTAAAAAGAGGCTTACTGACTTTATTCTTTGGTCCAGTTACATTCATCTTCGGTGGAGAATGATGTTCTTTGTTTCTTCTGTTCATTACCTATACTTGGTGATCTCTCAGCCTTACAGCTGCTAAGAGCTGCATGTAGAATAGGGGCAGAAGTTTCTTTTCTTAGGCTGACTGCATGGCCCAAGATGGAGTGGGAGGCAAAGCATGCTGCATGCTTTGCTCCTGGTGGAAGGAGGAGGAAGAGAGAGAGAGGAAGTGGGAGTGGCAACAAACAGCTTCCTCAATAGCATGGAGAGTTTGCATCCTAGAGCAACTATCCATATGCTAATGAGGCATGCTGGATTTGCCAGGACTTCCAACACTTATAATTAATTTCTTGTAAATGAATTTCAACTCGTTCCTTTTTTGCCTTCCACTGTGATAAAATCTCATGTTCAAAAAATTTTTGCCCGCTGGCAGATAAATTCACATAGGCAGGTCCTAAGCTGTGGACTATGGGAAAGCTCCTTGACTGATATTACAGTCACTTCTTAGCTAATCTTTAGCCACTTTAGGCTTAATTGGCCGTGTTCCTGGCTGGCTTGTAGTATTTTCAACCAAGTAATAATTTTCCTTGTCCTGAACTGCTGCAGGGAGTTTAGCACCTCACAGTTTTTCAGTCTTTTGTTGGGAGTGGAAAGGTTTGTTACTAGTTGCTGGATGGCTGTGGATAGCTCTTGGTGTTCAGCATTTCTGGAAGAGTTGGCATGGATGCCAGGTTCCACCACTCCACTTTTGGCTGGATGTGTGTCTGAATTCTGCAAATATTTTCCCCATGCCACCAGTCACCTGCTCCACCAAGCTGACTTAGTCCTGGCATTTCTTCCTCTCCCATCTACAATCTTCTCTTTTCCTGCTCTTCCACATGACTGTAAATTCCTTTCTCAAAATATGCACCCACACCTAAGTGCTAGAGGTATTCTCCTCTTATACTTGGAGCACAGGTGTTGTCCAGCTATTCACACTACCTTAAAGTCTTGGGGGATGGGGGATGGAAGGAAGGGCTGACCCTGGCCACTGCCCTCCATCCTCCCAAGTCTTTAATAACCCCTGCTTTCCACCTCCCATGATCCCACTACGTTATTCAAATAACTAAGAATTTGGCCTTGCTCTACCTGTTGAGTTAACATATTCTTAGCTTTCTCTTTTTCTTATTGAGAAGGTGATGAAAAGCAAATAACTCTTTGATGACCTGAGATTCTCAGAGTGATCCTGGGAACCGGTTCCTTGGACACAAGATATGGGATGAAGAGTTGGCATAGCTACAGCCATATCAACATGTTCTGTCATAGAGGCCAGCCTCTGGCATTACTTAGAAGTCCTGGCTGGAGCCATGCCAGGGCTCTGTCACCATATCTTCCCACCTCTGGTCCTAGCTTCTGGAATAGCCTGTTGCCCAATAGAGGATACTTCTGCAGTTTCTGGTGATCATATCACCTTTATATGATCCTGCCAACAGTACCTTCCATGGCATTCCATACTGTCATCCCTTTTAAGATAGACCAGACTAGGAAACTAATATCATGTAGAACAGTACTACTTCTATTGCAAAGCTTTAACAGAATTTTGCAAGTCTGAATATGCTTCCTTTTGGAAATGTTAACAAATCAGCATGCTTCAATTAGCATGTAAATGAGTTTATCCCACGATGCAACTCTGTGCTATTGAGGAAGCTGTTTGTTGCCACTCCTACTTCTTCTCTCTCTTCTCTTCCTCCTTCACCATCTGAGAAGAAGCATGTTTTGCTTCTCTCTCCATCTTGGGCGCCATGTGGTCAGCCTAAGAAAAATAAACTTTTCCCTCTTTTTTTTCCATGCAGGGCTAAGGGTGAATTAAGTTTAGGGAAAAAGAAGATTTCATCCTTTCTGAATGGAAATGTAACTGGACCAAGAATAAAGTCAGCAAGACTCTTTTTACTTTACTTTGAACCTACTTTGTCTAAACGTGTAATTCTTTATGCTTGGGAGGGCTAAGTGTGTAAGATCAATAACCTATGTTTCTCTAACATGCTCATTAAAGCTATTTAAGATAATATTCTTTTTCTGTGTGCAGCTTCTCTGCTATGTTAAGCTCTGCTCCATTCAGTGGTCCTAGCTGTCCACTAATGGCTTCACTTCCCCCCTTCCTCCCTTTGTGTGAACAAACAGGGGCTTGTCTGAGACATTTACTTACACTACATTCTTGGCCCAGGCTCAGGTCCTTTTATCTGACCGTTGCCTTGCTAGTGGCTCTTCCTCCTGTCCTTCAAGGCTATTCCCTCTGCCCTCTACACATCCAGACCACTGATGAGCAGGAGAATGAGCAGTTCCATGATAGTTTCCAGGTGTCTTGTGCAACATGTGGTCAGGTGTTTCCTGGAGTAGAGCCCATGGTGTAACAGTAAGGTATCTGCATGTGTTGGGCTTTGTGTTTGAAAAGACAGCTGGACCTCACCTTGCAGAAGCTGGCAGTAAACATTAGTTATCTTGCCCAGATCTGTGTTTAGTACAAATAGACCTACAGCCTATATAATCTTATATAAATGGTTTGTGAGTTGAGCTTTCCCTGGCAGATTCATTAAGATGGGAACAAGAGGAAAGTCATCTGTTCAGAGTCTGGGCTTGCTATGAACTGGCTGGGAGGATGAGGGTTATAGGTTGCATCCACATTCATTTCCTGGCAGCAGAAGACTGTGGCCCCAAATTCTACAATCCATATTCTACAATCCAAAATACAACCAAACTTCATGGGGGATTGCCATGAAATCACAGTGTTTTGAAGTTTCCTTTTCCCACCATGGCTAGATAGTCAATTTAAAGTCTGTGACCCACTAGTGTGTGAGATAGAAGAAAAGTGTTCTGGCATAAAATTTGCTTCTCTGATAGCCAAACCCTATTCTGCCTCAATAACAAGGCTGGCAAGTGGTGCTTGCCTTACAGTTTTAATATGGGACAAATTAAGGAAAGCAATGGGGGGGGGGGCAGCTGGGCAAGTATAAGGCAAGTATAAGACAAAACAGGATGTAGACACAAGGATGCTTTGCATCTGTGACCTTTCAGTTGAACTCTTTCTATGGATCTAGTACTCTTAAGAGCATTAGAGTGTTTGTAAATCATCAACTGATGGGTTGCAATTGTAGAGAGTTTTTGAGGAGCATAGGGAACATTCCCTCTTATTTCCCCTTGAACTCCTCCTCTGCTCTTTTGACCTGTTAGTTGGGCTAAGAGGCACAAAGGAAGGGCACTTGATGAAATAGAAAAGAGCAATCAATAATGAACAAGTTCTATCCTTAACAAGTGCTGTAAGGGAATGACAGTTTAGGCCATGAGTAGTCATGGCCAGCAGCACATGGATGAAGCTTATGGAGTAGGGGAAATGGTGTAGAATAGGAGAAATGATGATACCTCCTTCCCAGGGTAATAAAATAAGCAAAATGTATGGCCACACAAGTACTGGAACATATAAAACCAGGCATATCACTGGTGGGCAAAATTACAAAACTCCGCCTTATTTTGGCCATGTCATGCAATCAAACTCACTGGAAAAGTCAGTTATGCTTGGAATGGTCAGTGGTAAAAGGAAACGAGGCCGCCAAAAAACAAAATGGCTAGACACCATCAAAGCTGACATCAGCCAGAGCATAAAACAACTAAAAGAAGCTATAAAAGGTAAAGGTAAAGGTTTCCCTTGATGTAAAGTCCAGTCGTGTCCGACTCTAGGGGGCGGTGCTCATCTCCGTTTCTAAGCCTTGGAGCCGGCGTTGTCATAGACACTTCCGGGTCATGTGGCCGGCATGACGACATGGAACGCCGTTACCTTCCCACCGAAGCGGTACCTATTGATCTACTCACATTTGCATGTTTTCGAACTGCTAGGTGAGCAGGAGCTGGGACGAGCAACGGGAGCTCACCCCGCCGCGCGGTTTCGAACCACCGACCTTCCGATCGGCAGCTCAGCGGTTTAACCCGCAGCGCCACCGCGTCCCTCTTAAAAGAAGCTATACAAGATTGGAAAAAGTGGAGAGAGCTGGTCCATAGACTCACTGAGAATTGGACATGATCGAACAGATAGCATCATCATCATCATCATCATCATCATGGCCACACAAAATCCCTTGTTGGCAGGAGTAGAAAAATGGTAACACACTGATTGGTGACAGAACCAGCAACACACAGCTGGTAGAACTTTCCTGGTTTAAATAAACTTTAAAAGCAGCCTTCTCTCAAAAGGGTGCTAAACCCATGTTTAAAAAACAGTGTTGTTTCTAAACAGTGCTAAACCTGTATATATTAGAAGCCTGTGTAAGACCTGACAAATATTTTGGAAAACATGGGTCTAGCATTTTGGGAAGAGTTGCTTCTTGGAAGCCAGGACTCTAATCCTTTTTGTACCTCAAGCCAAAATGGTTGTGGAGATTGGTGCCCAGTGACTGGAAGAAAATGAGCATGGCCATGGCAGTCTAAAATGGCTAATAGAAGCTGGACTGTGCCATCAACCACATTGTCAATGAAGTGTGTTATACTTTATCTATAGCAAAAGTTATGTTGACAGAAAAGGGAAAGCACAACTTTGAAGCTGGAACAGCCAAAGATAAACTGAGCTGTGGAATTAAATGAATGCTCATCACAAGGACATCTCATATATTTTTAGTTACCAGGGCATGTTCCTGCTGTGGTTAGTAGGATACAAGGATGAATCTTCTGTGAGCAACTGGAGGAGGTTCTTTCTGCAGTGGGTTTATGCCACTGCATAATTGGATGCAGTGGATTTTATTGACTTCCTGCCATTTCACCTGCAGCCCAACATCAGCAGCTGTTCAACTGCTACCACAGTCAGTCTTGCATCAGATCCAGCAGAAAAGGTATGCTGTGGGTCCCATCTATTAAGGAGTTACATCTGGCAGGACCCAGGAGACAGGCCTTTTCTGCTATGGCACCAGCTCTGTGGAACTGTGATGGAATATGTCCCTGAGGAGGGGGGTGATGTGATGGAGATCAGAGCGGAGGGAGAGGCAGGCCTGCAACTAGGGTCTGTGTCATCCAGGGCAAACATGGATTCTGTGCCCATTTTGGTGCCCTCCCCCCAGTGCTCATTTTGGCACCTGCCCCCCCAGCACAGTGCCTGGGGCACATGTCCCGCTTGCCCACCCCAGTTGCGGCCCTGAGGAGAGCACATTCCAGGCTGATAAGCGTTCTCACAGTTTGTGCTCCTTGGAGAGTGTGGAAGGGCTGAAGAAGAAAGTTAGACTAGCCCCACCCTAGATTTCCCAAGATTAGTTTTCCTTTTAGCTCAGTTAAGGAACCTTTAGTCTGGCAAGATTCTGTATATGGTAGAAAACAATAAAGGAACTAGAGTTTGCATCTGACTCAGCGTGGTTTTCTTTGCTGATTATCCTGACAGGAACATCATCCCCCCCCAAGGTGAGATTGGCCCCTTCCATCCCATCCTTCCGGAAATCCCTCAAAACTCGGTTGTGCCAACAAGCCTGGGGGTCTCAAGGGAATGGTGATCTTCTGAGCTGGTTCCACTGTTCATAATACCTAATGCTCTTACTTAGCCTTTTTAAAATAATAATAATAATAATAATAATAATAATAATAATAATATCAATGTTTTAATGGCATTCTGTTCTGTGAGATGGGCAGCCATATAAATATGATTTATAAAAAAACAAACAAATAGTGGTGAAGCAAAGTTTTGGTCACCTGAAAGTAGGGAGGCATTCTTTACACACTTTCTTATACGTGTATCATGTTTTAGCTCTGGATGTAATCATTACTTGTTGAATTCTTCATAACATCTGAAAGCCCCAGGTATGTATTGTTTGATGATGTCCCTGACCTGCCCTCTGAAGTGCCATGGCAGATGCTGTCTCAGTGGATGGAGAATCTTATGGTGTCAACTGCCTGATGGTTCCTGTGATCTGCTTGTCTGGCAGAATCTATCTGGGAGCACTGTTTGTGTGCCCAGCACAAATGATGAGAGAGAAGTCATGTCTGCTGCCACGTTTTCAGACCCCCTGCTATTTCTAGTTGTGTATTTCTGGATGCCACCTGAGCTACCGGCATGTGTTATTTTACTTCCTTGGGTTGCATTAGGATTGTTGTGGTTTGGTGGTGGCTGTCTCTTTTCTGCCACTTTTCCCTCTCACTAAAGGTTTTGCTTTCCTTGCCAGGCATGTCTTTGAATGTGCTTTTCCATGGGCTGTTTTTGGAGTGTTGATCTGTCAGATGGAGTGTTTGAGGAGGGGCTGGTGCTTGATAGGGATCAGGGGCACAAATTAGGTGGGATGGATGGATGGAACCTGAAGGGAGGTTGTAAGTTTTTATTGGGATCAATGCTTGGGCTGCTGCTGCTTTTGATTTTTTTCCCCATCTCTCTTTCTCTTCCATGCCTTCTGCTGCCTGTATGTCCAATAAGGAAGGGGCCAGAGATGTCATGAAGACTTGCAAATACTTTTCTGATGCAAACACTGATGGGATATTAGGAACATCCTGTTTCCAGTGGATGGAGATCCATTAATTGCACAAGTGGGGACTTTTGATCCACTTAGTTTAATTAAGTCACCTACAATCATTGGCAAAGAATTGAGTTAGTGGCTGGTTGAATCAGGCATGTCCTGGGAACAGGGCAATTTTCAGGAACTGAAATGTTAGACATTTTGTTTTGGGCACAATTTATCTGAAGTTAAAATTGGCAAGAGCTCACTCTATTTTACCAAAAGTAATTTCTGCATTATATATTCATTTGTTTTTCTTTATTTTATTGTTCCTTTTTAGTTAAAAACATGTTTGTAACAAATGATTAAATGATTTCACCAAACCACCACTAGTTATAATCCAAAAATGCACTGCTGATTAGCCTAATAGCTACAGTATAAAAAAACAGTCAGAGAAAACTGAGACATGCCATTTTAATGTGATGACTGAGTAGAAATTCATGCACTCACACTTTTAGATGTCACTATAATTTTCTTTTTCAGGTGGGGCCTAGTCTAACTTTCTACTCAGTGCAGAATTTTACAGTGCATCTTTCCCAACCAGATATTCTCCAGTTGAACTAGTTTTTAATTCCCATTATCTCCAACCAGCACACAGATTTGTCATGCTAGGACTTGCAATCCAACACAACAGAAGAATGCCAGGTTAGTAAAGGCAGTACAAGAGATGGCTATGGGGGGAGAGGGGGGTATTGTGACTGATTCCATTATCAAACAGTTCTCACAGCTGTCCAACATTTTTTCCTAGCATGGAAGGCAACTGAAAAAACACCTACAAACAGACTTCTCACCTGGAAAATGAAGAAAGAGAAACAGCATTGCATTTGAATGCTATGAATGTGCTATCAAAGAGGCAAGGGAATAGTCGAGCTCATACTGTATCTGAAAATTTGCACCTAACCTTTTCTGAAGATAAGTCTATGAACTGCTGAAGTTTGTCAGAATTAGAGATGCCTTTGAAGCATACATATGACCTACACAGAGCACAGAGGCTGCTTCCATCCCACCTAAATGGCACCCCTGCTTAGCTGGGTCAAAGGCAGGGCTCACTGGCTAAGAATTCCACCCCCTCTTATCAGCTTGAACTCATTTAAAACAAATCCTGTAAATAGAAAAGGTAAAACACATTCTAGAAAGCAGTTCCGCAATTTCTTTTGCTATTTTTTTAACCACTGTTTTTTCCCCCTTGCAGTAAGAAATGTTACAAATATATTGGCTATTGAAGCAACACTCGGTGCACATTATGAAGAATAAAGTAAAGAGGAGGGCATAACTAAAGAAAGATTGAATTAACAAAAAGCAAAAAGAGAACATGAAAATAGTTTGTTGTACAGGTATGCAAGAAAGAGAATTCATGTCTGTTATGAGCTATAATCACCTTCTATTTTATATATCAGAGGCTTGACTAGAGTAAACTTCTTTGTCTTAAAACAAACCTGCAGAGACTTATGTAGGTGATCAGGTCAAAGCATGCTACATTTATCCTTTATAGGAAACTTATGCACACCTTAATAGTTAATTATCCTGTCCAGATGCACTGAAATGAAAGTGGCAATCTGCTGGGGATGGAAGGCTACTGCCTAGCTCTTTCCCCTATTTTTCTGAAGAACTGGGCCCAATTTACTTTAGGGATTTCCCCCCCTGCTGATATATCTCACTCTCTCTTATACAACATAATATAGAAATCACTTCATGGTTTCATGCAGTTCCTTCTATATCTAGAACTTTTTCCAATAATTAAAAATATTGCTCTGAGTTGTATTTATTTAGGCAGTACCAATTGTATAACATTGTAAATTTAACTTTGCCACATTTTCTCCCACTCTTACCTTTGCCTTAAGATTGAGGGGGGGCGGTGTCAGATAATTGTGGAAAAGAAATGTGTGGTTATCCTCCGTTTCCTCTTCTCTGAGAAAGAGGAGCTGGTGTGGTAGTGGTTAAGAACTTGGATCAAGACTAGAGAGAATCAGATTCAGGTCCACTCTCAACTATGGAAACTCACCGTATGACGTTGATTCAGTCATCTTTGTCTCAGTTCTGAAGCCAGTTTAATGGCCTGCTAGAACCACTGAAATGGAGCAGAGCTTATAACACAGTTTAGAAGCTGGCACAGAAAAAGAATATTAACTAGATAGCTTCAATGAGCACATCAGAGAAACACACGTTATTGATCTTACACATTCAGCCCTCCCAAGCATAAAGAATCTCATGCCTAGACACATTAGATTAAGATAAGTAAAAGAATTCTTACTGACTTTATTCTTTGTTGCTTCTGTTACATCCATCTTGGTGGAAAAGATGAAGTTCCTTTGTTCTTCTTTTCTTTCTAAATACTTTGTTTTGCCCTAAACTTTCAGCCCTACAGCTGCCAAGAGCTGCATGGAAGAAAGGGGAATTTTAGGCCCACCACATGGTGCCCAGAATGGAGGAGAGCAGCACACATCCGTGTGCTTGCTTCTGGTGGAGAAGAAGGAAGAGAGGGAGAGGAAGTGGGAGTGGCAACAAACAGCTTCCTCAGAGTTGCATTGTGGGACAACTTAATTTACATGCTAATTCACATGCAAATGAGGCATGCTGGATTTGCCAGGACTTCCAACAAGTTCAACCTATCTCACAGGGTTGTTGTGGAGACAAAATGAAGAGAGAATGCCATGGAAGCTGTTGGAAATCCTGTTAGAAAAACAGGATATACAACTAAAAAGTCATGAAAGGTTGTTCATCATCCCTGTTGTTTTAGGGGAGAGCTAATTTTCATTGTCCATTTACATTTACTTGCACAGCCATGAGTGACCATGCAGTGTTTTTATTTTAAAACTTGCAATCTTGTACAACTATGAAGATGCATTGGCTGGACTTAAAAAAAAATCTATAATGGCCTCTGTGTCCCTTCAACTACAGAACTATATTTAGTACTACATACAATATAAATGACCACATGATCTCTTCAGAGCCAGTTTGGTGTCGTGGCTAAGGCATCAGGCTAGAAACTAGGAGATAACCAGGAGTTGTAGTCCCACCTTAGTTACAAAGCCAGCTGGGTGACCTTGGGCCAGTCACTCTCTCTCAGCCCCAGGAAGGAGGCAATGGCCAACCACTTCTGAAATCTTGCTAAGAACACTGCAGGGGCTTGTCCAGGCAGCCAGGAGTCAAAAACTGACTTGAAGGTACATATGTGTACACACACATACGCACATGACCTCTTAAATTCCTCCAACTCCCCCCCACCCCGTTGTAGTACCATATATTGATGTGTATTGCTTGATTATGTATACATGCAGGGAATGAGATATTATATTCATTATGATTTGATCAGAGACTAGCAATTGTATGTGAATATATTTATCCAGTGGTACCTCAGAAAAAATGGGGTTCCCAGTGTAGACTTTGCTCTGCCAAGATGACTTATATTGCAGCATGTGAGAGTGGGTTGGTGAAGAGGAGTTTTCAAGATAAAGATTTATTTGAACATATTCATAGCACTAGAATGTTTTTAATAGGAAACAATTTGGCCATATTTTATTTGGCTCAAGAATCCCTAAACTCAGAATTTTACCTTTTTCAAATCTTATCAACTGGTTTGGAAAAGATGGAAAACTATTTCTCATCTAGGGAAGCAAAGTGAGGAGATTTTTGTAAGGAAATATGCTAAGAAAATGTGCCTTTTCTTTCCTTTTTGCTTCACAGAAAAAAAAAAAGTTAGGACAGCTGGCACTGCAGCTCTATCTGCCACAAAACAAGGAAGCAAGAAAGGCTGTCAGTCACAGATGGCTTAATTAGTCCTCAGTGTAATTATACTCTTCCTTCAGAGAGTTTTAAGTTTTCCTCTGGAAAGATCATTCCAAAGCTAATAATACATTAAGAAGAAGAGGAGGAGGAGGAGGAGGAAGAGGAGGAGAGTGAGGTAAAGTAAAACCTAGTGATTGCAGCACCCAAATTTCAGTGTTGAAAAAGACTATTCTAACACTTTGGTTTAAAAATCCATTTTGTTCTGCAAGATTAAGACTAGGGAAATCAGCAGAGATTGAGGGTTGAGAAGATGCTAGGTTTAAAAATTGTATGATGAATTACAGATGTCACAATTTACAATAATAGCCAGATTTCTCTGGCATAAACAGATTACAGTTCCTATCATTCCCATTCCATACATAGCTTTGTACTGCTCCAGAATTACCACTGCACTTGTACAATCTCATTCCCTTGTCTGTCTTCAAGAGCTGAACCAATGCGTTTGTTAGCTATCTATCTGAAATTGCAGTAAAAGTGGTATTTGAAATTGCAGCTTTGTGGAATTTGTGGGGTTTACCATTTGCATTATCTCATCTCCTACCTTCATGACTCCTAGTCTTGTCAGGTCTTTCAAGGAATTCCCATAGGAATTCCTTGAATTACAGTATTTACTTAGTTTGTTAGATTTATACTCTGTCATCTTTTTCCATCTTAAATGAAGTAAGCACTTGGATGGGCATGTTTGTATGAGCAATTTTTAAATTCATTTTTTTGCATGGAATGAGGACGGGGGGGTTGTTTTATTTTGCTCCTGGGGGGGGTTCATAATTTTATTAAAGATTTTAGTTATAATAGTAAAAGCAAATAAACTAAACTCGGCAAAAGGAGAAAAAGGAAGAATAAAAAGTACAAAAGAAAAAGAAAAAAAAGTAAGATAAAGAAAAAGAAAATAAATATGTAAAGAAGTGACTTCTGATCTTAATCACAACAAGTAAAAACAAATTTAATAACTCTTCACCCCCTATAAGGTTACAAACAAATATCTCTTCTTCCCATAACCCATCCCTTATCTATATGCAAATCCATAAATCATCAACTTTTCAGTCCTGATGTCAGCAAAAAGTCCATAAAGGGTTACCAGAGCTTTATAAAAATGTATCTTATTTTAACTTTAATCAAACAAACCAACTTTATATTCCTTCCTCTTACTTCTAAGAATCTTGATCTTTGATTCATTCAGATGTTGTTGTAGAATTTGATCTCTCTTCGATTTCTCTTTTTCCCATCACAAACACTTCAAGGATTTAGCCAACCTCTTTTGTAAATCCAGTAAAAAGTCATTATCCTGGTCTTTCTTTTTTGTCCATAATTTGTATTTCCACTTTGATTTTCAAAACTTTAACCAACTTCTTTTGCATATCCAGTAAAAAGTCCTTATCAAGGTCATTCTTTTGGCTTGTCATTTGTAATTTTACTTTAAATGCCTTCTCTATCTTGTAATCCACACTTTTTTTTAATCCAGTATTTCTGGTTCTGGTATTTCTGCATCAGATTTAACATCTTTTGGACATAGTCTATCCATAGAAGCAGATATCATTACTGACAGTTTTGATATTGTAGCTACTAATGTCTGGCCCCATTCTTTGAAAATCTCCTGAAGTATTTCAATTGTTACAGCATTTTGTGTCATTTTATAAATCCCTATACTAACTGAAAACCTAAGGCAAGTTTACACTTATTTTTCCTTTTCCTTTTCTGCCTGGAATCTTTAGTCCCCTCTAGTGTCCAATTTCTGAAATCATAAGTCTCAAGGTTCTATTTTGACTTAATATAGACAAAACAATTTGGTTCCCATGAGATGCCATTTATTTTATTTAATTATTTCCAAAACCTTTTAGTAAAACTCCCAATGTTCCAATTTTTTCTGGACCCTTAATTCATGTATAACTTTCTTAGATCAAAATCTTATTTAGCTTTTTTGCTGCTTATTTCCACTTCTTTAAATTCTTAAAATTATAGTTAATTTTTCTTTTGTTCAAGAAGGAAGGTAGACTTACCAGGTGGCTTTTCAAACTGGTCATTCTGAAGAGCTCTAATAGCCTGTAAATTAGCAATTTCTGAAAGTGAGGTTAGCAAACTCAGTGTCCTTTTTTATTTTTTAATTATTTTTTATTAATCCCATTTATATAGCTGCCTATCTCACTAAAAGCGACCCTGGGCAGCATGCCACAATCAGATAAAACCACAGATATATAACAACAATAATTATTAAAATATAAAAAATAATTATTAAAAAGACATAAAGATTTAAAATATACAAACCACATGGAGAGAGCAAAATACAAGCCACAGTGGAGCCATCTCAGAATCTCTCTGGTTCCCTGGGAGCCCCAGGCCTGGGGACCTAACCAGGTCTTAAGGGACTTCCAAAATGATAGGGATAGAGCTAACCTAACTTTGGGGGAGGGGGGAGAATGTTCCATAGGGCGGGCGCCATTGCAGAGAAGGTTCACCTCCTGGGACCCACTAAATGAAGTCCCTGGCAGATGGTATCTATAACATGACTTCTCTGCCAGATCGAATGGGACGGGCTGATGTGATCAGGGAGAGGCAGTCCCTCAGATAACCCTTTAATCCTTTAAATCCTTTAAAAAGGCTCTGCTGTAATTGTGAACATGATGACTTGATCCTGTCATCTCCCAGCACTCAGACTCATGGGAGACTGCTGTCCTGTGGTCTCCTCATGAGGAGCAGCTTTCCAGAGCACAAGTGGGTGATCTCCCATCCTCTCCTTGTCTGGAGAGGTTCCAAAGAACCAGTCTACTTGCTGGCTCTTTGGTCTTTGCTGCAGTTGTCACTTTCACTCTCCATGGAGACATGTTTAGTTCATCATGCCTCCCTTGGAAGTCTTGATTTTTGCTCCTAATTTTCAGTATTCATCTGATGTTAAGATTATTATAATCTTCAAACTGCTTTCAAAGGATTAGGAAATGGAAACAGTGGCAATTTAGAAATATTTATTGGTGAAATCTGCAAATAATGTTTGGATACAGATTTTAGTTTTAGTTAACAGATATGGGAATTGATTACTGAAGAAATAACTAAAATTTCAGACTAAAATCTGATGGTAGGGACCTTGGGTCAATGCTTACATTTTAACAGCATGATTGCAGCTGGATCTATGCTATAGTCACCACATTTCCCAAATCCCTCTTTCCTCCTCCCTTCTTTTTCCAGAATAGAATCTGGGAGGACGTTCCCTGTGTTACCATGTGTTGACTGACAGTCCTAATACACAGTTATCATATTCATCAATCACCTTTCTCATTCAGAATGGACCAATCATTTTTTAAAAATATTCTTTTATCAAACTCCCACCCATCCATTTGTATCACTTAGGAGAACAATGTCTTCTTCTTAGATCACATGCATTCGGAATGTTATTAAATTTCTCCTGAAATTCATCATTTATTATCATTCTTCACTGGAGTGTAATATGCAACTCTCTCCAACGTATGAATTCCTACTTTCAAACACAACCATAACTATCCAGATTACATCAATTAGTTTTATATATGCACAACATATTTATTATTCTTTCATTCATTTTGTTTGTTAATTCATGCTCTTTCTCATTTATGCCTTTTACATTCCAAGTCTCACTTTTTCATTTGCCATGGTCTTCACCAGACTGGTCCATAAAAATTGATCTCAACTGTCCACCTTGGCTTTGATCGATCAGAGCTTTCACATAATATTTTTAGTAAGAGAAAGGAAGTGAAAAGCAGGTTACTGGTTTTAGCTGACCCATGTCTCATGCAGTATACCCTGTTAATGAAATAATGATAAGGTTTGGCACATTTTGGTCAGTATGCACAAAAGCCAATTTTACTCCTACTGTGCTCACACTAACCTATGCAATCTAGAATCTCTAATATAGAGACCACCTTGCAAGACAACATACTGTTGCTTATATCCCACTAACTAGGATATGAATGCATGTTCAGACATGTGTGGGACATGGAGATAGCAAAATCATATTCTCACTGCATTGAAAGAAAATGGAAAAGTGTGCACAGTGCTGACTATGAAATTAGAGACTTGATATAATCATGAATTTAATTAATTCAAAAGAAAAAGAAAAACTAAGAGTAAACTGTTAAAATGGAGTGTAAGATCTTGGAAAGCCACAAAGGAGCATACGACCCTAAGATCATATTTGGTTCAACAGAAGGAAGGAGGAATAAAAGAGGGGGTATTCAGAAAACCAAACTAATGGAGACTAAAATGGCATCCTATTATTTATTTGTCCTGTATGATAATTGGTGGATTTCTGCTTTGTGGATTGTTTTATTGAATTGTTTCCCAAGGCAGTACTGATATAATTAAATATCTACAAACTTTTCTGTTAAATGTTCTGCAGCCCAAACAGTTGTAGTACAAGCTTTTATCAGTGTCTCATTGTCAGGATAATAACCAGTATAGACTTACTGGGGTTACTACTCTAACTGGAACATCAATTCACCCAGAAAGATTTTTCCCCCTTCCTTAAAAAAAGAAGGTACCATTTCTTTTTTCCCCTTCTTTTATAAGCTAGCTAAAATTTAAGCATTATATAGAAGTGAAAAGTTTACAGACTCACTCTTCCATAAAGCAGTAGGGAAGGAAGGGTCAAGCAAATTCAATTCTCATTCCTGAAGAAATATAGTAGCAGCAGTGTTTACTTAAGATATTTATTGAAAGATGAAATTACTTATAATTGATTCAAAGTTTCTGAATTGAAAATAGCTTTTATTTTTATGTATTCCTGTTTTTCTAATGATTAGTCCAGCCTAAAGATCAAATATACATCAGGATTAACATGATGGCTATAGATGTTTCTATACATGTATAGAAGTAAATAATCACTAATTTTTCATTCATTCCTTTGAAGCTGCAGCTGGAAATGTGGTTTCCCCATGTATGGAGGAAGAGCTGCTGAGGCTTGGAATAAAGTTCTATTGAATTTCAGTCATCCAGCTGTTAAGGCAGGCCTTTCTACCTGTAGAAAACTGCTTCAAGGCTGATTAAGGAGGCTTCTGATTATAGTTCTTTATTCAGGAAAAAATATTTGCATTTTAAACAGTAACTAGAAATTACAATTCTTAAATTAGAATTTTAATGAAGGCTGAAATCCTCAGCATGCTTATTTGGATATGAAACATGGTTTAGAATCAAAGTATTCATGTGAAATATGAAAATAGTTCTAATTGGGATGATTTAAATTGCAAGATACAGCTCAAAATCATAGAATTGGAATGATCCTGCAGTAAGCATGAGGTTGGATAATTATCTAACCCAACCTCATGCTTACTGCAAGATCACTAACATAGGATGGTTATTCTCTCAGAATTTGTATATAACTATTACTCACATCTTTTGTTTCCCCACTGACAGTTTTTTTATCTGCTGTGAGTTGCAGCTGCAGAATACTACTAATATTATTGACTTTTGATAAACTACTTCGTTAATTGAACTAGTATACCAGAGCAGTTCACAAAAGATCATGTCAAAGGTCATTCCGAGGAATCTTTTTGCAATCCTTAATTTATCATTATTATCATTATCATTATTTGATCTTATTCAGGGTTGTAACACCTAAAATTGCTTTACATTTTGGTATGAGAAAGTAAATAATTTTCCTTACAAAGAGATTCATCTCTGTGTTGGAAAAGTTTGTCTGAAGCAGCAACAGCCCTCTAGCACAAGTAAAAATAGGAACAGCAGTAGGAATCTGCTATGGAACTAAATAAAAGATTTTGTTGTCTAGGATCTGCCAATCTTTCGCCAGCACATTTAATAAAAAATGTTATCTCATGGGAAACAGGCTTCTTACTGAATCTTCCTTTGCTATAAAGGAGCAGATAGCTTTCCAGTCTCCCTTTGCAAGATGGTCACACTGTAATGAGATGGATTGGCTTCTCAAAGATAATGAATGCAAAAACAAGCAGGGCTGGAAATGCCAAGAAGGGCCCATCACTCATCCCAGAACTTTGAAATCCATTAGGAGGGGCATCAAGAAAATGGAGACCCAAGCAGCATGGTGAATATAATCTGGGTTGCAGGCTGGAACTGATGCAGAATGCAGGACAATGAAAGGTAACATGTATTGCATTTTCAAAGGAAAAGGAGAAGAAGAAGAAGACCTTTAATCTCTCAGGAAGAAGAATCAAAATATTATTTGTTCTGCTTTAGTACTCTGTGGAATTAATAGTGTTTAAGCACAGGGATGGCCATTATCAAGACTGAGTATATGTCCATTGTTTTTGTTTTTTATATTTATATTTTTGTATGTTTTAATTGTTGGAAGTTTTGGCAAATCCAGCATGCCTCATTAACATGTAAATTAAGTTGCCCAAAATGCAACTTTGAGGAAGCTGTTGGTTGCCACTCCCACTTCCTGTTCCTCTCTTTCCTTCTTCTCCACTCAGGGAGAGGCAGCATGGATGCTGCTCTCTTCATCAGGGCCATGTGCTTGGGCCTTGATGAGGGATTCTGCCCCTTTCTTTCACACACCTCTTGGCAGCTGTAGGGCTGAGAGTTTAGGGCAAACTATGTAATTAGAAGATAATAGATAATATAGACGACTTTACTTCAAACACTAGTCCTTTTGTGGGAATAAATCTTCCCAATAGTCAGATCAGAATACTGGAGAATACTTTTTTCTCCTACCTAGTATATTACCAAGTAGAAATATGAAAACAGATTTCATAGGCATCTATAGGAAACAGTGCGTACGTAATATCACTAAACATGTGGTATCTGACTTTATGTTTGTATAACTCTGTGAATGTTTAAAGTATGTACATACACATACTTCGAATATTTACAATTCAAATATTGTTGCCAAAGCTGAATGAATCAAATCAGTTGAGGAGAAAAGGTGCTAATGATTATATGCCATCAAATTGTTGTTAACTTCTAGTATTTTACCAACCCCTGTAAGTAATTACCTTTCTTACTTATATCCATGCTGCTTGTTGTCGCTTGCACTCCATTGCAACTTCATTGACTTTAATATTTATTTATTTATTCTTTTATTTATTTTCTGTCCTGCCTTTATTATTTTTATAAACAACTCAAGGCAGCGAATATACCTAATACTCCTTCCTCCTCCTATTTTCCCCACAACAACTCTGTGAGGCGAGTTGGGTATGAGAGAGTGACCCACCCAGCCGGCTTTCATGCCTAGGCGGGACTAGAACTCACAGCCTCCTAGTTTCTAGCCTGTTGCCTTAACTACTAGACCAAACGCTTAAATGCTTTGTGCTGTTCTGACAACAGAATATTGTTTGCCAGTAGAGCTCTCACTTCAGGGGCAAAAGAGAACATTTGGTCTTGCTGGGAATAATTTTTTTCTTTAGAAACTTTGGGTGACCAATCAATGCGTGGTAGTTATGTATGGTATGTATAAATTGTACTTTAAAAAAAACCCAGTTCTGGTTCTTGTCAGAGTTGCAACAATAGTTATGGTGAGGAAAAAATAAAATCTCAGGATAGTCTGTTTATAAGTTAACAGAACCTATTTTCTCATTCTTGGTTTTTCCTGCCTGATATCCTGCAGGGACCTTGGATTGGAGCTCCCATAATGCTTTTGTCAGTTTGACTGGCTGGGGGTTTATTGGGGTTGATTCAGTGCAGGCTGAGGGAGTCTGTATTGTACTTACCCTCCTAGTGGCAAAACATCAGACGTCTGGAAGCACCTTTTCTGACTAACAAATTATTCTTAATGGAGTTAGCCGAACTTTACATTTGAGAGTCTTGAGGGACAAATGTGATTGTGAAGCAGGGATGAGGGATTAGGCTGAAGAACAAAACTAGTAGTTGTTTCAGACACCTTTAATCAAATTAGCCACTTTAGTAGCTATAAGTGGGACAAACTCTGAAATGCTAGTTAGTGAAACACCATTACTAATAAAAAATAGTGGCAGAGGGCTGCGACATTTTTATCATTTGGTAGGCTTCTTAATGGCAAATAATGCAGTTCACAGCCATTATATCAAACTCTTTTGCCATCAGTAAAATTACAATTGTTCCCTGTATGGCATAAATGCATTGTAGAAAGCTGGGGAAATGCCACTATCCCAGTATGTTTGGCAATCATACTGTAAAGCACACATATTCAGAAATTGGTACAAAGACCTATTCTAACCTCACATTGCTACTGAGGGCATTTCTGTACTCTCACCAGTTTCATCCTTCTTCTGTTTTCTTGCTGCATTTGCTTTTATAAGGAGAGCAGCAAGTTGTTCTTCTGATCACCCCTAAAGAATGGGGGGATGCTGGCAAAGTGCTATGATCTTGGCTTCAGGAAATTGCGGGGTGGGGGTGGAGGAGGATTCCCAAGAGCCAGAAGGCAGGATAAAATGGGAGTTCCCACCAATGGGAAACCACCTGCCCACAGCTGCAGAGGAAATGCTAAAAAAATTGTCTTCACAGCATTTGCTATTCTCTAAGCCTGTATCAGGGCTTAGCAGTGGCATTACTGGGCACCTGCCAAACCATGTGCCTCAACAGGTGCCAGTGGCATTTACAGGATCTTTCTGATTTTGCCAGAACGACAAAAGCAGAGGTGCAACTCCGCCCCTTTTATACACATGTCAGATGTCATGATGTATGTACTTGGACTTGCATCACAAAGTGCAGCACTGCTTTTGGTCTGATACCTTCCCTCTCCTGTGAATGCCCTGCCCAGTGCTAGTGCTTCCTCTCTATCCTTCTGACCCAGAAAGAGAACGAGATGAAAAGAAAGAATGGCTGCTTGCCAATCTGCCTTTCCTCCTTTGGGTAATGGTGTGGATGACAGTGGAACAGAAAGCCAAAGTTCCGTGGCACGTCTTGTGACAAAAGCCAGAGAATTCTTTTTGAATAGCAAAAACCTGAAGACAGTTGAAAGTTGCTGCTAAAGACTGACCTAAACCAGCTAGATTAGACAGTGCAAGACAAGACACTGCTACATTTGTTTGGCTTCTGAGCACTGATTTTTTTGTTATCTAGACCCACCTTTCACATCAGTGAATATTCAGGCAGAATGTCAGCTAAAATCTTTGTAATGCTCTTTGTGAATTAAAGTTAACAGCTAATAGGAACTCAGGTGACTTGGAAAGAGCAAGATATAATATCCTATTGGCACTGAAATGCTAGAATTTTTTTATTTCCTTACCAGATTCGTTTCTGAGCTGGGACCAAAGAAACAGGCAGTTGCATGAAATTAAGTTCTTCATTTTTCACCCAAGAGCAAAAGCAATGGCAGCAAGCTGTTAGGTGGGCAATCACGCAGGACCCCCTCCTTAAAGCACATTATATACATTCCATTCAACTCCTCCTTTAGAATACCACCCCTTACTCAGTTACCCACACTCAACCTCATTCCATATTAGGAATTTCCTTCCTTCACTTATCTTAACATCATCCCATATTAGGAACCTCCTTCCATCCTTGCTAGGGCCCCTTGACTGTTATTAAACAATACCTTTCCTCTGGAGAAGCTGTCCTTGGAATGTACACCTTATCTTGTTTCTATGCACACAGCTATCTATCAGGGCCTGTAGGCCTGTGAGAAAGGAAGAGTAAGAAAGTCAACAAAACTCTTCAAGGAAATACAACATGGTTTCAGAGCCGTAATACAAGTGCAAATGTTTCTAATATATGAATACTACATATATGAAAATGAAATATATGTGTATTTAAGTACTGCATATGTAAAATCTCCTATCAGAAAGGGACCCTCAACTGCAGAGTTTCCAACTGCCTTGTCCTGAAAAGGTTTTCTAGGGAGATTGTCCTGGCTAAGCAAAGACCACGCTGAGACTGTCCTAACAGTCAGGAACCACACTGAGACAAGGAATAGGTCTCTAGTGTTTTATTACTGCTACATTAGACAGCAAATCCTAACAAACTGAAGAAGTGTGGAAAAAACCCAGACAGATAAACCCCAAAATTAAGGTGGGTCTGATCTGTGTCTCTTTGAATGGCTGTTCAACTCCTCAGTACTACGCATGCGTTTTCCCCCCTGGATAGGGGCCCCCTCCTGCTCACCATCAGTACTCATGACAGAGACGAGGAGAAAGTCTCTAGTGTTTTATTTAACTGTTATTGTAGACAGAAAATCCTACCAAACTGAAGAAGTGTGGGAAAACCCAGACAGATAAACCCCAAAACACAAGGCGGGTCTGTTCTGGGTTTCTTTGAATGACAGCTCAAAGTCTCTAAACTACGCATGTGTTTTCGCCCCTGGATAGGGGCCTCCTCCTGCTCACCATGACAAAGATGCTTCTCTACAAAGTTGTGCTTCTAAGGATAAACATAACTGGAAATGGAAATACTGCAAGATATCCTGTCATCCAGAATAGCAATATTGTACAATCTGAGAGATGCAGCCACCCCACCCAGAGAGGGGATTAGACTACAAAGAACACCCACTACCCTCCTGCCCCCCAAGATCGCTAAACTGATCAAGCAACTGAAATTGATCAAAGCTCCAGGATACGACTTCATCTCCAAGGAGATTCTCCACATTAATCTAGATTGGTGGGTACATGCCCTGGCTTCTCTGTTCACCTTTACAGATTACAATGCCAAGGTCCCCGATGATTGGGGTCTAGCTCAGGTGATTCCAATCTACAAAAAAGGAAGTAGAGATTTACCTACCAATTACTGTCCCATTAGCCTTCTTAGTGTGGTCAATAAATTATAGGCTAGACACCTATACAATAAGCTTTTGGACTGGATCATAACCGAGAACATCCTGGCTGATGAGCAGGCAGGCTTCAGAGAAGGCCACTCACTCCTTGACCATGCTTTAACTTTTCAACATTAAGTTGAGAAATATTCCTCTGGAGCCCACTCAGCACTCTATGCAGCCTTCATTGATCTTGGATGTGCCTTTGAATTCATCTCTAGATCTAAATTATGGGAGAAATTGAACTCTTCCTCAGTGGATAGGAGGTTACTTGTCCTCACCTATAAACTTCACATGAAAATTCTTGGATGAAGGTGGGATGTAATATGCATGGACATTGCACCAAGGAAATCCCAGTCAAAATTGGTGTGAGAGAAGGGTGCATTCTAGCTCCCCTACTCTTTTTAATAGTAATTTTATTAAAGATTTTAATTACAATAGTAAAGACTAATACAGACTAAAAAAAAGATAGAAAAATAAAAAGAAAGATTAGAAGGTGCAGAAAAGAAAAAAAGGAAAAAATAGAGAAATAGAAAAGAAAAAGAAAAATATAGTTAAGAAAAAGAAAAGAAATATATAAAGAAGTGACTTCCCACCTTCATCACAAGCATAAACAATTTTAGTAACTTATCACCTCCTCTTAAAATACAACAAATGATTGATCAAATAAACCAACTTTATATTCCTTCTTTTTACTTCTAACGATTTTAATCTTTAGTCCATTCAAAAAATGATGTAGAACTTGATTTCTTTTTCATCTTTTCTTTGTCCCTTCTCATGAGATTCTTCAAAATTTTAACAAGCCTCTTTTGTAAATCTAGTATAGGAAAATTATGTAGGCCACTCTCTTGGTTTATTGTTTCTATATATCTCTTTTAATTGTTAAAACATCAGCCAGTTTCTTTTGTATGTCTAGTGTAACACCTTTTTCCATGTCATTCTTGTAGCCTGTCATTTGTAAATCCACTTTCAACTCAGTCTTGATCTTGTCAGGTAGAACTTGATAAGAGCCCAAAGTTGCTCTTTGAGATGGGTAATTAAATTTGAAATATAAATAAAAATAAACTTGTTCCTATTCCATAACATCTTTTAGACATGGTCTCTCCATAGAGGCAGATGTCTCTGTTGACACTATTAATATTAACTTCTGGGTCCATTTTTCAAAAATACCCTTCGGTGTTTCCAATGTTAGAATATTTTGCTTTATTCTGTAATTGTAAGTTGAGTTTATATGTTCTTATTTAATTGTAATCTTTAGTTCCCTCTAGTTCCTCTAGGGTCCAATTTTTAAAATCTTATCTTACTATGTTTTTTTAAAAAATTCAAAACAAAAGCATTTTCCCACAGGAAGGATTCTTTATAATTAATTCCAATATCTTATTTCAAATTTATCTGAACCCTTAGTCCATTTGTAACTTACTAAAATCAAAGTTTTAATCACTCTTTTGCTGTGTATTCTCCCCCCACCCCCATTTTTTTTAAGTTCTTAAACTTGTAGTTAAAACTTTCTCTCGCTAAGGATTGAAGGAAACTCACCTGGTACTGTCAAACTTGTTGATCCAAAGGTTCCTAATAGCTGAAAAGCAGTTAACAAGCAATTTCCAAAAGTGATTAGGAAAGGAAGTATGCAAACTTAGTGTCCTTTCAAAGGCGCCAACTGCGGTTTGAGCAAGATGGCTATTCCATCATCTCCCAGAGCTCTAAACCCACCAGCGAATGCTATTTTGTGGTCTCTTCATGAGAAGCAGCTGACTGGAGCACTTGTGGGCAATCTCAAGTCCTCTCCTTGTCCTTGTCTACTTGCCGGCTCTTCATTCTGCCATGGTTGTTAGCTCCACTTTTTGCGGAGCCATCTTCAGTCTGCCATTTCTTCTTCTGGAAGTTGCTGCCCTCCTTTTTAATCTATTCACCAACCCATTCATAGACAAACTGAATAATCTATCTCTCCAGTCACCAAAATTGGAAAAAGACAATCTTTATTCTTCTATAATGCTGTGATGCTCTCTCAGATACAGATTGGCCTGAAGCGGGCACTTTATACACTTGCTGAGTACTGTTGACAAGAACTGCTAGAAATTAACTACTCAAAAACCAAGGTCATGGTATTTGCCAAGTGCCCTAAGACACATGCCTGGTGGCTAAACAGCTGTCCAATAGAAAAAGTCAAGACCTTCAGATACTTAGGGATCTTTTCCATGCCATGGGCAAATGCAAATCCCATGCCAATGATGTTATCTTAAACATGCAGAAAACAGCTTCAGCTCTACAATCCTTCTACTCCTCCAAAGGAGCCCAGCACATACCTGCAACACTCAAAGTCTTCTCAGCCAAGATCTGGGCTCAGCTCCTCTTTGGAGTCCAGCTGGGCCCTTATGGGTCCTATCTTCCCCTTGAAAGAGTTCAATCTAAATTTATGAGAGCTATCTTCCAAGTACCCCACAGCATTCCAAACGTGGTGCTTCATTATGAAGCCAGCCTACTGTCAGGGCCAGCCTCGCTTCGCAATAAGACACAGACTCACTTAATGGGTATTAAGGATTTCTGGTTTATTGGAATGATAGCTGACAGAACGAAAAACGGGAATGGGGTAGGTGGTGTGGGGGTGCCCCTTTTATACCCTCCTGTATTGCCCCGGGCTTCCCCACCCTTCCTTGACCCAATCCCTCTTGATGGGACCCTTGATGGCTGCCTGGGCGTTTTCCCGATGTCTTCTTTTGTCTCCCAGCGATGGTTGTGTCCTCCAGGGCACCAGGTGCGTCTTATCTTCGTTCTTCTGACGTCCTTCTTTTCAGCTGCCTATGGGTCCATGGGTGTGGGTGCTTTTGGGTGCTTGTGTTAATCCCTGGTTTGATTATCTCCTTCCTCTTTTCCTTAATGATCATGATCCACGTTGTGAGGCTCTTTGTGCCTTGCAATGAGGTCATGACACCTACTCAAAATAGAAACTTCTGCCTGGATTCACATCCTTTCACACTGGCTCAACCTTTTTTTCCAGCTGGCTTGGCCCCTTTAATTATGATTGACACCAGTCTCCCTGGTGTCATACACTACATAAAAAATTAAAATCTGATGGCATCTCATGGGCAGCCATCACCCTGATGGGCTACAAACGTGCACTAGCCAATCTTAAATAACATGCCATTGACTTAGAGCTACAATCAGATTTGTCACTCTTGCCCAGAAACATCCTTCTCAGTCACTCCGCACATTTACTTCACCCAGCCAGATACCTCAGCCGCATAACGACCCTAAATGTAGAAGGGTTTTGTCTTTGGCTAGATTCAATGCCCTTCCTGTAGCAGTCATTGAGGGGAGATACTGGAACATCTCTTTTGAGCAGAGATTGTGCCCATGCGGTGGAGGAACAACTGAAGCACTGGAACTTGTTATGTTGTACTGCTTCTATGCTGATGCTTGCCAGGAATTATTTCCACTCATCACCAAACAGCCTGGTCACACTGATTCCTTCTATCAAATTGTTGCTATCATATCAGTCTGATTCTACTTCGATGACTGCAGCTAAATACTGTTTCAGAGTTTGTACAATATGCCATAATTTTTCTCCAAACACCTAGATAATCTTCATTTCGAAACATTTCAAATGCTGCTCTCCGTTTAGTCACTACTTGATAACAATGTAGTATGTCCTTACTGTCAATTGATTCTTACTTCTGTCTTATTTTCATTAATAGTTGCCAGTCATTTCAACAATATAGTCACTGTAATTGAACTCTAACTTTTAGTTTTGAAACCATAATCACTTCTTACATATTATTCGTCCTTATAACTACATCACTGCATTTTCTCTATGTATAATAGTAATATTACTGTTTTTTCCCATGGATTTTAGCATTATAATGGTTCTGTACTTTAGATTGGTAAATTTACTATTCTGTTATTTTAAATAATCACTTAATTTCCTTATACATTTGCATAATGCCTTACTATATTAATTTTTATGCCCAAAATTCTTAAACATACAATTCTACTTGTATTGTTATATGATTTTATAGTTTGTTTTATTCTAGTCAATTTCTGTGCTATATTTGCTGCATTGATATTCAGCGAGTTAAATTTGTTCTTTTTTTTTTTTAAAGATACGTTTTGCTGGTCAATGACTGTGATAAAATGACTGACTGAGAGATGCACTTTTTTTTTTTTTTACAAAGCTTCTTGTAAATCCCAGAGGCTTTAGGACTGGGCAGAGACTAAGTTAAGTCTGTCTTGAAATGTTGAGAATTATTACTGTTGCTATATTTTGTCTGCTACACACTGAACAATTCTTCTGTTTGACGTTTGCTTTCCTCTAGAAATTGGGTAAAAGAAAAAAAGCTTCAGATATCTTAATTAAATTCATTAAAAAGAAACCCTTCATAGGCTTTGAAGATAGCTGCAAAAATGAGGACATTATGAAAATTAGAAATGTCTTGGAAAACTGAGGCATATGGTAACCTTAAAAATATACCTCAGAAATCCCAAATTCACTGTCAAAACAGGACTTGTGAGCCTTCTGCGCTGATTAATTGCTGCTTTCTGCTTAAGACAGAACTCAAATCAGGAGTAAAAAATACACTTAATATGAAGTTACTAAATGCATTTGCCTACTTGTAGAATAACCCAATCAATCTGATTGGAACTAAAATACATTTAGTTTAAAGTTGCTCAGATTGTCTTAGAGTTGAACTCCAACTGGACAGGTCCAGTTGAAATTCCTGAAATACAGCTTTGTGAGGTTATCTAGAGGAAGTTTGATTTTGTAGCTCGTGAAGAAGGGGACAGGATCCTCCAGTCTATGAGCTTAGCCACCTGTTTGTTAGATCCAGTCCCTCATGGATAGTTAAAACCACCTGGGAAGTGACCTGTGACTGGGCCCATGTGGTGGTGTTGGCTTCTCTGTGTTTCTGTCCAGTCTCCAATCTTCCCTTTTTGGGGGAAGATGGTGGAGAGGGTAGTTGGGTTTCAGCTCTAGAAGACCCTGGAAGAAGCAGATTAACTAGACCTGTTTCAGTTGAGTTTCAGGCTGTGGTTCAGTTTAGAGACAACAATGGTTGCACTTGTTGATGACCTGTGACAGAGCCAGGATGGGGTGGTGCATCCATCCTGGTGGCTCTCGACACTGTCAACCATAGTATCCTATTGGACTGGATTGGGAATAGGAAGCACTCTTTTGCAGTAGTTCTCCCCCTTTCTCTGTGGCTGGTATTGGCAGGGAGTGAGAGGTTGTGCCCACAACCCCTTATTTTTCAAGTGCCATAGGGATCAACTCTCCCCTTTAGTTTAACCTCTACATGAAACTGCTGGGTGAGGTCATCTGTCAGTTCAGTTTGGGGTCAGAATATCATCAATATGCTGATGATACCCAATTATACACTGTGACATCAGGCTGACCAAGTGATGCTGTCAAAGTCCTGTCCCAGTGCCTGGAGACTATGCAGTCCTGGATGAGGGGGAACAGACTCAGGCTCAATCCTGACAAGACTTATTTCATGTCCTGGCTTCAGCGAAGGGAGAAAACATTCATGCAGCTGGCAAGCAAAGTGCGAGTGTGATGTGGGTGCTTGGGGGCAAGGCTTGCAGAGGTGCTGGGTGGAAATACACACACCATGGGAGGATGGAAGTGTTTTAGGAGCAATATGTTTGCAGTGAGGCTTATAAGAACATCAGTAAGTCTTCTCTGGAGAGATGGCAACAGACAAGCAAGGGGGAGGCAACAGAAGAGGAGTTGTGAAAGAAGGAGAAAGAGTGCATTTGCACGACAGCTTACTAGAGGCTGAGGAGAAGTTGTAATCTGAGTAGACAGTCCATAATCCAATACCACACAATAGCTTGAAAAGTACTGAGGGATGGCCGAGGTCAAAACGAAGTGGGGGTCAAGAACAGGAATTCACAAAGCACAAAGCCAGATGCCTGAAGTTGCTTCCAACAACAAAAGGCAGTCTCTGCACAGTTTAAATTCTCTCCCTGCCAGCATGCACAGCTGAAGCATTCCCTGCTCATTGGTTGCCAATAATGAGGCACTGGGCTTGCTTGTAAAGTCAGCATCTTGCCGCTGGTTTGCAAGGCACTTACTTTGCCAGGGTGCAGGATTCTCAGGCCAGGGAAGTTTGCCCTGCTTCTTAGCACCCATGTTAGTTAAAGAAGGATCAGTGCTGGCTGAGGAGGGGCCTGAGAGGGTATCTGTATTGGATCCAGTGGCTGTTGAATCCTTAGGTGCAGCACCCAGTGGGACCTGATCCACCAACATCTTGGAGCCTGGCTCTGAGGCCATGACAACTGCGTAGCTTTGTTTGTTTGATCCCTCTGATTCCAGGGACCCTCCATTTTTAGTCTTTAATGGGGTTACACTTTCACATGGAAGACTGGTGCATAATCTGGGGTCCTGTTGGACTCACAGCTCCTGTTTGAAAAGCAGGTGGCAAGTGTGGCCAAGAGACCCTTTATGCAGGTTCACCTTGTGCACCAGTTGTACCTGTTGCTGGACTGGGAGGGTCTTCAGACAGTCACTCATGCCTTGGTCACCTCTCAGTTGGATTACTGTAATGCACTCTATAGGGGCTGCTCTTGAATGTTGGAGCTATCAGCAAATCAGCATGCCTCATTAGCATGTGGATGAGTTCATTTTAGGATGCAAATTCTCCATGTGCTTCTGGAGGAAGCTATTGCCCCTCCCACATTCACTTCCTCTTCCTCCTCCTTTACCATCTGGGAAGGAAGGAACCATGTGGCTGTGTGTTCCTTCCATCTTGGGCCACAAGCTTGGCCCTAGAATCATGAGCTTGCCCCTTTCTCCACACAGCCTTCAGCAGCAATGGGGGCTGAGGGTAAATTAAGTTTAGGGACAGAAGAAGAACAAGAATCAATTTTTCTTCTGAGATGGATGTAACTGGACCAAATAAATAAGTAAGACTCTTTTTTACTTGGTTTTGAACCTACTTTGTCTAAGTGTGTAATTCTTTATGCTTGGGTAGGCTAAGTGTGTAAGATCAATAACCTATATTTCTCTAACATGCTCATTAATGCTATTTAAGATAATATTCTTTTTCTGTGCGCATCTTTCGCTGTGTTAAGCTCTGCTCCATTCAGTGGTCCTAGCTGTCCACTAATGGCTTCATAGGGTTATGGGCCCAGGCTTTTACAGAAAGAGAAATTTTCTTTTTTGGCTTGTTTTGTTTTTTGCATGAGCATTGTTGTTTTTGAGAGAATACTCCGTGTAAAAATTACTGAGGAGGTTATCTTGCACAATGGAAATAGCTATAAAGCATAAAGGGAAGGATTTTTTTTTCTTTGTGAAGTGATTTTTAAACCTTTTGCTTAGACAAAATGGCCAGTGTACTCCTGCCTCACAATCTGGTAATTTTTAAACTCAGTCCTGGAGAGTTTTATCCCTGGAAAATTTGGGTGAAGAGGCAGGCAAAGATTCTGAATCTGTATAATATTTTGAAGGAAGATCCTCCTAGTCCAGATTCAGAAGGCTATACAAATTGGGTAGCCAATGATCTGAAACTCCAAGGACTAATCATGAATTCCTTAAATGGATCAACGTTGGTACAGTTCCAGCAGATAGAAACTGCAAAAGGAATGGTGGAGGAATTGTTTAAACTCTTTGGGGAAGGAGGAGATTTCCAAGTTGTTAATTTGGGGACAGAGTTATCCAATGTAAAACTGCATCCAAATGCAGACATTGATGAACATATTTCCAAAGTTCAATCATTACTACACAAACTTGCTTGTAATGATGTGATTTTGGATAATACAATTCAAGTAGGATTTCTATTAGGATCTTTGCCTGAGAGTTTTTCAAGCTTTACTGCCAGTTATAGGGGATCAAGACAACACCTATCAGACTTGATTCAAGAATTAAAGTCTGAGCATAGCAGGCAGGTATCGTATAGAAATTCCTAGCAGACCCATCATGAGGCAGGCTATTTTTCAAAAGTGCCTCTGGGCAAAGATGGTGGTCAGAAGCATAGGAGTGATTCAGAAACAAAGAAACCCATCAAGTGCCATTTTTGAGGCAAGAGTGGGCACTTTTTGCCCAAAAATTGTTGGGCCAGGAAGGCAGATCAGAAAAACAAAGAGAAAGCTCCAAAAGTGACTCTTCTTGCATTTTCAGCCATTAATAAAAGTTGCTCATCCTTCATTATAGACAGTGGTTGCAATATGCATATGATAAAAGATCATGATTTCTTTATTAAATTGAATCCAAGTTCAAAGGAAGAGATTTACCTGGCTGATGGAAGAACAATCCCAGTGAAAGGGGAGGGCCATGCTCTTCTGAGATGCGGAAATGGCACCACCCAGAGGGAAATGATTGCAACTAACATTTTATATGTTCCAGGCTTAAGCATGAATCTAATTAGTGCATCTGCGCTAATGAAGAAGGGCTATACTCTTCGATTTAAAGGTGACAAATGTGAAATAATGGATCAAAAAGGTGGTTTTTTAACAGGATTCCTAGATCAAGGACTAATGTTTCTCATTAGGCCAGACATAGCATGTGTGGCCAGTCACCAAGGAAAGGAAGACAACAGTGCCACCCTATGGCACAGATGATTTGAACACAGAGATTCAAATATAATTCTTCAAATGAAGAAAAATGGATTGGCAAGCAATTTGGAAATCAAGGAATGTGATAAGACTGATGCAAGGTGTAAAATCTGCATACAGGGAAAGGCCACTAGGCCTGCAATTCCAAAACAAAGAACCAGGTGCTCCAAACAGCCCCTGGAACTAATTCACACTGAGCTGTGTGGCCAATTCAAGCATCTGTTGGTGGTAACAGATGGGGGGGAGTAGCAATGACAGCTACCCACCACATTCCAAAGGAGAAAAGAACCAAGTTAGATTCCAGAGCAAAGGAAGGAAACTTATTAGGGTACCTACTGGGAAGCAAGGGATATAGAGTTTTAGATCCTAAGACTGGGTCAATTCAAACTTGCAGAGTGGTGCATTTTGATGAAACAGAGCCAAATCAAAATCCTCTAACCAATAGTACTGCAGAAGGGGGAGGTGATGATGACTTGTTCAAAGTACCTTACCCAGTGTTTCCAGATGCAGCGAGCAGGCAATCCCAGAGAGAGAACATTGAGACAGAGACTCTGCTTGAGTCAGATGATGAGGAACCAGGAGGAACAGAAGGGGCAGAGATGCAGTACGATCCAGACCTGAGTTCTGTTCTGGATCCAAGATGCTTATCGCAAGCCAACCAGGGAGTTCCAGCCAAGCGACTGTCCTACCTTGCAGGGGTGCCATTACCAAAAGAGCCAGCATCATGGAAGGAAGCACAACAGCTGCCACCAGCTGAAGCAAGTAAGTGGAGGAAAGCAGCACAAGAAGAGTTTGAGACTCTGCAACACAACAACACTTGGACACTCACAAAGTTACCTGTTGGCAAAAAGGCAACTGGTTGCAAATGGGTCTTTAAGGCCAAACAGAATGAGAAGGGAGAAGTCCAAAGGTACAAAGCTAGACTGGTAGTCAAGGGCTATTCACAAAAGTATGGGGAAGATTATGACCAAACTTTTGCACCTGTTGTGACCCACCCAACAATTCAACTTCTTTTAAGTCTAGCTGCAAGTAGAAACATGCAAGTGGAACATATGGACATCAAGACAGCATTCTTCCATGACAAAATTCAGGGTGAGTTGTAAATGCAACAACCTGAAGGGTTCACTGATCCAAAGAACAGGCATTTAGTGTGTAAGCTTCAGAAGGGGATCTATGGGCTGAAACAAGCAGCCAGGGCCTGGAATGTGAAATTAAACCAGTTGCTAATAAAGCAAGGTTTCACTCAAGGCAAAGCTGATCCCTGCCTTTACACACGACACAAGAATGACAGAGACATATTCATTCTGACTTTCATGGATGATTTGATTCTCTGTTATGAGGATCAAAGGGATATTGATGAAACTGTATCTAATTTGAACATGGAAGTAGAGGTGAAATGCCTTGGGAAGGCAAGCTACTACTTGGGGATACAAATTGACAGAGAAGAGGATGGAAGTTTTCTCCTTAGTCACAGGCAAAAGATTCTAGAGTTATTGGAGAGCCTGGGGCTGGAAGATGCAAACATGGTACCAACTCCAATGGAAACAGACTTTCACATAGTAAAGGACACTAGTGAACTGTTGCCTCAGAACAATGGCTACAGAGAGGCCATTGGGAAGCTGTTATATCTGTCAACTACAACAAGGCCAGATATTTTGACTTCAGTGGGGATCCTCTGCAGAAAGACCAGCGCACCCACCAAAGGGACTGGACAGGCATTAAGCGGGTGGCAAGATACCTGAAGGGGACTGCAGACCTGAAGCTTAAGCTGCCAGCAACTGATTCTCCTGAACTAGTGGGGTACACCGATGCAGATTGGGCAGAAGATGCAACTGATCGCAAATCCACTAGTGGGAATGTGTTTTTGTTTGGGGGAGGGGCTGTGAGCTGGGCTAGTTGCAAGCAGACTATATTGTCCACCCTTTGGAACATCCTTCCCCTGGAAATGCGGTTAGCCCCCTCTCTTCTGGACTTCAGAAAACAGCTGAAAACCTGGTTTTGTCACCATGCTTGGAGCGGGGAGAGGAAGAGCCATTCCTGGGGCTGATTAGTTCCCTAGCCCTGCAGGGACCAGCCTTATCCCTTATGGGCTGAATTTGATCTGCCCTTATTTGGATTTTATTGTATTTTATATTTATTGAAATATTAGTATTATTTATAATTTTATTGAATTTTAAACTTGTTTTTACTGTGAACCACCCAGGGTCCCCCATGTGGGGAAGGTGGGCAGTGATAAAAATATGATAAATAAAATAAAAATAAAATATTGGCATGCCCAACTACTGAAGCGGAGTATGTCTCAGCAGCTGAGACATGTGCAGAGGTGCAATGGCTCAAGTAACTACTTGATGATCTGGAGGTTAGTGTTCCTGCTCCAGTAAGAGTCTTTGAGGACAACCAAAGTTGTATAAGACTCTATTAAAGAAGGTGGGAGGGCGGACCAAGCACATGGATGTTCATTACCACGTGATTAGAGAGGCACAGGAGACAGGACTAATAAATTTGGAGTATTGACCCTCAGAGAACATGATTGCAGACATCCTGAAAAAGCCACTTACAAAGGGTGTCCATCAAGGCCTACAAAGTAAGTTAAATCTTGTGTAGGCATGATGCATGACCTGATTTGAGAAGGGGTATTGGAGGTATCAGCAAATCAGCATGCCTTATTAGCATGTGGATGAGTTTGTTTTAGGATGCAAATTCTCCATGTGCTTCTGGAGGAAGCTGTTTGTTGCCTCTCCCACGTTCCTCACTTCCTCTTCCTCCTCCTTCACCATCTGGGAAGGAAGGAACCATGCGGCTGTGTGTTCCTTCCATCTTGGGCCACAAGCTTGGCCCTAGAATCATGAGCTTGTCCCTTTCTCCATGCAGCCTTCAGCAACAATGAGGGCTGAGGGTAAGTTAAGTTTAGGGCCAAAAGGAAAACAAGAATCAACTTTTCTTCTGAGATGGATGTAGCTGGACCATATATATCAGTAAGACTCTTTTTTACTTAGTTTTGAACCTACTTTGTCTAAGTGTGTAATTCTTTATGCTTGGGTAGGCTAAGTGTGTAAGATCAATAACCTATATTTCTCTAACATGCTCATTAATGCTATTTAAGATAATATTCTTTTCCTGTGAGCATCTTTCACTGTGTTAAGCTCTGCTTCATTCAGTGGTCCTAGCTGTCCACTAATGGCTTCATTGAAGACCATTCAGAAGCTACAGCTGGTCTGGATGCAACAGCGTTGACAGTGATGTGTGTGTCATGGTATATGCACATGTCCCTGCTGTTTTGTGAGCTGCAGTGGTTGCCAATTGGCTTCTGGGTGCAATTCAAGGTGCTGGTTATGACTTATAAAACCCTGCATGGCATAGGTCCTGGTTACTTAATGGACCTCCAGTCTCCACATGTTCCACCTGTCCAGTAAAGTCAGCTAGAATGGGCATACTCCAGATCCTGTCAATTAAGCAGTGTCATCTTGTGAGATTTAAGCAGCGTGGTTCCTCCCCTGTGGAATGCTAGTCCCCCCAGATATTTGTACTCTTCCCACCCTTCTGAATTTCTGCAAACTGCTTAAAGACAGGCCCTGGGCTAGAATGGGGAATGAACCCCTTTGGCTGAGTTTTGTTTTTGCTTTTTGGGTTTTGGTTTCTGGGCCCTTGACTTCTTTCTTGATATATTCTGTTTTCTTTTAAGTTTTATCTGTAAGTCATCCAGTTTTGCTGTGGAGTTGGGTGGCCTCAAAATTGAAACAAACAAACAAACAAACAAACAAACAGGGTTTCAGCTACAATCGTGGTCATAATCTGAATCACATACCAGTTTTAAACTTTAGGATTATTTTTGCTAGGAAACCGAGGTATTTGGGAATAAAGGTAAGTACTTTTTTCTTCTTTTATAAACCCTGGTTAGATAAGTGGCCTTTGTGTCAGATCCTTCTGGGTTCAAATAGCAGCCCTCAAACCACAATTTGCTTTGTTGGTTATCATCCAATAATAATGTATTTCCTGGGAGCAATTTAAAACTTAATCTTGAATTTAAATCCTCCTTTCCTTGCAGGTATTTTCATTTAGTTCATAATGCTCTGATGAAGTATTTGTTGCAAAATTCAATGTAGTTTTTAAAACCAACTTCATTATAAAAAGTTATATTTCTGTAGGCATATGCAATGAGACAAGAATAGTCTCAATAGTTCAAATACACACATCTTCATTAATAATAGAAATTAAGTAGATTAAGTATCTACTTTCAAACTTTGCAAACGCTTTTCAAGTCCAACTACTATATTTAAGCAGCCCTAGCCCACATGCCCTTTATTGGCCATATCTCCGTTTTTAAAGTTGGTAATTAAAAATAATTGATTCTCAATAGCTGCCTCCCTCTCCAGTGCATATGCTGTCAAACTAATGATATTTGGGACACGCTTGTATATTGGATTTATTATTATTTATTTAATATTTAAAAGACTTATAGGCTGTCTTATATGTGATAATCCTAGGCAGCTGACAATGACATTCAATAAAAACAGAATAAATATAACTAAGAGAACCTCACAGCAACATCATATATTCCACTCACAGTGCCACAATTTTCCACTGACTCTACATTTACATTTGCTGGGCTCGCTTCTATCCTAGCCCAATATCTGGGTGATATTTATATGGCCACACATCTCAAAATCATGACTCTGGGCAGCTAACAGCTGTTAAAAAACACCATATAACATAACAATAAAAGCAATGTACACTGATGTTAAAAAAAAAACAAGCAACAGATAAATCAGCATAACCATTGCATGGGCTCTGTCACACATCTGGATCCCCAAGCTTGGTGAGAAAACCATGTCTTTAAGACCTTGCAAAAGGGTCAAAGTACCACCAGATGAATATCCTGATGACCAGGGACTTTAATGCTAGACATTGATCCAATACTTAAATATTGTTGACTTGCTTTAATAACATATCTCCAGGTAATCATTTACTCTTGCTCTTCCACTAGCACTCTAAAGACCCAGCCATCAATCAGTTGGATGCAGGTTGTCCCAAATGGCTACCAAATTCAAACTGTGTATTTTAACCAGTTCCACCAAAGAGGATATGAAGAAGAGCTGACTGGGATTTTTCAAAGTTTTGGTTTGACTGTGAATGTGTTGAAGCTAGGGGCAATTTAACTGAAGGTTTTATTGAACGCAGAATTATCAATTCACAGCACTCGCAAGGAAATGTCCTTGAAAAGAAAAACTACAAAAGTTTGAAAATTAAAAAGAGGCTCAACCTGCCATGGTCGAGAGCACACAATGATTAATCCCTTTGAAAGGATGCTCTTGCCAATTCAGGAAGCAGGCAGGAATCATTGCCTAGATAAGGGGATTCATGATATCCTGCCTGTGATCACTGAGGACCAAAAGCAATATTGGCTATAAGAGTGCCAGAAGTGTAGCAAGCATATCCTATAGGATGAAGGATGCATAAAGTTGCCCATGTAGAAATTGTAGGCAGGATGGTGGCACCCCCAAAATTTATTCTAATCCTAAAGAAACTGAGAAAGAAATAGGACAGTGTTGAGTACTGGTTAAGGTATTGGACTAGGAGTGGGAAAATCCAGGTTTAAGTCCACCCTCAGCCATGAAAGTTCAGTAGTTGACTCTGGGGCAGTCATTCTTTCTCAGTCCAATCTATCCCACAGAGGAAAAATGGGAGGAAGAATTATGTACATGGCCTTGAGCTCCTGGAAAAAAAGGGAAGACAACTTCTAATAAAACAATAAGCAAAATAATTCAAGATTTGGAGAAGCAATGAATAAAAAAATTAAATAAATGAATTAATAGCTCCGTTCAGTAGCCCTATCTGATGCATCTTGAAAGCTAATAGCCAGGACTGGAAATTTACTATTGACAAATGGTATATCAATGGGGCGATTCCCTTAATGGCTCCTATATGTGCAAGTATGACTGTATTCCACTGCAACTCCTTGAAAATGTGGTTTACTAAACTGTTTTTGGTATGTTACATGCAACATTAAAGTATTATTCTGTTTAACTGACTTTACCTTCCATCATGCAAGCACAATGATCAATCCTATAGTGCAGGATCATTACAAAGAGATGTTGGGCTACACAAGTGTAAGACAAATGCCGGTTTAGTACCATTCAATTTAAGTAAAGGAATTAGTAATGTTCTCTGCTGACACATACAATCTCTGATACAGCAGAGGAATTCTCCCCTCAGACTATGCTAGATTTCTTCAGGGGTCAGAATTTCAGTGATATACCTGCATCCTCTAAAGTCTTTACTGATATTGGTCAACAGGTCTCTCCCTGGAATATCTCCAGCTGCTGCTTATATCATAATACTTCTGTAAGTTTCAGCAAAAAACTTATAAGTAGCAAACATTTTTCTAGAGATCTCAGTATCCCTGTTTTCTACTTCTCTGGTAACCTAAAAACTTCCTATCAGCTCGGTTTTTCAACTTTATGATGTCACCCTTGCTTCTTCTGCTTCCTGTAAATGTTCCCATTCATCTTCCTTTCATACTCTGAAATGTTTATGTAATTTGTCTTGTACTAGACATCAATAAATACAGGTGTTATGGACATAGTGATTAGTGAATTTGTTCACCTGAATTAGAACAAACCAAATAGAAATACAAACATTAATAGGAAATTAACCACATCTGCTGAAGCCAGGGTTCTACTGCTTTTTTCTGTGGCCTTTGCTGCTGTGCTGAGCAACATTGGATCACAGCTGCGTAGGGCTTGGGTCAGTGACTAGGGCTATATCCTTTGACATTACAGCTCTTCTTGCAGTACTCAGTAGGCTTTTCAAATTATCTTCCTGGAAATTCTACAGTGTTCACAAACGCAGCAAAGTGGAACCTTCTGTAGCCAATCTATCACCAGAAACAAAATATGTTACAGTATGTGGTTACTGGAAACAGACATTTGAATGGATAAGTATTCAACTCAGGAGGAATTTGTATAGCACCTTAGGAAAACATGATTGATTGAATAAATAAGTATATAATAAGCTACTCAAAAATACTTAATTACTAGAAGGTATATGCTATCAAGATACTGGAAAATATTTTTCACCCTACAAAGGATGCTGTTAATTGTTGATTAACTGACCTGATGACCTGAGTACACAATATAAAAAAAGGAAACAAAATTCTGTGTTATTATTTCCCTTTGTTTAGAAACAAAACAAAACTGTAAAAGTATCTAGGTTTCTTTCAGTAGAAACAACAAGACTGCAACATTGCAAGCAGGTTTTATAAAGTCATAATCCATATAGCTATTCTTGAGAACACAAAACTGGTAAGTTAGCTTCTCATCTAATAATTGGCTCTCTTCATCTTTCATCTTTATCTTTAATACTGTTTTACAGTTCAAAAATATGAGCTGCATTTAGAGGTGCTTCTTTTAAAAAAATGTATAATGTCAACAACGACCAAGTAGCAACAGTAAGAACAGACCACGGAACAACAGACTGGTTTAAGATTGGGAAAGGAGTACGGCAGGGCTGTATACTCTCACCCTACCTATTCAACTTGTATGCAGAACACATCATGCGACAAGCTGGCCTTGAGGAATCCAAGGCTGGAGTTAAAATCTCTGGAAGAAACATTAACAATCTCAGATATGCAGATGATACCACTTTGATGGCTGAAAGTGAAGAGGAACTGAGGAGCCTTATGATGAAGGTGAAAGAAGAAAGTGCAAAAGCTGGTTTGCAGCTAAACCTGAAAAAAACCAAGATTATGGCAACCAGCTTGATTGATAACTGGCAAATAGAGGGAGAAAATGTAGAAGCAGTGAAAGACTTTGTATTCCTAGGTGCAAAGATTACTGCAGATGCTGACTGCAGTCAGGAAATCAGAAGACGCTTAATCCTTGGAAGAAGAGCAATGACAAATCTCGATAAAATAGTTAAGAGCAGAGACATCACACTGACAACAAAGGCCCGCATAGTTAAAGCAATGGTGTTCCCTGTAGTAACATATGGCTGCGAGAGCTGGACCATAAGGAAGGCTGAGCGAAGGAAGATCGATGCTTTTGAACTGTGGTGTTGGAGGAAAATTCTGAGAGTGCCTTGGACTGCAAGAAGATCCAACCAGTCCATCCTCCAGGAAATAAAGCCAGACTGCTCACTTGAGGGAATGATATTAAAGGCAAAACTGAAATACTTTGGCCACATAATGAGAAGACAGGACACCCTGGAGAAGATGCTGATGCTAGGGAGAGTGGAAGGCAAAAGGAAGAGGGGCCGACCAAGGGCAAGATGGATGGATGATATTCTAGAGGTGACGGACTCGTCCCTGGGGGAGCTGGGGGTGTTGACGACCGACAGGAAGCTCTGGCGTGGGCTGGTCCATGAAGTCACGAAGAGTCGGAAGCGACTAAACGAATAAACAACAATAATGTCAACAATTATCTAAAATAAAATACTAATGTTTTTGTATGACACACACACTCACGGAGCCCCGTTCAGCATTATTCTACAGAAAATAGGTATAGTAATTGAAAGTGCTCACAGCTGGAAAGTGCTCTATCTGCTGGAAAAGCAGCAGCAGGTTCTGCTTTAGGGAGAGTTCACTATTAATATCATTATTTTCTCCCCAGAAAAATGAATATATATTCCTGCTCCTGAAGAATCAGAATCTTGGATATTTACTGAAGCCAGATTTATATTGTTTATTTTGTGAGGGAACTGGTATATGGCAGGAGTGACCACGTAACTTTATAATGTTATGGTTTATCCTGAAATACAAAATGCACAGAATGCTAAGTAGAGCTAAAAAAAATATACAGGAAGTTGAAACAAATATGAGCAAAGATTAAGTCAATCTTCAATATGTGAGTTTGAAATAGTCTAGCCCTCTATCAAACTTTTCAAGGATTTTTATTCACCTTTCTTATGAAAAATTAATGTGTCTTGTTAGGATATTTCTAAAGATGGATTACACGTTTGATTCACTATGGCAGCTCTTACTTTGCTGTTTAACTTGCTGAAGATGGTTAAACAGCCAGACCTTTTTTTATTTATTGACATGGTACTATTGTTACTGGATAGCCATATACTGTAAGTACAGAACATGTTACAGGAATAAGATTTTACTGGACCATTTCTGAGACCTGCTCTGTCAACTCTGTCAAGCACAGCATCTATGTAATACCTTGAGTGTCATAAAGGGCCTAAAACATCAGGCCAGGCTAGCCTTCTCCCTATATCTGGATGTATCTGGCCAAGATCTGACCAAACTAAATTTCTTAGTGGGGAAGGGTGAGAAGCTTCCTAATAGAATTCTGAATCTCTTCACAACTGAGGCACTGGGTTGAAGAAGTCCATTAAAGATCATTCAGGCCACAGTCCAAAATACTTTATTAATTCTATTCAAAAACAACATCTGCTTAGTCCTAAAACTTTATTTCTAGCAACATGCCCAACTAATTAATATTTTTTAAAAAATCATTCATAACTACAGTTCAAATAGATTAAAGCCTATAATCAGTAGCACTGCAGACTTTTCCAGTCATTTCAGAAATGCTATTTTATGGACCAGGCTGAACTGCTGGAATCTGTTGAAGGCAGTCAGCCCTCTGCAAGGTACAACATATTGCTCTAGGAAGGATTTCTCCTTTCTCCCATTTTCTCTGTTCACCCCACCAGATTTAGTAGAGAGGGCATGCTCTGACTCCCTTCTATCAAAAATGTCATCTTGTTGGACCCCGGAGTTGTGCCTTCTCAGTGGTATTGCCTGCCCTGAGGAACCATATTACCCACCCACCCCAAGATTCAAATGGCCCAACCCTGTTTGTCTTTTGCAAGGCACAGAAGACCTGGCTGTTTCCCCAGGCGTTTGGGCCAGAAGGTTAGGCAAACTCTTTGGTTGTGGTTTTATTTCTTTTGTGAATGGGGTTACTGTTTAGGTGCCAGGGGTTATATGCTGTGGTTTTTGTGTTCTTAATCCTTGTACTCCACTCAGAGACACCTATTTGAGATGGGCAGCCATATCAATCATATAAATGAATGAATAAAATAAGAGTGAGAGTGATCATCACATCCTGTGGTAGTCACTGCAGATAGACTAGCTTTGTTTTCACTGTTGCTACTACCTCTGATACAACAGCCTGAACCTGCAGAACTGCCACATGCTGAATGTGCTGAAGAGGGTAGAAGGTGTCTTAATATTATTGTAAGTGCTTCATTTTAAATAAATTGTCTTGAGACCCTCATGTTTACTATGGTTTGGCAAAGTCTGGATGGTGCAACTGGTAATTCTGAATATTTGGTAGAGGACTGCATCAGTAGCACAAAATGGTAGATGAATATGCTGTCAAAGGATAGAATGCCTCTACAGCTGTATTGAATCAAGATATTCTGTGCTTTGTTGTAATTGGTTGCATAACTACAGGAATGTATTCAGTGTGAGTCCGACTTTAATAACCTAGATGAGCATTAATGATTTTCATGCTATATTCATATTTAGATTTTAGTTTGTGTAATACACCTATTTTTTCTCCAACTCTTTGGATTAAAAGAAGGTAGTTCTTCACTTCTTTTACTTAAAAGAAACCTGGGTGCTTTGCCTGAATATGGTTATGGTTTAACATCTGGATTTTATACTTTCAAAAATAGGGGAGTTCCAGCATTGCTGTTTTGCTCATCCCTGCAGTCCTAGGGACAATCCTGACTGCTACCTGAAATCATTACAGCATCAGACAGAACCTCATCTTTGGTCTTTTTTTCCTTATATTCCTTCTCCAGACTCTACCCTTTCAACAACCTTAGTCTTCTCCTCCTACTGCTTTTTGTAACACATTTCCTGATTAAGAGATCTGGAGAACCTGA
Source organism: Candoia aspera (assembly GCF_035149785.1). Lineage (NCBI taxonomy): Eukaryota > Metazoa > Chordata > Lepidosauria > Squamata > Candoiidae > Candoia > Candoia aspera. Next base: position 32,629,076 of record NC_086159.1, read on the forward strand.
AAGCTTACATATTTTTGTGACTTTTGAATTATCCTAATAAAAGTATTCCCATGGAATTTGATACTTAATATATAACAATATGATTACTACAAAATATGATCACATATCCCCTGAAATCCATGAAACCTTTATTCATATGAGGCTTTTGAACTTCCTCCTCAGTTTGGCCATTTTGCTGTCTTGATTAGTGTAATACTGCATTTCAGACTATTAAAGTTGTATTATTATCTACTTAGTTTAATAGGTATATAGTGTGGGACTAAGTGATTTGAGGTACAGAGAAAAAGATGATGTGGTGTGTCTTTATGACAACACAATTCATTACATCTGTGATTAAGTCCGAGAGGAAATGTTTCATGATAAAAGAAAAAGGTGAATATAATTCATTGGAATAATTTGGAATCTACAGATTTCTTCTGCTGACTGAAATACATTCTGGTTATTAGTTAAAGCATTCTGTTTAGAGTGCCACAAATATATGAATTTAATATTTTAGTAATATGGCTTAATAGAAGAATTTTTTTTTCTTCAAATGTTTTCAGCAGTACAACTATCAAAATACCTGACTACAATTCTTGGATTTCCAATTCTATCTACATAGCTCCCTACTTTTTCAGTACAGAAACTGGAAAATTTACATTTTGTTCCTTTTATATATCCATAGAGCAAACAACATGTTATTTAAACAGATATAGGAGGCACTAAACATAATGGGAGGAATATAATAGTTGCCTGAAAAGTTTTACATATAATATACATTGAATATAGAAGTAGGGTTAAGTTATATAATGCATTTAAGTTCAGATATACAGTACGTTTCTCTGGTCAAGTCTTCCTCAGTCTGATATGTTCCTTATGTAATGAACTATAATTTTTCCTCTTTCTAGCATTTTTCCTGCATGTGCAGGGTTTGTGGAGAGCCAGTTTGGTCTAGTGGTTAAGGCAATGGGCCAGAAACCAGGAGACTGTGAGTTCTAGTCCTTCCTTAGGCATGAAAGCCGGATGGGTGACCTTGGGTCAGTCTTTCCCTCTCAGCCCAGCTCACCTCACAGGGTTGTTGTTGTGGGGAAAATAGGAGGCGGAAGGAATATTTGGTATGTTCACTGCCTTGAGTTATTTATAAAAATAATAAAGGCGGGATAGTAAATAAATAAAATGTGCAGGGTTTGTTTTTTTCAGATCAACCAAATGTTGATCTCTTGATTGTGAGAGGAATTTCATGAACTACAATTACCTGTTTCTAATTGGCATGTAGGTAAAGGTAAAGGTTTCCCTTGACATTAAGTCCAGTTGTGTCCAACTCTAGGGGGCAGTGCTCATCTCCGTTTCAAAGCCGAAGAGCCGGTGTTTGTCTGTAGACACTTCCGTGGTCATGTGGCCGGCAGGGCTAAACAGAATGCTATTATCTGCCTGCTGAAGCGGTACCTATTAATCTACTCACATTGGCATGTTTTCGAACTGCTAGGTTGGCAGGAGCTGGGACTAGCAACGGGAGCTCACCCCGTCACGCGGATTCGAACTGCCGACCTTCCGATTGGCAAGCTCAGCAGCTCAGCGGTTTAACCCCCAGAGCCACCACGTCCCTAATTGGTATGTAGCATAAAACATTTGGAAGGCACAAGGTTGGTGAAGGTTTTGCTGCTCTGTTCAGAATTTTCAATTGTCTCCACAGCCTACCTAGTTTTCATTAGGACAATTATCTTCTGATACATCTTTTATTTTTATAATTCCACTGAATGTTGTCCACCTAAAACCTGTTAACTTTTCATTCTCCAATCTATCTCCATATTTCCATTCTTTCTCTAAGTACTTCAGCCTTTCTAATAACACATTCTTGAGGAAAAGTTCTCCAAAAGTTGGAATTCTGAATCCTGTTTCCTGTAAATGTGATTTAAAGAAGCATATTAGAAATTTCTCCTTCTCCTCCCTTACATGATCATTTCCATAGCTTGTACCCTCCCTCCCCTGCCTGAAAATGAGTACTTTTGAGTAAACATAAAAACAGGCAGGTAACCAGATATGATATGCTTAATGTAATGTCTGATTTGGTCCTTATGAGTATTTGGAAAGTAGTGTGATTGATTTAAATTCTCCTGCCACTCCTACAAAAGAGAAGAAATTATGGCTAAAGGGTAAGCTAAGGGTCTGTCTAATTCTGTAACTGTAACTGATCTCCACTTAGACATAGAAAAATGCTGCCAGTCATTAGGACACTTAAAGTAGCCACAATATTTTATAACAGTCTTTATCCTGCTAAGTCTGCTAACATAAGTGAATCTTATTTGCACCCTTTGAAACCTTTTCAGAATGTTTTACTAATCTAATCATTCATTTATTTCTATTAATATCATGTCTAATTATAGGTTGCATAACATTTTTTTAGAAGTTTCACTATGAACTCTTCTCCTTTCTTTCTTACAGCTTAATTGTCTTTCCTAGCCATTTATGTGGTATATATGCTTTTAATATCATTTTCCTTTTCATCCTACATTTTCCCTTGGTGAAGTGTGCCAGCCGTACTCATGCCAGTAACGCTAACCCAGTAGTCTACTTTCCTAATTAGGGCAAAGGAGCAGCTTGGTGTTAATATATCTTATACTCCTTCCTTCGAACTTCTGTAGCCCACACCATTTCTGTAAGCATTTGCATTTGATCTTTCTGAGATAAGTGCAGAATCTGCTTATTGTTATAATATTTTCTGCTTTTATATGAAATATAAATATATGAACTTTTAATTGGTATTATTTTCCTGCCTTCTTAGGTAAAGAAATCATCCAGATAACCGACTTGGACATTTAGGATCCAATGGCAGTCAATGGGTTCCAACAGAACAAAGTGTCCACTTTGTGCTTTTAAAAATACATAGCATATGTGTCGTGCAACAAAGATATAAGCAGAATTGCTGATAAAGCCTAGATTGTGTTGCCCTGTTTGAGGAGCCAAAAGAATAGCTGTGGTTCAATCTGTCACATGGAAGATAGGAGCTCCAGGTGTGGAATGGTAGTGACAGTCAATTATTACAGGCTATTTTGCCTAATAAATATGCCATTGCAGTGATTTAGGTATAAATTAAGACGTGCCATTGCACAGAGTGCAAGTGAACTTTGTTTTAAAATAATTCTCAAAGCTGTAAGTCTACAGTGCCATGGAACTGCAGGGATATATGTCTTACTAACAGCTGCTATAATTATAGTAGAGAAATGCCTGCAATTGAGGCCAGTAGTGAGGTCCTATGTGTTATATTTCCCTGAAAGGAAGAATAGTTTTTTCTCTCCAAATCAATTACGTTTAAAATGAGGTGGGGATCTTACATTAACTGAGAATATGGTAATAGAGATAGATGAGGGGTTTTTCTTCTCTTCTGTCTAATCTTGGGGAGGGGGGTATCTTAAATTTGAGATTTTCTTCCTTTTGAGGAAACATACCATATATTCTATAGTAGAGATCCAACGACAGAATGATCTCAATTCGAATTCAGGGCAAGCCATCTAACATCACAGTGATCCAAATATATGCCCCAACCACAAATGCTGAAGAAGCTGAAGTAGAGCAGTTCTATGAGGATCTGCAGCACCTACTGGACAACACGCCTAAAAGAGATGCTATTTTCATCACAGGAGACTGGAATGCTAAGGTGGGCAGTCAAATGGCACCTGGAATTACAGGTAAATATGGCCTGGGAGAACAAAACAAAGCAGGACATAGGCTGATAGAATTTTGCCAAGACAATTCACTCTGCATAACAAACACTCTCTTCCAACAACCTAAGAGACGGCTTTATACATGGACTTCACCAGATGGACAACACCGAAATCAGATTGACTACATCCTTTGCAGCCAAAGGTGACAGACATCTGTACAGTCGGTAAAAACAAGACCTGGAGCTGACTGTAGTTCAGATCATGAACTTCTTCTTGCACAATTTAGGATCAGACTAAAGAGATTAGGGAAGACCCACAGATCAGCTAGATATGAGCTCACTAATATTCCTAAGGAATATGCAGTGGAGGTGAAGAATAGATTTAAGGGACTGGACTTAGTAGATAGGGTCCTGGAAGAACTATGGACAGAAGTTCGCAGCATTGTTCAGGAGGCAGCAACAAAATACATCCCAAAGAAAGAGAAAACCAAGAAGGCAAAATGGCTGTCTGCTGAGACACTAGAAGTAGCCCAAGAAAGAAGGAAAGCAAAAGGCAACAGTGATAGGGGGAGATATGCCCAATTAAATGCAAAATTCCAGAGGTTAGCCAGAAGAGATAAGGAATTATTTTTAAACAAGCAATGCGCGGAAGTGGAAGAAGACAATAGAATAGGAAGGACAAGAGACCTCTTCCAGAAAATTAGAAACATTGGAGGTAAATTCGAGGCAAAAATGGGTTAGAGAATGGCCATCAGATTGGAAAAAAATCAACTTATATCCCCATACCAAAAAAGGGAAACACTAAAGAATGTTCAAACTATCGAACAGTGGCACTCATTTCACATGCCAGTAAGGTAATGCTCAAGGTCCTGCAAGGTAGACTTCAGCAGTTCATGGAGCGAGAATTGCCAGATGTACAAGCTGGATTTAGAAAAGGCAGAGGAACTAGGGACCAAATTGCCAATATCCGCTGGATAATGGAAAAAGCCAGGGAGTTTCAGAAAAACATCTATTTCTGTTTTATTGACTACTCTAAAGCCTTTGACTGTGTGGACCATAACAAATTGTGGCAAGTTCTTAGTGGTATGGGGATACCAAGTCATCTTGTATGCCTCCTGAAGAATCTATATAACGACCAAGTAGCAACAGTAAGAACAGACCACGGAACAACGGACTGGTTTAAGATTGGGAAAGGAGTATGGCAGGGCTGTATATTCTCACCCTACCTATTCAACTTGAATGCAGAACACATCATGCGTCAAGCTGGGCTTGAGGAATCCAAGGCTGGAGTTAAAATCGCTGGAAGAAACATTAACAATCTCAGATATGCAGATGATACCACTTTGATGGCTGAAAGTGAAGAGGAACTGAGGAGCCTTATGATGAAGGTGAAAGAAGAAAGTGCAAAAGCTGGCTTGCAGCTAAACCTCAAAAAAACCAAGATTATGGCAACCAGCTTGATTGATAACTGGCAAATAGAGGGAGAAAATGTAGAAGCAGTGAAAGACTTCGTATTCCTAGGTGCAAAGATTACTGCAGATGCTGACTGCAGTCAGGAAATCAGAAGACGCTTAATCCTTGGGAGAAGAGCAGTGACAAATCTCGATAAAATAGTTAAGAGCAGAGACATCACACTGACAACAAAGGCCCGCATAGTTAAAGCAATGGTGTTCCCCGTAGTAACATATGGCTGTGAGAGCTGGACCTTAAGGAAGGCTGAGAACTGTGGTGTTGGAGGAAAATTCTGAGAGTGCCTTGGACTGCCAGAAGATCAAACCAGTCCATCCTCCAGGAAATAAAGCCAGACTGCTCACTTGAGGGAATGATATTAAAGGCAAAACTGAAATACTTTGGCCACATAATGAGAAGACAGGACACCCTGGAGAAGATGCTGATGCTAGGGAGAGTGGAAGGCAAAAGGAAGAGGGGCCGACCAAGGGCAAGGTGGATGGATGATATTCTAGAGGTGACGAACTCGTCCCTGGGGGAGCTGGGGGTGTTGACGACCGACAGGAAGCTCTGGCATGGGCTGGTCCATGAAGTCACGAAGAGTCGGAAGCGACTAAACGAATAAACAACAACAAGAGATCCAACTATCATTTTTTAAAATGTTACAGGTGTCATTGTACAGATTCAGAGATCTAACTCCCAAAACTCTCCTGCCTATTTATGGAAGAAAGCCTGAACACAGTAGACTGGGGTTGTAGTCCATATACTAATGCTTCTGTAAGCATTTCTAGTCATTTTCCCCACTGGGCCCTATCTCCTGCTCTCCAAGATAAATTGTCCACAGTGAGGGGACCCTCCTTTGTTCAAGGGATGCACGAGTGTCTGCCGCTGTCTAGATGATAAAATCTTAATGAAAATTACATTTGCATATACTTGTGTAATCCACTATGGAACTTTTTGGGATAAAAAGTATATAAACATCTAAAATAAATAAATAATCCTGTGGCTGCAGATAACTGTGTAAAATAAATGGTATTTTAACATATGTGGCTTCTGTGTTTGAAGTATAAATCCTACCTTGGAGGAAGAATGCAGTTTTAAAACAGCACTTGAAATTTGTTTAAGTGAAATGTTTGCCTTTCCTTGAGAGGAAAAGAACAGTATTATAGGCCAAGTGATCTCTATATTTCCTTTCAAGTTACTGTATTTTCATTTAAAGTACATTTTTGCAACAGCTCAAGGAATTATTATTTATAAAGAATATCAGATTGGACAAGTGGGATCACTTGGGTTTTTTCCCAAGGTAATAATGCTACAAGCCTGTAATTAAACTATAATGGGACATACTGTGCATCATTGGTATCCAGTACAAGCCACTATGATATCATGTGCATGATGTAATTTTTTAAAAGATTTTTTTATCCCACCTTTATTATTTTTATAAATAACTCAAGGCGGTGATGATACCTAATGTCCTTCCTCCTCCTATTTTTCCCACAACAACAACCCTGTGAGGTGAGTTGGGCTGAGAGAGAGTGACTGGCCCAAAGTCACCCAGCTGGCTTTCAGCCCTAAGGTGGGTCTAGAACTCACAAATGACATGAATTACGTAATTTGCTCATGATGTGACTACATAATTTATATAAATGCATCATTTATACAATGATATAATGATGCATATGGCATCATTTGTCTCCTTACCTGCCTGTGAATACTGTGGATGTTTGCTATGTCATTTGTTTGTTTGTTTGTTTGTTTGTTTGTTTTCTATGGCCACCCATCTCAAACAAGTGACTCTGGATGGCTACCAATAATAAAAAAGCCAACAAAAAACAAAATGAATGGACAATCAGCAGCTGAGATAAAAACAACAACAAAACAACCACCAATACAAATACAATAGAAATATTTCAATAAATCTTATTTTATTTTTATAAAAATAAAATAAAAAATATGGTTCCCTGCTGCATGTCACCAACATATAAGAGGCATGACTTTCTCTTTTCATGGTGTATATATGCATGTGTTTGATGGTCAAATGGAAAGCGTGGATGCTTTATAAAGTATAAATAACACATAAGCACAATAAAATTTGAAAGTAGCATATAAAGTTTGGTTAAAACTTTATTTAAAAGATGAAGAACTACCCCACATGATCTTACTCATTTTCTGAAGAGCATTCTTACTCAATACCTTAAATCAATGCTTATTTTTAGTATGTAGAAATTGTTTCTGGTATATGAATTATCACCTGATCTTAGTCATGAAGAGACATAAAAAAAATTGCTACACCCTTTCCCTACCTACTGTACATCAGCACCATGCTGGCAGTCATATAATGCTGGCCTTATCTTGACTCTTAGCCAAGCTTTAAACCCTCCTCCTCCTCATTTATTTATTATTAATTTTTCAAGATCTTAAACAGACTGGAAAATAACAATTTGATTTTACTTCAGCTGCCACAGAGCCATAGTGTGTAAATCCCTCTTTTCATTGGCAGAACCTGAAGCGAGGTAGTTTTATTTCAGAAAAAAAGAAGGGCAATACATGCTATTTGGCTATTAATTAGGTAATCAGTATCTTCAACATTTTATATTTGGACCCCTTCCAGTCAGGTTTCAGGCTGGGGTATGGTTGCACTTGTGGAGCAGGATGGGAGTAGTGCATCCATTTTTGCTCTCCTTGATCTCTCAGTGGCTTTTGATACTATTGACCATGGTATCCTTCTGGACTGGTTCTGAGGGTTAGGAGTTGGGGGCACAGTTTATGCTGGTTCTCCTTCTTCCTCTGGGGTCAGATCCAGTCAGTGTTAATGAGTGGAGAGAGATCTGCCCAACAGCCCCTCTTATGTGGGGTGCCTTAACATGAAGCTGCTGGGTGAGGTTATTTGACAGCATGGGGTGAGGTATCATAAATATGTTGATGATACTCAATTGTACATCTCTGTCCCTGGCCAGCTAAGTGATTCTGTGGAGGCTATGACTCAGTGCTTGGAGGCTGTGGGAATCTGGATGGGGATGAACAGGCTTCAGCTAAACCCTAGCAAGACAAAGTAGCTTTGAGTCTTAAGGCCTCCTGGATCTGGTGATTTTCCATCCTTATTCCTGAATGGGTTGCACTACCCCAGATGGAACCAGTATGCAATTTAAGGGTCCTCCTGGGCTCATGGCTTCTGTTTGAAGAGCAGGTAGCAGCTGTGGCCAGGAGGCCTTTGCACAGCTTTGTGTTGTGCCCCAATTGCACCTTTTCCTTGTTCAGGAGGCACTACGCTTGGTCTCTCATTGTAATTATTGTAATGTGCTCTACACAGGGCTGCCCTTGAAGAACATCTGGAACTTCAGTTGATCCACAATGTGGTGGCATGGGCAATTATGGGTGTGTCTTGCTTTGCCCATGTTACACCTTTGCTCCATGGCCTGCACTGGCTTCCAATATGCTTCCTGGTGTGATTCAAGGTATTGGTTACTACCTATAAAACCTTACATGGCATGGGACCAGGGTATTTGAGGGACCACCTTACTCCCATCATTTCTGCCTGCCCCATTAAGTCAGGCAGGTCCCATCTATTACAGATTGTCATCTAGCGGGAACCAGGAAGTGTGTCTTTTCTGTAGCTGCACCTTCCCCCTGGAACACCATACAGCCTTTGGCTGGCCCTGACTCTGCTCACCTTTCAGAAAGCCTTGAAGACCTGGCTGTTTCCACAGGCATGGGGGGCAGGAGTGTAATTGAGACCATGCTATTGGTGAATGGGGTGTTTGGGAGCTACTTTGTGTTAATTGGGAACTGTGTTTTTTTATTTTTATTTTTCATATACATTGTATTTATATTGTATTTTAATTCCTGTTATCCCTCCAGATTTGCACTGGTGAGATGGGAGGCCATATAAATCAATATAAATAAATAACTAAATAAATAAAGTTATAATTAGCCAATCAGTGCCTTCAACGTTTTCTATTCCCCACCCCATGTTAACACACATTTTGTTAGCTAGCCAGAACAATAATCAGAATCAGGACAGCAGATCATTGGTCCCATCAGCCCATTCTTTAGAAACAGTTCCTAACTACAAGATGCACATACCCTTGCCACCTCTTTTTTTCAGTCATTTCCTCATGATACTGCCTTGGCTTATCCAGCATGTGCTTGCTGCAAATCAAAGTGGTCCTTAGCTGTATTTTTTCACTTTTCCTAACAAAAAAATTGCTGATTATATTAACTACCATGCTTCACTGACCAATGATTACAGACACAGTCGGGTTCAAATCTGCTCAACTCCTATTGACATATTTAGTCTGCTGTGGACACAACATTCCCCTCTAATCACTGGGCACAGCTCTCCATGGCAATTTTGGCTTGTGCCAGAGGAGAAACAAACACCTGGCTTTCACAGATGTATTTGTCTGTGTACTGCCTGTTTTATCAGGTCTTATACAAGCTCCTTATAGGGTTTAGCACTCTTTTGAAAGCTCACTAGAGCTGTGATACACAGAAGGTCAGTTTAAATTAGAAGAGACAGCCAGACACTTCTGGGCTCTGCACTGCTAGTTTTGTTGCCATTGGGTGCATTATAAGTTTTCCTCTGCTTCTGCTGATAAAGGATTTTGTGGGGCTGTATTTTTTACAGTTTGTATTATTTTAATTTTTTATTTTATTCCATTTGGAGAGTCACACAAGACCAGTCACAGGCAGCTGCAGTTTCTGTGATGCCATGGTGATGACTGCTGTTATTTCACTTGGGCCAGTTACAACTGCAGGATTCTAGAAGTATGCTCTCGTGTGACTTGTTCTCCATAGCCTTCCACCAGTCACTTCTGGCCATGGGGTTGGAACAGGACTCCTTGGTCACTCACTGGTAACAGTGCCATTCCCCTGCAGCATTAGTTGGGAATGGAGCTTGTTTGTTATTGACCTCTCCTTCCTGTTTCACCCTTTGCCCCTTCTGCCTGTTATGTGTCAGCCAGGCTATTTTTGAACCTGTGTTTAGAGCTGTATTTCAGAAGGATGCTATACCCACGTCCAAAAACAGTCTGACTTACAGGTAACACATGCAGCTGAGAGGCTGTGAGAAGCATTGGGAGAGCTCCCTCCCACTTTACCCCATATTCCCTCTTAGCACCTGCCTCTTGTTAGGCAACTTGATAGGCAGTTAAATCCACCATTCTAGGCATCCACCTAACCTGGCTCTATCTGCCCAACTCCACATTAAGGAAAGCAGTTGGTGGTGGTTGGATGCAATTGGTGGGAGAAGAAACAAACTTAAGGAATCTACCAATCACTTTACTTAAACTTGGTCCACAATTAGTACAGGCAGCACAATGTTCTGCAGAGAGATAGCACTTTTAACTCAATCCCGAGAAAGGGCCCTGAGCATCCCTAATGCAAAAACGCTCTTACCACAGTCCAAATCCACTGTTGTTCGCATGAAAGATCTGAATTTCTTATCTGGGTGGCGATGGGTCAGGCCAATGTTCTCATCACCCCCGAGGTCTGATTTCCCATTGCAGCACGGCTTGCAAGACGGCAATTAAAGTGTCCGGCCCAATTATGGCAGCCACGCAAATCTTCTCCCCTCCCCAGACTGGAACTTAGCGGCCACTGTCTCCCCTCTGCCTGTCACTGTCCAGTCCATCGCTTGAGTTCCGTGCCAGGCAGCGACCTTCAAGAATAGTTGCTTTGCCTGGGAAAGAACGCGGGAGGAAGATCTTGCTTTGTCCATGTGGGCAGGGCAGGGCGGGACATCTGCTCGGCTTCTTGAAGGCAGGAATAGGGAGCGGAACCCCGGCTTCGACTGTGCCCCGCGGGACCCCCTGTCCCTCTTTCGCTTGCCCCGTCGTGTTCTTTTCTTCACGGTCGCCAGTAGGAGACGCTAAGAGGCCGGGCCAAGCCTGTGTTTCTGCCCTTCGGCTACATGACGTTGGTTGCTGCCTCAGCCAGTAGCTCAGTAATAACGCGGGGGAGGGGGAGAAGAATCCAGGCAGAGGAGAAATTCCTCCTCCGCTCACTTGTGGACACCCCCCCCCCAGACACTCCGATTGATTGGTAGATGTGTGTAAATGCCTCTGGCTTCGTAGGCGGGCGATTGGGAGAGCTGGCTAACTCCAGCCCACACCACTTCCACCCACTCTCACCCTTGGGTGACAGGTCGCTTTTGTGAGTCTCCCGTCCTTCCGGGCCTGTCTCTACTATTGACTCTCAGTGAGTCCTCCTTACTCCCTCGCCACCAGTTTTTGGTACAGCGCCATTATTCCTGTCCTCTCTTTTTCCCGCCCTGGTTTTCACTTTCCTTTGCTTTCCGGGGAAAACGGCGGCATTCGTTTTTGTAGTGTGGGCGTGTATTTTAAATATATTGCCTCGGAGGCTATACTGCCGTTGCCCCGAGGCAGCCTTTTTCGCCCAAGATGGGGCGACCCTCAGCCCGACGAACTCAGAGCACCTGAGGTGAATTGTAAATATGCCCGGGGGGGCAGCCCCCCGCCCCAACCCCGAGGCAGCCACCACCCGCATCCCCCGCCGTTAGAAGAGGGTCTTGTAGCTGCAAGATGGGGTCTCCTCTTCGCTAGGAGGGTCGTTCGTCCCTCCCTCCCTCTTCCAAATCAGCCCCGTGCCTGGTCCGCGTCCCCCACAAGGAGCAGCCTCCGGCTAACAGGTAACCGAGGGGAAAGGATGCAGCCACAAGGCTCTGGTCGTTCTCTCGGAGGGCCGTTGCAGGTGGTGGCAACAGTTCCTCGCCAACTGGAGTCGGTTGGCGGCCGCCGCGGGTGACGAGCCAGGGCGCGCGTGTGCGTCCCTCCCTCCCCCTCCCGGTCCATACACCTCTCCAGAAAAGCAAATGCGGTCTCGAGGAGGCTCAGTCGAAAGTCGAGCCCCCCCGCCCGCTTCATTCATTCCCCTGGAGCCGGCGGTGGGACGAGGAGGGGGAGAAGGGGGTGGGTGGGGAGAGGAGACCGCCGACATGTCAGCAGCAATGCAGATGGGGCTAGGAACGGCAGTCGCTCGCCACTGAACGGCTCCCCGCGAGTGGTGGGCTGAATTTGGTGCGCACGCGCTCGTGTGTACGTGTGTGTGTGTGTGTGTGTGTGTGCTTGTGCGCGCGCGCATGTGTGTATGTGTGTGTGTTACGGAGTTCCTTCCTTCGGTGGTTTCTAGCTCGCCCGTTTCTCCAGTTCGCCTTCGTGCCCGTCCCAGCCATGGCACAGCCGGAGCATCTCTGACATATTTATAGCCCAGGACCAGCTGTTTGTCATTCCTGTACTTGGGGGCTGATGTGGGGAAATGCGTTTTCCTTCCCGTTCTTCGAAACGTGCTAGCGTCTCTACAGAGGAGCAATTCGGTCTCTCTCGTCCACCTCTCAGACCGACCCTCTCCCCTCTTTTCCCTTCAGGAGAGGGCGCTTGGGGAATCATCATGCTTCGTGGAGGACCAAAATCGACTCTCGCGGCACCCCAATCCAGCCTCTTCTGTTAAGCTTCCAGGAATATATTTCTTCTGTCTTCGGCACCAATAGAAGAATCGCCACTGTGGCGTCCTCGCATTCCTTCCTTCCTTCCTTTTTTAAAAAGAGAAAATGGAATGATCTCTCTGGATCCTGCATATTTCGACTTTCCTCTCCACTGGATCAGATTCATCTTCGAAGACGATCTCTTTTGCTTTGCCTTTGCACCACTTCCAGACGCAAGATTGCCAGCGCCGAGCCGTCTTGCAAGAAAGCGGTTTCTATGTTCATCTGGCATCGCCCCCTCCCCATTTGCTCCCCAAACCTTATTCTTCTTTATGTGGATATGCAAGCAAGAAGAGGAGACTGGATATTCCCAACATGCTCACTCCCCTAATCTGTCCGCCTAGAGGTTCTGCTTCTACAAATCAAGGTAGGAGATTCTGCTCGGGGTGGGGTGGAGGTTGGTGAATGTCCCCCCCCCTCCAACTATAGAAAAGCCACTCGTGTTTTAAGCAACTAATTTGTAGTAACGGCACAAACCATCCGCTCAGCTTCTCACATAAGAGCCAGCGACACTGTTTGGAAATGAGATTCGGTTTTAAGGAGTCATTCAGACATGTTGATTCCTCCCTTCCTTGGCTCGTCAGAAGAGCAGGGGCGAAAAGAGACTCGAGATTATTCCCTCCCTCCCCCACCTGATACGACAGTGCTTTCGTGCTTCCAAAAGGAGGCGGAGGTGGGGCAGGAGGCAACGGTCCAGGGTGGGGGGTCAAAGATGGAGCTCCTCTACGCTCCCTATCAAAGGGTCATGGCGAACCTCTTCTCTAGCTGGGTTTACAGCCTGGCCGCTTGGGAATATGCAACATGGTGGTGCTCTGTGAAGAGGTTGTCTTCTAGTCCAAGTACAGCAGGCCCTGGAGCTTCGGGCAAGCCGGATGCAGCGAGGCTGCTTTCACTGGAGCTAGTTGTAGCGACCACTGGCCAGCCGGTCCCAGGAGAAGCAGAGGAGGCTGCCGGTGGGTAGGCAGCCGCTGTCTGTCTGCAGGAGGGCTATTTGAAGTCTAAGCACGTCGGGAGACTAACCCCCCTGAGTGCTTTATCCCCAGGCAAAGCCTGCACCTGCCATTCTTCTCCTCCTGATTGATGCTGGTGGGTTTCAGCCACATTGACTTCTCGTTTCTTGGCGCGAGCCATGCAGTCTTTCCTTCCCTTCTTCCCTCCCTTCCATCGTGTCTGGTTCGCTCTCGCACACACACATCCACACGCATTTTTCAGCAAACTGCTACTCACGGGATGCAAAATGGCTATCTTCTTGCTCTACTGTGTCTGCTTAGGCGACACAGACCGCTAAATGCAGGACTGAATTTGGGCATGCCAGTCTGGGGGTAAGATGGTGGCAAGACAAAGGGGGACGAGTTCTCTTGTGAGTGGGTGTGGATGCGCTTCTAAAACCGTGTGAAAAATGGGAGTCATGGCGTTTGGTTTTAGCCTCAGTCATTCTAACCGACAACCCTCTTGTCGGTTATGTTGCCGTTAGAGCCACTTGCGAGCCCGCAGCCGCACGACCCTCCTTCGCATCGCGAGACGCTGAGTTGGTTCTACCTGAGATTTTGTAAGGGTGGCTCCCTGCCTGGGCTTCGAGACAACCTCTGGGTCACCCACCAGGTGGTCCTAAACAGCTTCGCGAAAGATTTCACGCCAAGGGCGACCCTCTGACCCTCTTCCACTCCCAACTTCCGAGAAGCGGTCAGGAGCTGCTGCCAGGTTGCCAAGAGATAATGGCCCATAATGGGGCGCGAACGATCCAGGAGGCAAGGTGCGGGGAAGGGGTAAGCGGAGATGGCCCCCTCCATTATCACCACACCCCCTTAGGCTCTCGAGCCGTCAGTCTGCGAAACAGGTGGATCCCGCAGAAGCAAGGACGGTTGGGGGACTGCCGAAAAGCGCTCTGGTGCCTTCTCACCGCCTCACAGGCTAGAAAAGGACCTGGTTCCCCGGGAATCCTTCACAGGCAGGCAAGGTGGGCCCTGACAGAAGTGCCGAGAGAGGGAGCGCAGCGAATGTGCCGCCTTGGCACAGTTTCTCTTCCCTCCTCCTGGCTCCGCTATGATTGTAAGGAGAGGCGAGGATGACGGTCCTTCACAGCGAGAGAGGCCGGTGCGAGGTAGAATCCCCCCACCACCAGCCACGTTCGCCTGGCGCTTCTATAAATAGCCCAGGATCTCGGTGACATCTGCCTACGTCCCCCTTCCGCGAGTGGGAGTCTAAAGTTTACCTGCGCTGGGAGAGCGCGCGCGCGCGCGTGTGTGAGCGAGGGGCGGAGCCAGGGGCAGTGGGGGCGTGGACAGCTCTTCGGGAGAGCGGCTTCTGAAGGGGCGGGGGTTTCTCGCTTGCTGGCTCGAGTTAGGGCGGCAGGTGCGTGCTTGGAGAGGGGCTGTCGGCGCTCCTCCCGCTCCGCCGTCTTGCAGCACAACTTGCCTGCGAACGGCAGGGAGAAGGGGGCACGTTCTCGTTCTGACTTTTTTGGCGTATTTGGCTTGAGTGGTGGGCTGTTGGTGACAGCGGGCAGCAAAAAAGGCGCTTGGTTTCTCTCACACGCTCCTTTGCAAAGGGCGGCTCGTTACAGCGCGAGTTCCGTTGCAATCAGCGGAGTGGGCGGAAGAGCACACATATTTCGGATCCGCCAAGGCTAAGAAGGTTTTTTTCGGCGCCGCTTGAAACGGCGGGATGGCATTTCTCTATCCAAGGGGGTGCCGTGCCGGCGTTGTGTTGAGTGGGCGCGGAGAGCTTGGCATCTGAGCCTTTTCTACTGTGGCGGCTTCGGCAGAACGAGAGAAGGTCCGTTCTTCCGATGCACCCAGTTTAGCAATGCGTCTGTCTGCAAACTTTCCTCGTGGCGACTAGCTCGCTGTTGCTTCTCACTAGGGATGCTGAAAATGCTCACATAGGAGGCTGAGGCATTGCTTTTCTACTCTCATTCTAAAGGACAAGTATCAACATTTTCATGGGAGACTTAAAGTCCATTCTCTGTGCAGCTAGAATGAAAGGAGCTACAAATTCTTTCCAGTATTTCCATTTTAGAACAGTTTAAATAAAAATCGATTTAACGCTCAATGCAAAAATATCCTTTTGTATAGTTGGAATATACATGGTCTAGTGGTTAAGGCAACGGGCTAGAAACCAGCAGACTGAGAGTTCTAGTCCCGCTTTAGGCATGAAAGCCGGCTGGGTGACCTTGGGCCAGTCCCTCTCTCTCAGCCCAACCCTCCTCCCAGCGGTGTTGTGGGGAAAACAGGAGGAGGAAGGAATACTAGGTATGTTTGCTGCCTTGAGTTATTTATAAAAATAATAAAGGCAGGATAGAAAATAAATGAAATAAAAAATTTAGGGAATCTTCAAGCACAGAGACACTACACTTCCTCCAATTCTCCAGCATTACCTGGAATGGACAATTATGAAAGCCACTTCTGCTTTCTTTTCAATACTGATATCATCCAGACATTCACAAAAACAGTGTAGGAATTTTCAAATGGGTCTTATGCATGTTATGAGAATGCCTTTTTCATTGGTGTCTCCCACAAGTTTCATTAATAGCACCAGTGACCAACTGAAAGAAATCAGACTGAAAGGTGACCAGAGCCTTAGTGGTGAAAAGCCCATCTGTCTGTGATTCCTCCAGATCCCAAAGTGAACCTTGGCAGAGATACTTCACCACAACCTGTTTTCATTAATCTGACAGACATTCAGTGGCCAGCCATGACTTTTAAACAAAGCAAACTTGGGGGGGGGGGGTTGGTGTGATGAAGAATTAGGCCTAGATGAAGGCACAGAAGAAGCTGCAGTCTCAAGTTTTCTAGGACTTCTCTGCATTTAGTTCTCCTTTCAAATGTTTTCATTAAATATATATTCACAATTTTTCATTCTAGTTCAAACTGTTGCTACTTCATTATTATTGTGATGAAGATGAATAACATGTCTTTTAATCTAAAATATTACAACAAAATCAACCAACCAATCAACCAATAATGTGCATAGAACAAATCATAAGATGGGCTCTGAATATCTTGGACAGCAAGGCTTTTAAAGGAAAGGTATCGCACTGTATCTATTCTCCAGATTTGGAACTGTTTCACAAATAGGGCCTCTTTCTTCTTCAATCCTATCTAAAGGTTACTTTAAAAAATAAACTTTTATGAACTGAAGATCTTCAATTTAAAAAATAAATTTAGTTAGTGCAGCATACCAAAAAAAAGTGAACCATAGTAAAAAAAAAAGTGTAATTCAAGGCAAACAGTGGTAGTAGATAGGAAGAGAATAAGAAAACAAAGAGAAAATATTATCTTTACCTGGGTCACCCTTAATTTAGCAGAAATTTTAAGAAAGCCATGGTAGGGGTAGCATGGAAGCTGCTATTATATTAAAATGATAGTGTGAATAAATGTGTGATACTTCTAAGAGCTATAAACAAACACACTTATAGGTATACCAACTCAGAATGCAGAATGAACATCTGAAATATGTGATGGACATATTAAAGTTAATTTTAAGGTGACAGTTAAATTCATAGAAATAGAACACAAATGCTGCCACTATGAAACTGAAAGACACAACATCTGACAGAATTTAATAAAGCTTTCTGTAATATAATGTATACCCTCAGGGGCAGATTTAAAGGATGAATGTATATCTGAAATATATATACATAAATGTACAAAGTTTCATATGCAGATGTTATCTTTAGAAATATTGATTGATTGGTATACCAAAAGGTATATACACCAATGTGTGATACATACACATTGAAATGTGTTTCTGTGTATGTGTACACAGGAACCCCCCCCACACACAAATGTATACAATATACATCTGGGATATCATTACTACATAGATTAAAAATACACAGATTGATAACCAGATGTTGTTGTTTATTCATTTAGTCGCTTCCGACTCTTCGTGACTTCATGGACCAGCCCATGCCAGAGCTTCCTGTCGGTCGTCAACACCCCCAGCTCCCCCAGGGATGAGTCCGTCACCTCTAGAATATCATCCATCCACCTTGCCCTTGGTCGGCCCCTCTTCCTTTTGCCTTCCACTCTCCCTAGCATCAGCATCTTCTCCAGGGTGTCCTGTCTTCTCATTATGTGGCCAAAGTATTTAGTTTTGCCTTTAATATCATTCCCTCAAGTGAGCAGTCTGGCTTAATTTCCTGGAGGATGGACTGGTTTGATCTTCTTGCAGTCCAAGGCACTCTCAGAATTTTCCTCCAACACCACAGTTCAAAAGCATCGATCTTCCTTCTCTCAGCCTTCCTAAGCAACCTTAAGTAACTAATTGTTTAATATTGTATCATCTATTCTGGATGTTCTAGATGTCCTAGATGTAAGAGTAGTTATCCATATAGGAAGAAGTATAAAAATAATGTGCAGATTGAAGTATCTATTTAATACATCCATGTATATTTTCTTCCATGTGGATGTAATATATAATACACTATCACAGTTGTGGATTCTTTACTTTGATAACCAGATAGAAATGTAGATATGGAACAGAAACATGCAATGTTGGTATAAACCCACAGTGGGTCAGTTACACACTGATAAAGAAACAAATATAGAGTGGTAAATGCACATACATGATACACACAAGCATGTGTAATATAGGAAGCACACAGTGCACATTTAAGGCTAGGCTTCAAATACATGAAGTAATAATAAGATAGTGGTTTGAAATTTATGTAGTCTGTTCCCCTCATTATGAGGGAATTAATAATTACATAGTTTTCATATGCAGAAGTCATTTCAATGTTGGAAAACATAAACATAAAACCCAGATGTACATACATAACCTTAAGAATCTATCTATATATTGGCATATGAAAATGACATGCCTATTTTATCAGATCTCTACGCGCTTGAAAATCACATTAGAAGCGTTTCCTCCAAATTTTTAGCTGCGGTGAGATACATATTTGTGAATGTTTTGTATATGAGGAAGTGTACATTGGAAGATTATGATAATAAACATAGCAATTCTCGAACACAGACTGCTAAGCATGGAATAGAGGAGCATCCAACCAAGTGTGTGTGATTATCAGAGAGACTTGAGCCCAAATGGATTTCGTTCCAGAAATTAGGTTTGTACTTCTATGCACACTTAACTGGGAGTGAATTCTGAATAAGCATACAGAAGGATGGGAATATATAATGTACAGGATGGGAATATATAATGCAAGATATTGAAGCACCAGCACCTAGTAAATCATACACATGCTCATTGATACACAGTACAAATCTAATAGGTGTATAGAAATTTCCAGACTCATAGAAAAAGGTGCATGGTAAGCAACCTTAAGTAACTAATTGTTTAATATTGTATCATCTATTCTGGCTGTTCTAGATGTCCTAGATGTAACAGCAGTTATCCATATAGGAAGAAGTATAAAAATAATGTGCAGATTGAAGTATCTATTTAATACATCCATGTATATTTTCTTCCATGTGGATGTAATATATAATACACTATCACAGTTGTGGATTCTTTACTTTGATGAAGTTAAATTATTTCATTTCATGAACCTCTGCAAATCAGATTTCTAGATATCCCCTGGCTTGAATTTTCCCCTTAGCCCCTAAAAATATTTGAGTTTATGTGAGCCACTTGATTTTTTTCATGCATCTCCTACACCCACAAAACTCCGTCCAGAGAGAAGTAATGTTAAGTGGATGATAGTTACATTTTGCTAAGTATATGCTCATAGTTAGCTACTGCATTTCCTGCTCAAGTGTGCTTTATTTGTTCTCCAGTGGGGCAGTGATTGGCAGATTAGATTTGGCTGTGTGTGCAAATCTTAGTGATAAAGATTATTATGAAGTTTTAAGCATGACATCATGACTCAGGTCTTGCCACAGCTTGTGGTTTACCATGATGCAATCATGCCCTGACAATAGCATTCTGCTCTTTTGGTTTTATGACATTTTAATTTTATCCCCAGGCCATTAATGAAATGGCCTTACATTATTAGGTGAACTGGTTTTAAAAAGTTATTTTCCCCTTGAGTTGATGCTATCCCATCATCATAGCTTCAAGGTGTGTAAAATTCTGCAATGCTTTGTCATCCATTATTTTGGAGGCATAGTCAGGTGACATATTATGAATGTAATCAGAGTTGTGTTTGGGAAATTTATTTATATAATTTATATACTGATAATTATATAATTTATACACTGACTATTTATTTATTTATATAATTTATGCTCTATTTCAATCAACAAATTACTCTGAGTAGCTCACATACCTCATTCAATAATTAGGTTAAAAGGATATAATAGCAATGACAGTAATAATTAAATAAAAAAGAATACTAATAAACAGCACTGGGAAATCCAGTATCAACAAACATTCCTTGCAGGAGGAACCATCCGATCTTCAATAGGAGCTGTGTGTGCTCTCCCTTCTCGTCTCTAGCCAATCTTCACTGCAGCCATTTTTCTGCCAATGTTTGCCCTCCCCATTAACGCTTTGTTTCTTGAGATCCTTTCATACTGGTCACCTCCATTCTCTCCTGCTTTTACTAACACGTTTTCTGCAGGCTTTCAACAAGGTAGAGGAGATGAAACTTTATTTGGAAAGAAGAGGGGGTGTATTTATGTTAATCCCACATTTCTTCACCAATGCCCAAATAATAATGAGAGAAAATGACCTGGGTTTTTTGTTGCTTATTTACCAGTTTCCCTATTATTATTTGTCAGCTTCAGTTATGTCCCCCTGCCTGAAGTAGCAAAAAGTATTTCTGCCCAGGAGCTGGTCAGTTTCACTTCTAGGTCTCTACAGGACCTACCTCATAGCATAGTCCTGTCTGCCTCCCTCCTTTCTGGAGATTTCTTCCCTGGTGTCATCCCATATATTCCTTTCATTCACACTGTCTTAACTTGGGAGATACCCAAAATGGGTTTAGGAGAAGAAACTGGCAAACAACCCTAAAGAAAGCCAGGTACTATCCAGAAATGAGATCCATCCCATTTCTGCTGCGTTGCCCAGATTGGTGGATGATTCTTGTATTGGCTGATGACATGTGGAAAAGGGATGGTCCTACGCCAGAGGATAAAACCTGTAACAGGAGAAAACCTTTAACATCCTATAAAGATGGCACTCTCAAATATGGACATCATTTGGCTGTCTGACTTTCCTCCAAGATAATGGATGACAAAGCCTAACAGGGTGGTGTCAGAATAAGGGGAAAATACTACTTTAACATAGGTGCCACTAAGGAATGCTTAGCTCTGTCTCATTTGTGGGCTGGGGTTGAAATGTGTACAATGTCATGGGTATGGGGCAAGGGGAAAAGAGAAATTACAAGGATATACTTATGCCCTGGTTAGGTGCAAAACTCATAGTAGCCAGTTGGTCTTGCCTGCTTGTTCTGTTTGCAGTTAATCTTCCCACCTCTGTGCCAGTTTAAAAATCCCAAAGCTCTTTTTGTTAACTTAATCTACCACTTCTTTTTCTTCCAGGTGTGTAATCTCCTTGCATAACCTCCCATGTAAGCAACATTTCCAGCTCCTGGCCTTTCCTTGCCTTTGCCACATCCTGTCATTCTTACTTTACTTCCATCCATCCCCCCTGCCTATTCTCCACACTGTATGCTGCCCTACAGGCTGACATATCTAAATGGCATTATGAGTGGTAACACTATGCAGTTATATTGACAAATTACTTCTGCAGTCCTGATTTTGACCACACAAACACTTGTGGACTACAGCTGAACTTCCTGTATACACTCATAATGATTTTCATGTTTGTTCTTCTTTTTTGAACATACCTTTATTCAGAGTAAGTTATAATACTGCATCAAATCCTGCAGCAGTCAAAGGCTAACATATACAGTTTTTAATTAAATAAACACATTTTCTCTATCTATGAACACATAAGAGAGGTGTTTAAATAGTAATTTTTTTAAAGAATCAGTAGTGATTTATTTCTATATACTGTTCATTATCATTCATGAGGAAGATTAGAGAAAATGGGACTCCTTCTCCTGGATTAAATAATTTGAAATAAAAGGTTATGGTTTTTTTTAGATAACTTCAGGTTTTTATATAGATTCAGTTAGTCATTCAGGTTTACTTACCTTTCCTAAACTATAAGTCCTTTCTCTCTTCCTCTCTGCCACACCTATGCCTGTCTGTCCTTGATACATTTATTTAGAGAACCAATATAATAACTTTGTGCTTCAAGTCCTTCAAGAGATTGTAGTGTACAGTGTGAGAGTTATGCCATGGAATTATTTCTGCCATTTTGACAGAACTTAAGACATATATTTCCATCTGTATGCTATCTGATGTCTTTAAAAACATGGTCATCTGCTTAGGCTGGTTGTGCATTTGGGCCCCTTTCTCTTCTACCTAGCTGCCCATTCTTCTAACTCCTGTCTTCATTGTACAACGATTTTAAAAATTGTCTATAGACTGTATGGCACAGTACTCTTTTGGGCCTCTGCTTATAAGATTGTTTTGTTCATAAACTTTATAAAGAGGAAGGCATTGCCAGGTAAATCTGTCTTTGCTTAGTGAGACTGAACCATCTGGCTGCTACCCAGGCAAACTGTCCCATCTGTTAACATGCTGTGAATGTGAGCAAAGACCCCAATTATTAGAGCAATGAAATTCAGGGCAACATGCTCCCTGAGCATTTTGATTTTTGTTTGGGTCAAGAATCAGGAGAACGTGAGACCAGCCAGAGGAATGCTGCACATTGATTTAGGTGAATGCTCTGAGTTGGGTTGGGAAGGATATAACAGGCCTCACATTAGCAGTGAGCCAAAAGTTTATTTTTGTTACACGTCCATTTTATCTTACAGTGAGATCCCAAGACTTCCTGCAGTAGGGAGTATCAGATTCAAATTATGCAGGGTTTGTTGTGCAAACTCAGCTTGTGCAATTTGCATTATAGAGAAGCAGATACATTGCTACTGTCTGCTTTACATTACATTACTCTATAAACAGGTTTTTACAGTTGTTATAAACTCTATTTTTTGGTTCTTGGCAAAGGGTGGTGGAGAGATGGGAAGAAGTGAGAAACCATGTTATATCTGAGAAGCAGAATTTTTGGAAAAAAAAATTCTTGAGTGATACTTAAACAACAACATGCAACTCAAGGGCTAGGGAGTATATACATAGCTTCCAGTTTTCCTTGTATATATAATACAGAAAGACATGTTACAGTATTCTTGGTCCGGTAAAGACAAAAAATGCTGATGATCATATGGAATATCTTACATCCCAGGTCGCCTTGTATATTTCTTACAAGGTTCAATAGAAAAGGGATATATTTCACTAGTGCATTGCATTAGTTCAATTAATATGAATATTACGTATTTCTATTTGCCTTTCAGGCAGAGTACAGCAGTTCAAAGTCAAGTTGAAGGATCTTTTAAAAAATGATATTCCCTGTAGTTGGTAAAGAGAATAATAAAACACTTTGAGGGTCAGTATGAATATTAATCAGCAATGCTCATATACATAAGTGATAGTTTTGTTACATATCCTACTTTGAATATTGTAAGTTAAAAGTGGAAAGAAATACTAGCTTGGCTTGATCTATCAGCCAGAAAAGGAGTTGTTGTCCCAATTGTTTTTCTCCTCCCACTTCATTCTAATTTTCTTTTTATAATATCATGCCCAATTTTGTTTTGTATCATGACTTAGAAAACGTGTATGTTAAGATGTACATAGCATCTTTAATAATAATGAACTAATACATTCCAGAAGAACACTTTATAGAAAAGATGAACAATCTGTAGCCCTGCAGTTATTGGACTGTACCTTCTATCATGATTGATACTAGCCATGCTGACTAGGGCTAATGAAACAA